>NC_046680.1:18411136-18714166 GCF_009870125.1 Drosophila pseudoobscura | reverse complement strand
TTTGTGCGAGTATCTGTATCTGCAGTTTAAGTTTTAGCCTAAGTTTAGTTGTCCTCCGCCCTGCCTTATTTGAGAAGCCATCGCCCCTGTCCATACCTAGCACATATCCCCTTTTGGCATCCGCATATAGCATGTATAACATATGATCCGTTTCTTTCAATAACTTGGTATCTAATACCTAAGCCCTTCCACAATCCCCCTTTTAATTAACTAAAACTACACTCTGAAAAATAATAGTGTTTGATAAATTGTTCCATTAGTTACCTAAGTCTTTAGATCAGTATACAACTATTATAGTAATATTGTAATTTATTGCAAGCATCCACATACCTGCACACACACAGACACACAATCTTACCAATAAAGACACACACACAAACACTCATAAACACAGACATTTTATATATATAGTAATATATAGAACTATATTCCCCAGCAATTATTAAATGATTAAATAAATAAAATTTGTCAAATTTATATGCAAACTGGTTTTTTAATGGGGAATCGAGAATGGAGAACGGGAAAATGGATGGAATCGGATATGTTCTCATGAAGAACGGATCAATTTTGAGTAACGTCTAAAAAATCTCTTGGCATTCTTGGTGGATGGCTTGGATTCGATTGCCAGACTCCCTGCAACTTCTGACGTAATCGTCAAGCGGATGACAACATTGACGTGATAACACCCCAGCATACGCATGAAAGCATAGTTCAAAGACTGTAACAATCTAAAGTGGGTATTCGAATAAATGCATAATGACCCTACATCCCATTATTTGAATTGGCTGAAATATGGACCAGGTTTGGACCACTCATTTCTAAAAGATATTTGAGAGGATTCCCGGCTTCGACGCTACAGTTGTTATTTAGTATCTTCTTTGTTGCATTTATCATTTATATATTGTCACTTGTATATCTACTATATATACAGACGTTAAATAAAAGACAGCGAGCTCCATGAAAGACTTCATAAATTGTGCCGGGATGCACTTCCTTTGAGGTGAGTCTGGTGGATGGAATACCCCTACCATTACCCGCCATGGCCACTGGCACTTTGGGTCTAATGTGCTGCTGCAGTCGTAATGTGTTTGGCCATTTCTCATATGTGCTTTATTTCGCTCTCTTGCTCTGTCTTTTGGTCTTGTTTGAAATTTTTGGTAAGTAACTGATAAGCAAAGGGGAAATAAATATGCATACGTACAGCAGAAGCAGAAAAAAATGGCAAAACTCGTTTGAAGAGGAGCGGAGCACATTTAGCTTCGTTTCAGTGTGACTTGTGGCACGCGGCGTATGAGTTATCTGCTCGCCTGCCTCCCTCTCTCTCTCTCTCTCTCTCTCTCTCTGCGTCTTCCAACACTTTCCATCTCTTTCTTGCCCTCTTACATCTTCGCCGCAGATATGAAACAATTTATTAGCGCCAAAGTTTACTTATTTTCATTTCTTTATTTCGTTCGTTCGCCTTTGTTACTCGTACATCCCGCAGACATTCGTAGATAGCAGGGTGTGGGTGGTCGCGGCGGTTCCTTGGGCTTGGGCAGGGTGGCAGGACAGTAGAGGGCATGGGGCGGGGCTCCGTGTGGTTACTAAATCAGGCACATTATTTCTGATTTTAAGTACATGTGTGCCAGGGAGTGTGGGTATTTATGTGTGGTGTGGATGGTAAAGGGGATAGAAGGGGATGGGCATCATTTGTTATCGCAAACTTTTAAATTAAAATTGTAAGAAGGAGCGAACCAGATAGGTAATGGCGATGGGCGGCTGAGTCCCAAGAAGGCTCTTGCTTATAAATTTATAGAGCATCTTTAGCTCCTCCATATTGGGTGTTCTTTTGATTTATGAATTTTGCAATAAGTAGATACACTGTTGCTTTAATAAAGTTAACAAATGGTAGCGCAAACCATAAGGCATCGTCCTATTGGAATGGCTATCGTTATGGGCAGAATACCCGCACTACAAATATGATCTCAATAATTTCAACTCCTGAATTATCGAGCATAAGTATCGAATATTAAGAACCTGCATATAGAACTTCTTTTTCTCCATTTCTCTTTCATGATTAAACCTTTGAGAGGAGAACTGATAGGAGAAAGATATTGCAACATTTTGGGACTTGAAAACCTCAGATAGGAGTCCTTCCTTTACAGCAATTATTTCCTATTACATATAGTTCATTCCAGCAAATTCCCAACCCCTTTCGATCATAAATATTTACAGAAAATGTTTAATTCCATTTTAGACCACACTGGCGTTTTGCATGGAAGACGATGGAGGTGCGTGGAGGATGGGAATGTATGGAAATTTCGCATAACTTTATCCATTAATTAAAATTTCTAGCACCGCTCTGCAGCAACCGACCTGTGGTTGGCTCACGAATGAAATTACAGCCACGCCCACTCTAGCAGGTCCAAGTGGAAGGCGGTAGGCGCTCGGTTTTCGAGGGGTTTTAAATGGGAATACACGAAAACAGGTAAACAGGTGAAAAAGAAAACATTTACATAGCTAACTACGAGTACACCGCGTACTTGCGGCAGGCTGCCACAACTTTTCCCTTGGTCCAAAAGTTGATAGACCGAAGAGAGGAGAGTCGGCCGCAGGACCTGGAGTGGCAGCATAAATCTTGCTTTCGAAAAGTTTTTCATATCGCCGTAATGATGCCAAATGGGGAATAAATCTGAATAATGCAATAATAATTAAGAGATGCTCAGCAACACTCTCGGCCGGAAAATGATCAGAACTAGGGAAAAATTCAATCGAATTCGGCAAAGAATCGCCAAAGGGTGGGGAAGTAGACTGCTCCATTAGCAGATTCCATTGGTCCTTTTGCCACAACAGAACAAATTCCCATCAAAGAAAAATTTCTTAGCAGCAATTAGAGCGCACAAAACAAGAGCTACCATAAAGGAGACTCGCCTGGCTTCACCAGAAAGGACGGACAGCCAGACCCAGGCAGCCAGGACACTAGAGGGGACAGTGGACATAAATAGTTTTGCGGCTTTGACTGATATGCGGGGCAATAAAACTAATGAGCGCGCGAGCCAAAATAGTAGTTGACAGTGGTTTGGTGGTGGCTCCATTTTGGAGGGTTTCCTGGTTGCTGTTTCCCTGCACCATGCGACCGGGGTGCGGGTGCGGGTGCGGGTCCGGGTCCGGGTCCGGGTCCGGGTCCCGGTCCTTGGTTTCTGGGTACTGGGTGGTTGGTGGCGATTCATTTGCCAAATTGAGTGCGCAAACAAACCATAGCGAAAGTCAAATGAATATAGCGCAAGTCCAATTAAATGGTCATAAGTAATAATAATTCCGCTTTGATTTGTGACATTCACTTTGCAAGCAGGACCGCAGCGGTTCCAAACATGGTGGGAGGGAGGGGGGCAAGGGAGAGGCATCTTCCTTTGCAGGCAGACATCTTCAGTTTGCACCCGGCAAAATTAGTCCATGAGAAGGTTGCCGAAATAGAAGAAAAATACACTCTTCTGGGTAAGAGAGGTAATAAATTGAAGCTGGCTCATTATGTGGTTTACTCAAACTCAGTGTTTTTCGAAAAAATCACAGCTGAGATTAAAGGAGAATCGTGTTCGATCTTTCATAGTTCCTTCTGAGCTTTCTGTATCGCATCCCACACTCTTCGGAATGCTCATTTTGGCTTAGTTATCCCTAGTTAGGATGGCCAATTAAAAGGCAATTCGTTAGTGAAACTTATCTCTTCTGGGACATACACAGATAGTTTCGGTGTCCCAAACTCCCCCTGACCCCTGACCAATGACCATCACCGCCACCCTGTTGAGCTCATTAAACCTTTTTGGGAAAGTCCGGAGACCGAGAGCCATCAAATGATAATAATTCTTGCTGGCCAAAGCCGGAGTGTGCCTCTGCATCTCTCAGACTATCGGACTGGGGTATGGGCATGGCTTACGTAAATAAAGGCGACCGACCCATCACCCATCCGGGCCGGTCTCTGCCATGTTCCATGTTAAGATATTGTATAAGAATATGACAAGGAGGGCTTAACTGGAGAGAGCCAGCTGACACGCACGCGTCCAGACGGGGCGAGAGGACTAGTGGAGGCCAGGACATGGCAATGGCATGCATACCCTCACATCCTTGCGAGGCTGCCTTGCCTGCATTGGGCGATTATTATTTATTTTCCTTAATTACGTCTTAGCATCCTCCTCGCTCTAAGGCGGGACAAGCACCTGCCTAGGAGGGAGGACGGGATGTTCGTACAACAGCCCCCCTGCCTATTCCGTGGCTCATGTGCTGTCCTCGTCCTGGCTGGAAAAGTATTTGCGTGGAAAATTGTGCGTCTTCCGAAAAAAGCTGAATCTGTGTGTGTGTGTGCGTTTGTGAGAGTCTCGCACATGCTACCGCTCTAAGCCTTCCCTTGTCTTGCCTTTTGGGCACCTTATCCTGCATGCTGCATGCCCCCATTGCCCGTGGCCGCCCTCATCCTGCCACTCACACCCCGCTGTCAACTGTCGTTTGTCTTGGGCGCGTAATAAAAAGACTTAACAACGCGAGTTGTTTAATTATTATTTATGACACTCCTCTGGCTGGCCAGATTATTGCCCCAAAAAATTGGTGTTGCTCCTGGAGATGGCATCGTGTAGAGATTCTTAGAGAAGCTAGCTTTTTGGCTGCCTTGATTTAGTGTCCCGACTGTGGTATAACGCGGCTACGACTATTTAAATCAATTGCAGATTCCATTCCAAGACCAGGTCCAATCTCAATTCATTTTCATAAAATCCAAAAAGTTTTGCCTTTGCTTTGCCTTTGCCTCTTTGCATCCGTAATTTACGATGATAATTATGGCAACTGCGAATGACCCCCCAGGGAGGCTAAGCCAAGGCCGACTCTGGCGTCCGCCCACTGGGCCCTGGGCACTGAGCGGATGGAAAAATGTAAAAATGATAATCCCATTGTCAGGCGATAATTCAAAGCAAGTCGGTCGCCTTCAGTGTCCATTCTGTGCCATGGCAGTCGGCGCAGTCGTCGTCCAGGAATCAACAACCAAAAAGGTAAGAAATATTCTAATAAATATTCCTTTAGATTTATGTAAACTTTTTCTTCTTATTGAAGTAGCAACCTGTACGAGAATGTATCTGTGTAAGCTGAATCAATATGTGTGGATGTGCCTATGCACTATGGGAAGCCAGAAAACTTTTTGTGGCAATAATAAAAACCAGAAAAAAGGTATTTTGACAAAAATGGGCGTGAGAAAAGCCCTATTTCTAATGGGAGACACAGAATTGTATTATGTTTTCACAGAATATTCCTTGAAAAAGTCCTGGGAAAGTGTTGTCCATTTGTGTGCTTCGCACAGCGTTCAGGGAGGCATACAAATAGCCAACCAACTTGTTGGGTACGACCTTGCCTTTGTTAATTTTAATTGGAATTATTTCGCGTCATCGCATCATCGTTTAGAACCTAAGGTCTGAAGCTTAATTTTGACATAATTTTGTATGACCTCATTGTAAGCTAGGGCAGCCATAAATGTATTTATCTCCATATGGGCATATCCTTTCTGTCCATGCTTCCTTCAGTCAAAGGCAATGCAGCAGAAACGCTCGGGGTTATCGTCAACAAAAGGCGTTGCACCATTGTTAATATTAAACAAGAAATCGGCCTTTGCGATTGGCCTACTTAATTTGTCTGCTAATTTCAGACATACCTATGCTGCGCTCGTTGCTTAAATTAGCCAAAAATGAATTGTACAAATTTCACTTCAAATAGCTCTGTTAAACAGTTGGCAAAAAATATATGCTTATATAAGTTATATCGGTTAACTAATTTTGGAAAATGGGTTCTGGCCAGAAATAGGGGTGATCGGTCCCATAGTGCTTTGGTATGTGTTTGTCTTTGTGTGTTGATGCGACAGCCAGAGTCAGAGTCAGAGTCTTAGCTCTGGGCATGAATTATGTTCTTAATTGGAAACGCTTGGCGCCAAAACACTTTGTGCTGATGCCAAAAAAGATTTGCTCATTAAACCGCCAAAGGACTTTCTGTCCCACTTGGCTCCACCACCCGTTCTGCTACTGTACTTCCATCTCCTTGGCTTGGCTGTCTCCTGGCTGGTGGTGCGCCGCAGGTATAAATTTCATAAAACTAATACGAATTGATTTATGACTTTCTTTGCCCGGCCTGGCGAAAGGCTTGCCTCCTGCTTGGCCGTGCTTTTTTATGCCTCAGCTCCAGCTCCAGCTGCAGCTCCGTCCCCGACTCCTTCTGAATTCTGAATTCCAGCCTGGCCGCTTAAATCTCTCCAAGCCCCCGAGGAGATGGTGGAGGAGCAGAAGCAGGAACAGGAGCTGCTATCAGTAACTGGCATTTGCTCTAGACTTGGTCTTTGTCTAAATCTTTGCCAGGTTGTCAGAACAAGAAAGTTTTTTCCCGCCCTGCTCAAAAGGGGTGCGAGTGGGTGCGAGCGAGTGCCAGGGAGCCAGGGAGCCAGGGTGGTTTCAGTGGTTTCGGTTGGCGCGTCTTAAGCTTATAATTCATAAAGCATTTAAGTGGACAAAAATCGAAATTTATTGCTATTCAAGATATTTGGCCAGAACAGAACAGAACAGAAATGCTCGCTTTGATTCAAGCTAAATCAAGAGAATTCCAGGCATTAGGCGGGAATGTTTCATGCCCTACCCCCACTAACGAGCCACCCCACCCCACCTGTTTCAAGCATAACTGAATAATAATAAATATAATTGTCTAGAGGACATTCCCAGCTCCAGCTCAGGGAGTATGCAAATTGAAGACTCTTCTTTATCGCCCCCTTCCCGAGCTATAAATTGCTTCGTGTATCAAAAATATTCCTCTCTGTGACGTATCGTTCTGCAGATAGAAGCAAATTGTTTTCCACCCAACCCCCGACAAAGGCTGACAATAAAAAAAAACAACCTTATTCGGAGGGCGTTAAGGCATAAAAATATAATCAAAGCCCGGAACTAGGTCGTTTATGTGGCGAGAGTGTATGTGGATACATTTCTCTGATGAGGCCGATTAGAAGGAGTCATAATGGAAGTGCTCCGACTCTGGCCTTGGCTCTGGCTATGGCTCTCTGGCGGGATATCTTTATGACATCTGAAGAAATGCTAAGCCAGCAAGATGCCCATGTCGCTGTTCCTGTGTCGCTGTGTCCCTGTAGCTATCCCTGTCCCTTTCCATTTCCATTTCCAAGTCTCCATCTCAGCTGCGGACTTCCGTTCCAGCTGCTCTCCACCTGAGGAAGCCCAAGGAATTTCGCCTTTTCCCTTTATCAGTTTCCACTTTCTGCTGCCTCTGGCAGATGGACAGATGGGTGGGGGGCCGGACGGAGCCTGTAACTCTGCTTCCATCTGGGACAGTGGGTGGGATGAGGTGGAGCGCTTATCTCGCGGACACCGCAGCTGTCATTCAACTGAACTTTAACTTTGACTGCACTCCGGGTGGTGCGGCAGGGACAGGGCCGTACTAAGTGCCGCGAAAATAAATAAAAAGCACTTCTTTTCTTATTAAAAAATCGCCTGAAATAGCCCAATAAAACGGAGCGAGCTCTAAGGCTAGAGGCTGCTGAAGTCCAAGCACCCAGTCAGCCCCAGATTAGACGAGACAGAAAATTCAAAATCAAAATCAATCCATTAACAAAAGCACACAGAGGACCGCCACGGAGGCAGGCTCCGTGGACCGTTGCGGCATTAACTTGTGATTTCAACTGTGCAAATTCCCAACGCCAGCGATGACTTTGCATCGCGGCGGCCGCTAATTATCCCATGCAAAGAAGGGGCATGGCATGCGGCTGGAGCAGGACAAAAGGCAAAGTCGCGGCAACAAAGCCGTTGCGCTTCATTAAAACGGCAAGGACACGGCCGTGGCCAGAGCTACAGCCGGAAGGGGGGGAGGGATGGGATGCGATGCGAATGATGCGAGGGATGCGCTGCTCATTATCTGTGCAGTTATCCGTCCGCGACCGCGTTGCGTGTGGCAACAGAATTTAAAATGTGCCCGACAATCGCTCTCCGCTCTTGTCGCATTAAATAGTGGAAATTTTTTTTTTTAAAATCAGTGCGAACATTCATCGGTCGGCGGGGATTTTTGATGGGCGGTGGAGGATGAGAGACTTGTATCCTGGCGAGCTTATCAGCCTTGGCATTACGCTGACTTCTGCATTCAACTTCGGCGACTTTGTCTGCCCCCATTCTGCACCCCACCCGATGCCTGGCATCCACTTATTTCTATTTGTGTCGTCGCTAACCATTTACAATCGTACCGTACTCTCTTTGATACCCTAATCCTCGCAAAAAGTACATTGCTTATGGGAGCTCTTACAGATAGATTTAATTTGCTGTTGCCTTATGATTTCTCGTTTGATTACGAACGAAGAAGTGCATCTGTGTGAGCTACTCAAAATTATTGGTGGAAATAAACGCAATTTTTGTATCTACAGATCAAAGAATCTTAATACTAGTAATTCCAATCCCCTTCGCTCGCTGGCACCGACGACGACGATCCAGAGATATATAGAAGACTAATATAGGTACATATGTATATCTTAAACAACTCTAAGAGTATACAATCTCCAATGGGTTTTTTGATATAATTTTCCACTTTATTTTTTAAGATTTCACCCCACCTTGCCGCAAATATTCTTCTGTCAACACGTCAGTACTGAATGCTGTTGTTGTTTCCGACTCCTGTTTTTTCCGGATTGGGATGGGATGGGAGGGGGTGCGACGGGCTGAAGTTGGGTTCGTCTTATTTTTCATTTCGCATTGCATCTTTATCGCGCTGTCGTTGGTGTCGTTTCTGTTTTCCTTACGCTTCATTACAATACGAGAAAATCCGGTTAAAGGTGTCTGGAGGTCGCCTCCCTGCTCCGGCCGGGGTCCGCCCCCGGGTATGGGTAATTTTAATGCTCTATCAGGACGAAGTCGCCTCCATTTGTCGCCCGAATCTCGAGCAGTTTAAGCAGCTGTTGCAGCTGCAGTTGCACTTGCACTTCAGCGGCAGACAAGTCTATTCACTCTTAAACGACTCCAATTGTGGCAATCCCAGACAGACAGCGCGATGATTTGTTGACATTTTCCAACGAGGGAAAGAGCTTAGAAAATTTCGAAAAACGGTTTCAATATTTTTAACGGTTCTCTGATCTTTTTATCGCCCTAACCAACACTTTTTCGTTGGGAAAAAAATACTATCGGCATGCTTTTTGCCTCAGATTTTGCTTATCAGCGAGAGGGTTATCTTATCAGTCCAAGGGAAGCCGAAGCAGTCGGTCGGTGCCCATAGCCCGCAGGTGAGTAATTTTTTTCACTCTGCCAGTATTAGTATTAGACACGACGTTGCGGGCAGGTCACTGGCACATCGAAGAAAATTCATTGAAAATTCCCTACTAATCCGAGGGCAAAGTGTACAATGCTGAGGGCGTGGCTGGCACGGAATGGCAGTCAAACACTAGAATCGTCGAATCTGCTTTTGAATCTGCTCTGAATCTGCTTTTCGATCCGATATTATTAATTTGTTGCTGCTGCTCTAGTTTTGCGTCTCCGCTGCGAGGCAAGGCCGATAAGATAACGGGAGTGAGTGCACTGCGAAGAGGAGGAATAACCCCAACAGAAATCCCAACAGGTGAATAAATCGTGTGAGTCCAAGCGAGTAGTGACGTCACACAAGCGCCTTACAAATCGTCGCAATTTCGAACTGGAACAGAACACAAAAGCAGTTTAAATAAGAATATTGTGCGCTGATAAGAGTGCGGTCCGATGGAAATGCATGCGCAATAAGTAGCACCAGGAAGACATCGATGAGAAAACGTATTGGCAGGTATTGTACTAGCATTCGTCTCGTCTCTCTTTTAGGCATGGGGCGAAGCCTGGAGCTGGTTCTGCTGCTGCTGCAGCTGGGATCGCTTCTACCCAGCACATTGGCCGTAAACTGTCCGTGGCCCTGCAGATGCACCTGGATTGTGGACAGCCTGTACGCGGATTGCTCGCGACGGGATCTGCAGACGTACCCCGACTTTAACAATGTGCCCGTGGAGCACTTGGATCTGTCGGGGAACCAGTTCAACGAGTTCCCCACACAGTACGCCGATATAGACTCCCTGATTTACATGGATCTGTCCAACAACCAGATCTCCGCTCTCGATGGCAAGGCCTTTATCGGTTTCACCTCCCTGCGAACTCTGTTGCTGGCCAACAACTCCATAGCGCGATGGATAGATCTCAGCCCCAGTGAGTCCTTCAAGTACACGCCCAGTCTGAAGCGGCTGAGCCTCAGCGGCAACCATTTGGGCAGCTTTGGCAGCGAGGAGATGTACCAGCAGCTGCACAGCCAGTCCCTTACGGAGCTGGAGATATCCTCGTGCGGCATTTCCTCCGTGGGCGGGGACCTGCTCGTCAATCAACTACCCAATCTGGAACGCCTGACTCTGTCTAATAACAAGCTGGTCCAATTGGCGGCGCTGCCCTCGCGCAGCCTGAGGATGCTCGACCTGAGCAACTGCAGCATTCAACGCCTGTCCAGCCCCTTTCTCGATTCGCTGCCCAACCTGGAGACCCTAAACCTGTCGAGAAATACGCAACTGCAGTTCGGCGTCCTCGACGAAGACCTCATTTTGGCCTATGAGCTGCGACGACTGGATGTCTCCTACTGCAACCTTGACCAAATCGATCTCAGCGGGCTGCCGGTGCTCACGGAGGTGCGACTGCGGGGCAACCTTCTGCGGGTGGTGGATAACGAGACCTTTGCCAATAACACCATGCTGGAGGTGCTCGATCTCTCGCAGAACGTGTTGCGCCTCATTGGGCAGGATGCCTTCAGCAACTTGCGGCGTTTGAAGGAGCTGAATCTGGCCTTCAATGAGATAGCCCGCCTCGACCGCAACTTTATACGCAACAACGATGTGCTCGTGGAGCTCAATCTCAGCCGGAATGTCCTCCAAAAGCTGACCAGGATCGTTTCCAACTCCCTGCGCACCATTAACATGAGTTGGTGCGAGATCACATCCATTGAGAGCTCCTCCCTGTCGAGTCTCTCGGCCATACAGAAGCTGGACCTGTCCAACAATCTGATTAGTGACATCCCAAGCAACATGAGATCGGAAACATTGCAGCAGCTGAGCCTGGCCAACTGCAGGTAAGAACAGTCTGCTTTCTAATTGTATTTGTGGCAATACTAATTTGAATTCCGGTCATAGGCTCTCTACGGTACGAAACAATACCTTCAGGGAGTTCCCTGAACTGGCAGACCTCCACCTGAATGGAAACCGCCTGACCAGTCCCATTCCCCCTTTATACTTCCGCGGCAACAAATTCCTGGATCAGCTCTGGCTGGGCGACAATCCCTGGATCTGTGACTGCCATAATGCCCTCTTTGTGGAGTTCTACGACTTTCTCACAACCAAACCAGTCAAGGTAGGATAAAGTCACCATCTGTATGATTATGACTATGATTATGATTGGAGTAACACTGTCATTCTTTAGATCAAGGATAGGAATCACTTGCGCTGCGCCGCTCCGGCCATTTTCTATGGCAAACTATGGGAGTATGCTTGCTCGGATGTGTGGATGGTAAATGCGAGGAGCAGCAGCAGCGGGGAGAAGGCCTGGGGCATCATCATGTTAACTCTGCTCCTGCTCGGGGGTATGATCCTCGGCTATGCCTGCATGCAAAAGTTCCTAAAGAAACGGAAGCGGAATCAGAATCACAGGGAATACGCCGAGAATGACGACGAACTGCGTCGCATGTAAGAACTATCCTATCATCAGCTATATAGAAGAGTATTACGAGTATTTATCGCCCTTTTCAGACGAGACCTCAACGACCGCATCCTTTTGGAAGAAGCCACCCCCAGCCTGCAGCAGGCACAGGAGATCAGTCTGCTGCCCTCCTACGAAGACGCCCTACGCATGCCCAAACTGGAGCGACCCGTCAAGTCGATGGTGGATCTCTCGGGAAGCAACAGGCCGCAATCACGAAAGCTTCGTCGCTCCCAGACCCAGGCCGACGGCGATGCCTCCCAGTCCGAGGGCGAGGACGGACTTCAGCTGGACACGTGCCAGAGATTCCGCAGCGTGGAGATGCTCTCCAACAGGGACAAGGAACGGACAGCCCAGTACGGTCCGCGCAGGCGCACCGGCTACATGGAATACAACCAATCGGGCAGTCGTCGCTTCAGCATAGAGGACTCGCGCTTCCCGGCGGCGCACCTGAAGACACAAAACCTGCAGAGCGCCGAGCAGATTGGGAACTTCCAGAGCTACGAGAACAGTCCATACACTAAGCGCAGGCCAAAGATTGCCGAGATCCCGCCCTTTAAGCGGATCAACATGATGGGCGCCAGCGTGGAGTTCCTCACAGATCCCGAGTACGACGATGTGAGCAGTAAGCCTGGCAGTCCCTTTGCTAAGCGAAGGCCCAAGCTGCCCGCTCCACCCACTATGAAGGTCAGCGCACAGGTCTATACCATGCAGCAGCAGCATGAACAACAGAATCCTGCCACAGGCCAGCTGGACCCGGCCATTGAGGACTACTTCAGCTCCACCCAGAAGGCCGCCTCCTCGTCCACCATCGCCAGCGACTTCCAAGAGCTGCTGGCGCCCGAGCTGACCTCCCTGCCCGATGAAAATCGATCAAATGCGTCCACCTCGGATACCGAGCAGGACCTGGAGCGCGGAAAGCGCAAGAAGCGGAAGAATTCGGCCAGCGCTCGTCGCGTCTCTGGCAGCTTCTCCGCCGCCACGGCCGCCGAGAGCACCTCCAGTGATTCGGAGCGCAACGTCCAAGTACACAAGCCAATGCGAGAGACTTTATTCTAACCCCCAAACACACATTCCATTCGTTAATCGTCCCAGACCTGTAAGTTTCTCCCTAAGTCTATTTAAACGCACCGCGCCACCATTGCATAACCAAATAAACTTACATTAATCGTTTTCATTTTGCATCGATATCAGTGGTGTGAAATGCTGAATTTGACGACATATGGATTACACTTTGGTGGTATTCTTAATTACAATTTTCATCACATCTTACATTTAATTCTTCTAGCCCGTGGTCGTGTTCTTATCAGTACCGATTCGCGCGCATAAGTTTTGAAATTTTCATTTCATGTATGTTACATTTCTGTTTTCGTTTTCCAACACTGAAATTGTTCTGCACCGGCTTTGGTTCACGTCTCGGATCCAATGGCTGTCCATTAGGTTTACGTCTCGGATCCGTCTAGATATATTATGACTGGCTCTTATACTCCTGACAGCCGAGCAGCAAACCAGTCCTCTACCGCATAAATACACCATCTGTTGGCATACAGACAAACAATACCGTGGTATCTACGGCAAAGCATCGTAAGTTACTCGCGCAAAATATAATAAAATATCATATGCTTCCCAGAGATGTGCTGTGCTAATCACGTAAATGCCGCGCTGCCTATCGTCTTTTTGTTGCGAATCGATTATTGCTTATCAAATTTAAATGGCCAGAAATGGCACGGTGCTATTGGCACCACACTACATTGCTTGCTGCCCAATTTTCAACTCTCTAGAAAAGAAAAGATGGTCTAATTTGAATTGAAAAGTCGCTCACATTTAATGAATTAACACATTATAATTTCACACAAGGAGAATGAAGCTTAAATATTTTACAATATATAGTTTGGTTTTTGTAGATATAAAAGTACAGTATGGGTGTGTACATCACATGCTGATGCTGGGGTTAGCGGCGCGGCACAGTCGAAAGCGTTTCGAAGATGTTCTGTTTCCGTAGATCTGATCTCGCTTCTAGGTAGCAATTTACATTAAATATATATCGTTTAACTTTGGTATTAAACTAGATTTATGCTTAATTAATTAATTAATTAATTTACTTATGGCTAGCACTACTTCTTCTGGTTACATTTAAGAGGGGAGCGGGGCCTTAAATCGAATAGTTTTTCTGTTGTTGTTTCTGTTGCTGTTCTTCTGAAGAGTCGATGGCTGGCTCTGGCTCTGGCTCTGACGGAGCCCGTCAGTGTCCCACACCATTGCCGTTGACGCTAAGCTGCACCTGATGTGTGGGGACGACGGGCCGCACGGGGGTACTGATGATGTCCCCGGCATTGGACTTGCTGCGGGTGACCAACATCGGAGTCTTCGGCTTAGGCGTCTCCGTCAGCTTGATCTTCACGCGACCCGTCTCGGGCGAGTAGACCGGAGAGTAGCGGCCCGATTTGGGCGAGGATGGCAGGAAAGCGCTATCCGGCTCGTTGTTGTTCTGCTCATCAGGAGATCCGGTTCCGCTGCCGCTCTGTGGGTGCTGGGCGTATTTGGAGGCGCGTGGTGACTGCGGAGTGGGGTAACGGGGTGTTATGGGGTAGTATTCGTGTGGGGCAGGCTCATTGATGCTGGGCACCTCCTTGGCGGCTCCGTTGGCCGAGCCGTTGCCGTTAAGAAGCGGCTGTTGATTGGCTCCGTCCTTGGCGTCGCCGTTGTCGTATGGCTTTTTGACTATCTGCGCCTCGTCCAGCTTGGTCTTCTCCCCGATGAGCGGTGAGTGCTCGAGGCCATGCCCGTTCTTGGTCAACGGCTTGCCCAGGTTCTTCTTGTCCATGTCGAGGAGCTCCGTCTGGCGCTGAGCCTCGGCGTCGCGGGCAGCCGCGTTACTGTCGTACTTGCAGCGCTTGATGGCCACAAAGAGGATCAGTCCAACCACCACCAGGCCGATCACGGCTAGCAGGTAGTAAATGGCGTTGCTGTCGTCCTTTACTTGGGCAGTCTGAATGTCCGCGGACTTCGTGCTGTCATCGATGGGTCCGTCGGTGACCACCTCCTGTTGTCGGGTTTCCGTATCCAGTTTGGTCTGTACCACCGGCACAATCACTCCCTCCTGCACGGGCTCCTGTTCGCCCTCCGAACCCTCGAAAATGCCGATACCCGAGTTCTTGAAGATGTCCGGAGTTACGGGCGTCTCTATGGGTTGGTTGTCGATATCGTTATCGTTGTCATCGGGATGTCCCTCTTCCTGGTCGTCGTCCGAGCCGATGGGAATGTTGGCTATGGCTGGCATAATGAGAATGCCGCCACCACTGCCGGAGCCCTCGTTGTCCTCTTCCTCCTCGTCGTTCACAATGTGCTCCACAATTGGCGCGGCGGTGGTGTCGGAAAGAGGTACTTCCACGGCCGCCTCCTCGGGCAGGGAGAGTTCCATGTTGGTCTCGCTCAGGTCGCCGGAGCCTTCGACTTCGTCTCCGGGCAGTGGCTCCTGTGGGGAACGAGCCACCTTCTTGGGCTTGCTCTGGGTCTTCGTCTTCCCATCAAAGGGCAGGAAGTCCTTGCCCAATTCCTCCTCCTCCTCCTCCTCGTGCTCACCGGAGGCGGCCGCCGGCTGGTCCCCCATCATCAGCTCATTCTCGTCGGCCTCCGGAGTGAACCATCCGCGACCCTCCTTCTGGCAGATATCGGACTGCTTCAGCTGCAACCAGGACTTTCCCTTCACCTCCACCGGGTGGCTGCAGACCACGGGGTGCTCCATGTAGACGTGACGCTCCTGCAGCCAGTTTCGCACCTCCAAGGTCTTGCACGAGCAGTTGATGTCGTTGTGACCGATCTCCAGCTGCTGCAAGTGCTGCAGGTGGGTGATTTCGATGGGCAGGTTCGTGATGCTGTTGTGCTGCAGGTTCAGAATCTGCAGGTTCAGCGGCAGCTTCACCAGCTTGGCGGAGGTCAGGCGGTTGTGCTTCAGGTTGAGCTTCTTGATCCGCTTGCTCAGGTGACCGAGCTCGTGGAGCTCGTTGTGCGACAGGTCCACGGATGTGAGATCCGGCAGCTTGTCCAGCACGTGGCCGAAGCGGGTCAGCCCCAGGTAGGATAGGTCGATGGAATGCATGGGTATCGACGAGTGGATCGGCCCCTCGGCCAGCAGCAGGCCCTTGGTGCTGTTGCACTTGAGATGGTACAGTGGTTTGTGCGTGTGCTGCGACAGAGAGCAACTGCAGTCCTCCGGGCAGTGGGCGGCAGGTGTGGGCGTGGCTGCAGCGGCCACAACCAGGAGCAGGGCCATCAAGGCGGACAGAGCTGATGAGCGCTCCATTTCTGTGGCTGTTATTGGGGGTAGGTGGGGTATGGCAGTGAGTCTTCCTTCTTCCTTCCTTCTACTTTGTTGCTTGATGTCTTATCTGGAAGTAGTCAGAAAAGTCGGTTCTAGAATTAATTATCTTAAGCAGAAATTGTTTTACAAACCGATCATACAATATATATCTGTGAGGAGGTACTTTCTCTCTCTACCTCTCTCTATATAAGTATTTATATATGGTATATATAGGGAGCAGGGGCGGAGCTCTTTTTGACAAACCCAAACGGCAACACCTTTAAACGGAGACTAACGTAGTGTGATCGCAGCGATCGGAATCGGTTATCTCTGCCTGGCAACCTGTCTTCGTCACTGGTTGCGTCATACCCTCCTCCTCCATTTCTAAATTTCGACTTCTTTCTGGTCTCTCCGTTCTCCTTCTCTTTCTTGCAACCCCATCGACAGTCGTTATCGATGTTAGATGTGGTTATCGCCGCCTGTTCAAACTCTAGAATTGGACGTTATCTCTGCCCGAAGGGTAATTAATACTTCACCCGCTATTTCCTATTCCAGTTTTGGCAGCTCCGTGACATCAGCAAGGCACATGACCCAGCAAAGAAAACAAAACCCACACAACCCACTCAAATCAGTTGTGATAGAAATGAGTCAGGGCTTAAAGTGAATCTCTGGCTGATAGTCGTCTATAGATGATTAATCTGTCCGATCAGGGCGGTACGAGATGTTAAGGCTGCGGGGTCTTCAGCTGCACTCGTAATCGGAGGGGATCAGATCGGATCGGATCAGGGCAGAGCAGAGCAGAGCAGTGCAGCGGCTCACTTTTAATCTTCATCTTTGAGGACTGCCTGGCCCGTGCGAGCGAGTGCCGCTTGTGCCATTTATTATTGTCCGGAGACAACGCAAACTGATTGACGGCTGTCTCGTTGATGCAATTTAAGTGCAACTGGCGCTCGCTCTGGACCCCATCCCCATCCCCATCGACATCCCCTGCCCAATGATAAGCCCGGCTCATCTGTATGCGTCCGTCTTTGACCGCAAAAAGTGTCGCGTCGTGGAACATGGAAAATTGAATGTGGAGCGGGGAACGTGAAGCGGGTTACAGCGGGCATAATAGAGATACTCTGAGATACTCAGACTGTCTAATCCTAATCATCAGATACACGGATACACCACTGGCGAAGATGCCTTGTCTGGGCATCTGTCTGATGGGATCTAAATAGAAGACGGCCCCCATCTCAATTTGCAATTGGCGATCGGCAACGGTGCAACGAGGGGGCGGGTTGGGGCGGCGCACTTGAATTATTCAACAGTTGCAGCATTCGTTGCATTTGCATGTCGTTCGAGAGCTGAAATCAGAGCCGGCAGATCTCTCCCTGGAGCAGGGCGGAAGGACGGTTTTGGGGATCTGCGACGAAGGGTTGTACACGTGTCTCTCCCCGGGGTTTCCTGCGCTGGCAGTTCAGTTGCCCCTTGGGTTGGCGCAACCTTCGGTTCGATGAGGCAGCAAATCCGAGCAGGGTTTTTGTTCTTCATAAATATGCAGAGGCATGAAATCAGCAGCTGCAGCCACTGCTGGGCGAGTAATTGAGGCATTCGCATTCGCTGCTGCTCTCCCCCGGCCCTCCGGCTGCACCCTTCTCGCCCAGATGCTGCCCCCTGGGTGAGGCACGAAATGCCAACTGGAAATGAGGCGTCACAGGGGCACATGCAAAAATAAATCTCCCCTGGAATCTTTTGCGCCCCAAGGTCAGTGTCATTATGCCGGCCACTCATCCGTAAACGGCTCTCGGACGCATGAAAAGTGGTCTTCAGCCAAATTGTGTCACTTGCTTTTGGTTAAGCTGCAACCAAACAGCCACAACTCACAAATGTCTTCTTCAAATGGCCTGAGTGTGGCTCTGGCTCTCTGCATTTGGCTTCGGTGTTGACAAATTGCCGGGACTTGGACTGGGACTGGGAATGGGACAGCGACTGGGGCCTCATACGTGGAACTTTCACCGGGCCGAGTGGGGGCCGGGCATCTATCAAAATCTGTCAATTGGTGAATTGGTAATTTGCAGCTGCCACCTGCTCCTGCTGCTGGTGCTGCTTGCCGCAGCCAAATGCAATCAATGCGGTTAATTGCATTTGGCCAAAATCTGCAACTCGATCTAGAGATGATCTTCTCCGCTATCATAATTCGATCACGGGCTCTGGCTTAATTGCCTCTAGTAGCAGTCCCCGCCCCCTGCCTACCATCCGACCATACCATACCCTTTGATGCCGGGGCGACAGGAAACTGAAATTAGAACAGGCACACAGTGGGGAAGGGGAGAGAAGCGAAAGGCGGGGGCTGGCGATGGCGATGCCGATGGGGTTGAAAGTATTCAGCAAATGCCACTTGATGGCACAGAAAACGACAAAAAAAAACTTTAAACCGTTTGCAAATTGAAAGAAATCAGCGCCAGACAACCGCTAAAATCTTAAACGATGACAAATGCTCAACCTTGACTGAGACAACCAGTGGAAGGGAAAGAGAAAGAGAAAGGGAGGGGTAGAGAGACCAGATACCAGAGGCGGAGAACAATCTCGAGTTTCTGTATTTCAAGTTCCGCTGGAAATATCGCTATCGCCTCCATCCAACTCGTTCTCTCCCAAAAACAGAAAAATCCCAAACGAAAAAAAAAATAAAATCGAAACGAAACGAAACGAAAGAAAGGGAAAAATTAAATCACGTCATGCTGCGAGATCGCTTGCAAAATAAATTGTTATTTATGTACATATATACTTTTTGTATACATATTTTTAGAATTGTGCAAATCTTTTTTATACATTTCAATTCGCAAGAGCATTGTGCACACACAATAAAATATACTCGTATGTAATACGTACTGAGTACTCGTGGAATGAGATTTGTTTGTTTAGCCTTTTGTTTGGCCAAATAAATGCGCATAGAGTGGCCCCACTAGATTTACGAGATTTACAAGTATATACAATATGCAATTATGAGTATCGTATCTCTTGATTCAAATGAGTGCAACCATCCAGAGTTTTGTCTATCACAAGACCCTAAGTTTTTAACTTCTGGCAGAAACCATTCTAAAAACTCACAATATTTCTTCATACGAGTATTTTCTCTTTCGAACTCAAAATAAAGAAACAAAAAACTGATGACGCCAGACAATTAAAACATCAGGTGATTCGGCTGTGCGGCTATTTTACCTGTTGAAGAAAAAACTGAGCGGAGTCGCGGCGAACGCTAATGTGGTGTGGTGACCGCATTAAGACAACAAAACTCTGAAAAACTCTGAAAAAACGCGAAAAAAACCGCCAAAGCCAGAGATGACGTCTAACTTTAGCTTGTGACTCAATCTCTATGTCAATCAATGGATGGATTCGGATTTGACCAGCACAGCTCTCAGTCTTGGCCATTCACAGTATTCAGAATGTTCATTCAAGGCGATCGTCATAGACAAAGAAGCGGCACAGGCGGCCTGCGGCCTGTGGCAAGCGGCAAGCGGCGGGCGGAAGGTAAATTAGCATATATTCTAATTTCTGTGCGACTCCGACAACTGAACAAAACTGACAGACACTGCAGTTCAGTTCCATATAATGACCCACATAACATACTCTGAGCGCTACCAATAAACTGCCGTTTAAGCATTTTGCCATTCCACTGTTCAATCAACTGCAAATGAGCCTAAATTTAAGCGTAAACTGAAAAGCTCTCTCCCCTTCCCGCTGCCCCGTTTGACTACCGCGGCAAGTGTTTAATTGATTTCCACGAAAAGAGAGAAAACCAATCACCGGGGCCATACATAACCAAAATATGAGTAGCGAGTGGTAGCCGAAAAACAGCCAAAATCAAAAATAAAAACCGTAAAGAAGAGGGGGAAGAAAAGTGCAGAGCGTAAGCTTAAATTATGCGAATTATGCAAAACGTGGTTGGGCAAAAGCGGGAACAAAAAATACCGCCGAGAAACATATAAAATTTAGAGTCAATGTACCAGATAATAACCAATGAAACCCCCCCTCGGAGACTCCCCATAACGTATACGCCCCACAGAACGGGCAGAACTTGATCTGGGAACTGCCTTCGATAGCTCCTAGCACTGCGACGCACGATTTAAACTTGAACTTGACCTACGAGCGCCGCTGTCTCTGCCTCCTCCCATGATCTCTGTCTCCCCTTGTCTGGGCTGGCGGCCAGAAGTGTTTGCTGACAGGGAGGATTCGGGTACCCGATCCGATACGAGTATTTAGACGCCCAAAATAATCTTGACATTCGCGCTTGCTTTCAGCGGCAAAACTCTCCCTCTCAATTGGCTTCCAACACGTCGGGGAATGCAGGCGATTCTCAAAATAAACACAGAAAGAGAAAGGCTGCCACAAATATACATATGTATGTACGTATGTATGTATATTCTCATTTGTTGTTTCTACTCTTTGCCATTTCCGCTTGCAATCTATGCAAATATCACAATATCACACCCACGCCTACGCCTGATGATCCGTATGGTCCAACATTTATTGGCGAGACGAAAAACCTAAGATTTTGTCATTGCCACAAAGAGATAGACAAAGATACAGAAAGATTTGCTGATGGACTTGACTTGGATGGCAACGAATGTTAGTGGCAAACGCCAGTCCCCATAAATTTTGTTGTCGTTGCCAGAGCCAGAGAGGTGCGACAATAAACATGAGATGAGATCAGTAGGGGAAATACACTCGTGTGTACCACACATATTACGATATATGTGTATCGAATAGTCCCGAATCGGATACTTTGCCCACAGCAAGTGCTGACTGATCGTTTGTTCTGATTGGCGCCGATCGAGAAAAGTTTAGTGATTAGCTTTTAATTGATACTGTTCTGAGGAATGATCTGTGGCAAGTTGTTATCCACTTAGCAGGTAGGAAATACTCGGCTGACGCGAATGACTCGAATGACACTCGGCCTGACTTTTCATTGAACTTTTCTGGCATGGCATTCAATTAGAAGCACGTTAATTTAGTCAGAGCCTAGCCGATCAATGCCTTGGAATTGTTGGAGGTTTATCAACAACACGTTTTCCTCAGATCACATCAGATCAGATCAGAACAGTTCAGATCCGATCAGATGAGTGCGGATCAGCGGGGGCATCGCGCCACGTAGCCATAATTAGCTAAACCCGAGCTACAATGTTACGTGTAGAGGCTACCGAGAGATACATAGATACACACTCTCGTTAATTGGCAAAAAACGATCCAGACTGTGCAGAACGCTTTGGGGAGACTGAGAGAACTACAAATGCTTCAGTTTCGGTTTCAGTTTCGGCCTCTGATGATGCAATTGACAACCAAAGTTGGACTTCAACACTCGTAGATACTAGATACTCGTTGATACAGATACCATTTGACCAAATTAACTCATTTGAGTGGGTTACTTTCTCGGCGCTGTGGATGAAGTAAGCACCCCGCTCGACCTTCCCCTTGCCCCTCAAGATCCCGCGGCAAATTGCATTCTACGAATATTTCCGATTAAACAGAGTCTGAAATCGACATCGAAAATGCATACAAATCACCTTACCACACAGTCGGAGGTGAATTGAAAATGCACATTCAAAATGTACAATAAATCACGGATGCCGCTCCATAAAATATCAATTGAAAGATCTATCGATTGAGCGATTCTCTTGGGGACCAAACCGGGGGGCAATTTAGTCTTTAATCCAAACAATTTTGCGTCTAGCCGGAGAACATTTTTACGACATGCCAGAGATGCCAAAGGAGGCGAAGCCGGTAGGCGGGTGACGGGGACGGGGGGCGGAGAGACACTTGCGTGAAATTATTTGCCAATCTGCACCTGCGAAATGCATTCCCCTCGTCACTCTGTTGTGCACTTACACTGCACAGCGCGGATTCAAGTTTAGTGTGGGGCAAAATGCACCAATTAAATGGACGATGATCGAGATTAAGAGGAATCTTTGGCAGAGGCATTTAATGAGAACGTATTTCCAAAATTTTGTTTACGAATTTCGGGAATTCCCAGAATTTCTCAATGCCCATTCCCCGTCAAAGGTGTTTCGGTCACCGAAAAGTGATTCAATTATCTCAACTTGACCGAATGATGTCATATCAATTTATTATTATATATGTATATATTTTGGGCTTAAACACTATAAAAAAGATGACGTCACAAAGAAAAAACTAGGTCTTTAAATCCCTGTTGTCTGGTGTAACCATCGAGAAGAGGCTTCAGTTCAAGAGCATATGCTGACCTACCCCAGAGCCATTGCAGGAGGAGGACCTATGCATGTAGTGGCAGTGTAATTATAGACAGAGACCCGACCCATTCACATTCGAATTCCCATTCGCATTCGCATTCCCAATGGCTATTGCACAGAAGGCCAGATGACCACTTGGGCCCACATCAGAGAGGTTCATGTGCCTGGGACACTCCTCTGGACAAATTAGCCTGCGGTTAGCTGTGGTGCGGCATGGGGATGGGATGCATACGGAGATCGCATGATCTTATAGCCGTTTTTCATGGCTTCGTTTGGCAGTTGACACGTTAAGAGCACGCACGTTTGTCGGACCATTTAAGTGGCCCCGACATCGGCATCGGCATCGTCATCTTGGCCATTGCCACTGGCACACAGAAGATGGAGCAGAAAGATACTATAGAGCAGAGAGGTGAAGAGGGCGACAGAGCGGGACAGCGTTCGAGCGGCATTTGACAGTTATGACCACTTGTTGCTTTATTTTTAGAGCCAAAAACGGCTAGGCCAGTTAGCAGAGCCAGGCAAAAGCCGGCCGGCCGGCACCCACAGACAGCTTAAGCGAAAAGCCAAAAGCAACAGCAAATCCCCGAAGACTGGACTGGTTTGCTTCGTGATGATGACGGCGCTGAATGAGACTCGACTCTGTCTCCAGTCTCGGTCTCGGTTCGGTCTCAGTTCCAGTTCCTCCCTGTCTGAGTCTCAGAGACCTCTCAGAGCAGCCGAAAAAGCGAAAAGGCCTCCCGCTCTTGATGTTGGAGGAACGAATGCCAATCTCGTGTTTATACAACTCAATTCGGGCCTTGATTTACCTACCTATAAGACATGCATATGGGCGATCCTCTCGGTTCAGGCGGCGCAGAGCAGAGAGCTGCAAGAAACAGATAAAACGGGAAGTTAATGTCACTGATTCGAGAGTGCACACGGAGCACGGAGGACGGAGGACGGATCACGGAGGGGCTTTGAAAGACATTGAGAGGCAGCCACTCAGGTGACTTGCATAAAGAGTTTCTATTTAGCTGGCAATTATTTGCTGGCTTTGATTTTAATTGCGCGTAATTAAAGTTTTAATTGTCGGCCCGATTAAATCCATTTTTAACGAACTTTGCCTCAGAGACACAGTCAGTCGTCTGTCATTCCTCGGGATGCATGTGGCATGACCGTTGTTGCTGTTTTGACTGCTGCTGCAGCTGCAATGCCTTTTGTTATTAATTTCCATCGTCAGCTAATCTTAATTGCCAACAATCAAAAAGAAGTGTGAAAGTTTCTATCATGTGGCGCCCAAAAAAAAGTCTCCAGAGAAAAGGAAATGAAAATCAAATGAAAATGAATCTGAAACCTGTTCCAGGTTCAACAGACTTTCGGATGAAAATCTATCCTCAAGTGCAGCCGAAGAATTTTATGGCATATTTTCTCTATAAATACCCATGATCAAATATCAAATTAACAGAATAATCAACATTCTTATTAGAAAATAATAAAAAGCAGTCAGCGTTTCTCAGGGCGTTGTTTTCCGAGGCCTTTGGCGGCAAAAAAAAACAGTTGCAAAGAGCCAACAACCTGTGGCTTTAGCTTTAGCTGATTGCTATGCATCGGACGTGACCGAAAATATTGTCACGTAATCCGTGGACTCCCACAGAAGTGTGGCTGTCGATTGTGAATGGAATTGGGTGGTGTGGAATGGTGGGGAGTGGAGTCGCTTACTCATATGACAATGCTTCTAATATAGTCAGCAGCATCGAAAGCCAGACGAGGTCAACGTTTGATGGCTGAGCATATTCAAATGAGCTCCCATTGATGAACCAATCGAGTCCGCTGGCAGCTGCCTGCCGCACTGTAGCTGCGGCATCTGTTGCCACCTGCCAGAGCGATCCGGATGGAGCAGATCTCTTCGCTTTTGAACTTGAATTCTACGCCGAAAAGAAAAACAATCTTTGAAATGTTTACAAGTCGGAAATTCCTCTCGGACCCAACCACGTGGTAAACAATTAGGTCTGGTCCAGTCTGCGTCATAGATTCCCTAGAGAAGTCCCCCAATATGCGATCATATTCGCTACCCTCTCCCTCCGGGTTTCCGAATTCCCTTTTCCAGCTGTGACAACATTCGTAGAGCTTTTCACACAATCTCTGGGGCGGGAGGTTTATCTTATCGCCCGACATTTGCTAATTATAGATAGAACCCAACAACAACAACAAAAACGAACAGCGACGAAAACACTGTCCCCAACGCCACACAGTCATGTGCACTTGAGCTCTTGGATTTCTGGGACTCATTTGCGTTTTCGTTAGATCGTTACTGTCGCTCTGGCTCTAGCCCTGGCTCTGGCCCGATCTGCCCAACTCTGAGTGTTCGAATGCACTCCAATGCCGAGGCATTTCCCATTTACCGCCCCACTCTGGTGTTGCTGTTGCCCAATGATAATGTTTTGATTGTGGCTCGATAACAGCTTGTTTTGCCTTATCGAAACACACATTTGTTGCTCATCCCCGTCACAAAAAGTATACAAAAAATACCCAAACTTCTGTATCTAATGGGGACAAGGTTGACACATCCACCAAAAATGGGACCATGAAGTGCACGCCAAAGCTCTAGGCGGCACTGGCAGCTCGCCGATGCAATGCCACAATGACGATGACGCCTCGTCACTCTCAAATTGCTGTGGGCGGAGGGGCGCGGAGGTGAAACTGCGCTCCGCTCAGCGATACGGAGGAGAGTTTGAAAATCGAAACCTCAGACGGTAGGCGCCAAATCACACAATGAAACCAAGGGGAAAGCAAACAAGGGAGCATTTAAGCATTAGTGAACTTGAGACCGACCAGAACTTCAAAGAAACAGCATTCGTTCGTTTCTGATAAGCAAATTTTGTATAATTTTGAAAAGTCTTAAAATTGATAAGACGGGCAACATTCGAGGGAATTTCATTTCATTTAGTTTACGAAAGACACTTTTCCAGACATTGGGCGCCAAATATTTAATCAGAGATCCAAAAATAGCGAAATATTTTAGAGGCAATAAATCTGAGCTCGAATCAATTGACCAGAAAACCGAACTCCCTTCACACATTGCTAATTTCGTATGCTTTTGGAATGAAAACTCTTAAATCTTGGAGGAGCTGGAACGTTGATAAGGAAACAATATTTACATAGAATTCCGGAAATGTTGCTCAAAAGAACATTCCGTCTGTGTAGGTTATCGAGTAGTGGAATTGGCGAACCTCAGAGTAGAGATAAGTTTTTTTTCTAGAGAGAGGCACCCGCAGATACACACGATATTAGATGGCACCCACTAACCATTTTGTGGAGAGCTTTTCGCTCAGACCCCAGTTTTGTTGGCCATAAAACCGATGCTTGGAAATGGCATGAAAAACAGTATAGAGTTTGCACTCGCACACATCTGTGAATTATGTGCTGGAAATTAGCACCTTCGAGCTGCGAGTGGGCTTGTCGAGTTAGAGCTGTATCTGTAGCTGGAGTTGGAGTTGGGGTTGGAGTTGGGGAAGTGTTACGCAAGAGCTGAAGTTTATAGCTCAGGCGGAAGATCCACCTTCGCAGTGTCTATCGTCTCTGGCTCTGGCTGTGGCTCTGCCCAAGTCAAAGATGATTGATACTCTCATTAGGTGGTGACGCTGCATGACTTGTGTGAATTTGTTTCTGTGTTTCTTTTTTACTTGACAAGCGGCAATTCGAACTAATAATATTTCTGGCTAAAATGATTCACACTGCCAAATAAATGGACTTGCAGTGCGCCCACCCTGTGGGGCTAAGATAGCAAGTGGAGGGCTGACATGAGTAAACAATCGAATTTTGACCACAAACACAAACAGGGAAAAGTGAAATTTCAGAAAGAATATCTCGCAGATAGCTATCCGTATCTGGATGATTCAACAAGCATCAGACGCGACGCTTGCGGTTTCCAATTGTTTTACGTAAACGATTCCGAATTGCACGGCACGGCACAGAAAGCTCGCCAGGTTCGAGTTCGAGTGGCGGCTCGTCGCTGTATAGGGTAGGTAGAGGTACATTGGTACACGTATAGGTAGATACATAGGTAGGTAGACAGAGGCCCCGAGGGTGTTGGGGTTGGGGTTGCTACTCGAACTACTCATATAGAGCTGGGATTTCACATGAATGCGTGTGCCTGTTTGTCTGTCTGTCCGGTCTCGTCGTACATAAGTTTGCAATCGCTGAGATCGGTTTGAGTGCCCGTACCCGTACCCGAACCCGTACCCAGGGGTTAAAAAAGTAACCGTTTTATTACAGGTCTGCTCATCTCGCGGCCTTTTATTTCTCTTTCGCTTTTTGGCAATTATATAACTCGAAAATGTTGAGAAATAGGGTCAAGTTTGCCACAAAATAAACCGCAAATGTAAAACAAAGAGAGGTAATAAAAAAAGTTAAAATTAAACGATTCGACGAGCAACTTGTTTCAGTTCGAAAAGCCCCGAACTCTGGCCTTTTTACATCGAGGGGAATGCCCCCACGATTAAATCCCCCGAGTAATTCCAACACTGGAAGCAACCTCGATTGCGTCCCGTCCCTTGGGGATTATTATCAACATTTCACCGTGCACCAGCGATAAACACGGGCTCAAGCACTCACACCGACACGGACACGGACACTCACACTCGCACTCACATTCGCGGACAATGCCGGGACCTTATCAGGGTCTGAGTTTGAGCTGGCCTTCGGTCCAAGAACCACACGCATGCAAAACTGTCGAGCACTTCTTGGATATTTTATTTATATGTATGGATATAGGAGGAATTGAAAGCACTTTTGTTTGATCAGATATGCGATTGTATATCTGCGGTACGGAACTCGTATGTTTTTGTCTAAATTCCTTTTTCACCGTTTGCCTGTCTTTTGTTCGTTGCTTTGCACTTTTTGGGCACTGGGGAGAGAAGGATCTTTTGGTTTGCACTGCCGTACGACTGAAGAAGATCTTCTCTTGAGAGATCGCTCAGAACCGACTGCGACTGCTTCTGCGTCTGCAATCAGAATGTGTCGCAGCCGCCATTAAAAAAGATACACAACAGACTGGGAGAAAGAGGAACATACAAAATGATAAAAAATGAAACGGAAGAAATACAACGAAAGCTGCAGAGAGCACCAAACACTCTCTGTGTGCCGGGCCAGAGAGAGATGACAATGAAAGCAAAAACAACCGAAATACAACTAAAAATCAGCAGCATCGCATCCACGGCATCAAACAGAGCGCAGCGCAAACAATTTAGACCCGTAAATTGTGGAACGAAAGTATCTTAATAGCTTGCGGTTCTTGGTTTTGATTTTGATTTGAATTTGAATTTGGATTGTGTTTTGCCGAAACGCTTTTATTCTTTTCGCACTTGCACAATTTTGTGTATGTGTGAGCGGGGAAACGGAAACTATATAAATTTTAATTACCTACAAACGCTGATCGTGTCGGCAGACCGAGGAAGGGGAGGGTGACTACGGACCTCCGCCTTTTTTTTGCGTGTGTGCTTTGCGTACGACACTGATTTGGTTGCCCGAATGAAACGACTCAGGTCGGGTCCGGTACCTGGCGGCGTACGAGGCGAGGCGATCAATGGGCGGGCGACAGACCGGAGCAAGGCACAGAGGCACAGAAGCACGACCGTTCGATGGGAGAGCTTTAAACCGAATAAAACGGGGTATTAAAAACCTTTGCACAACAGCAACTTCGCCGGCTGGAGAGCAGCACTGGAGCCCCAAAGCACATGGAAAGCTAATCGAGGGAGAGAAAGAGCGAACACGCGTTGCGGAGAGCTCGAGCGGTGGAGAGCAGCAAACTCGTCTGGAACACGTGGATGGGGATAGTCGACGGCACACGCGCACTCACCTATGCATAGGGAGGATGGGATGGAACGAGCACACACATGCACACAGTTTTGTTTGAGTTATGAAATGTATAAAATAAATAGACGGTCGCAAAAAGCTTATTCGTTCGCCAAAATCAGAAAGGAGAGTGAGCGAGAACTAGCTCGAGAGAGAGAACAAGCAAAAGCTTATCAATGATTTGAACTTAAGCGTTGCGTTATCAAAAGAGCGATTTGCTTGGCGATTTGTGTACGTACATAGCTGGTGCGAAATGAAGTAAAATAAATTGTAGATTTAGCTTAGCGTAGCCGAATGGCTAGTGGCTCTCTTGTGTATTTACAAGGCGTGCAATTTCTATTTCCTGCTGTAAGAATATCAGAAGCTTTATCGTATCTTATCAATTTCCATACATACGCATACGTACTTAAATATATGTATATTCTTTGCTGTTTATCTGAGAGCAGTTGATAAGCTTTCGGTGCAGTTTTTCTCTCTTTTGTACATATGTACATATGTACATTGTTTAGCGGCTCTTTGACTCTCTCCTTCAAACACACCGCCAACTTCTGCTCCAACTCCGTAGTGCGTACGTGGGGGAGTTTTGTTTACGATTTATTGGGTTTCTGGGTCAAAGTTAATGTTCATTTCTGAATGACTATGAATCGAGTGAACTTCACTGTAGTTGATGAACACAGCACTCCGTGTCTAGGTATTTCTATATAAAAGCATGAAAAAGCAGAGTGGCAAAACTTGTGTTAATACCAATGTTAAATATTTGAGTTGGATTTTATCTTATCGCTATCGGCTCTCACATTCGCCGTGTTTGTTCTCGGTGCTTCTCCGTGGTGATATCACCTGCAGTCTACATATGTACATATGTATGTGCTGCTGCCCATGTCCAGCTGTTCCGCCCATAGCGCCCTTTGCTTGCGTAACCGTTCTGCGCCGATCGCTAATTAAACGCATTTCCAAGTTGCAGAACAAGTTATCTCACCAGCCAAATATTCGCACTCGCCATTTCCCACCCGAAACTGTTCTTTAATCGTTAAAAATTAAATGCCAGCCGCCAGGTCGAGTGTTTGCCTTTGACCAGACGCACAGACAGCCTGGCGAAGATCGAATATCTGATACCCTAGGCAGAGTAAAAGCTCTCTTAATCTATCACATCCGTTTATATAAATCATTTCTTAATCTATTTTTAAAGAATTGTCGACTGTAGGGATTTCTTTGAATCCACACCATAATTTCAAGGCAGGCGTCTCCCTCTTCAGGCCATACCCATACACCCTATTTTCGTGCAAGATATCCAACATATCAGCAATAAAGTATCCGCCTGTATGTATATTATATAGACACATAAAAAGTTAAGTATATTTGGCTTTTGTTTATCTCACTCGACAAGACTTTTCACCTGCCTGGGTGCCGCATTTTCGACTGTTTTGTATACGTCAATAGTCAATTGTATCGGAAGTGTCCAACGCTCTGGGGCTGATAAAAGTTCGAAAAGAACCAAAAACTGAATGGATTTCTTTTTTGGCAAAAGCTAAATTTTAATTGCAAATTTGCCCAGTATAGCCATAGCCTTGCAAGAGCACAACTGACGTCAGAGTGCGAATTGATAAAACTCGGATGATTATATATTTATTTAAAGTGCGACTGGGTGGGTTGAATAGACTTAAAAGCTGAGCCAATAAAGAAGTTTTGGGCTGTGAGGCGCCTTATATGTATGTAACGTTTATTTGTTTGTACATATGATATAACAATGCTGTTGATCTCGAGTGATTGTTTGATTAACGGTTTATTTACTCAATAATCGCATTACGTCTTCTGTCGTATTCCTATGAAACCTTTATCAAAACATTCGTAACACGAGGGAAGGGAACGAAAAGTGTGTCCCGTTCGTCAGATTCCATTCTATATAAACGTCACGAACAATCTGCTCTGTTCTCGATTAGATAGTCATGATATTTATTAATCACATTAACCCTCTCAACTGACAAATATATCACTTCTCACCTCTCCACCAAATAATCAGCAATCGCCTCCAAATGTTATGCAATTTCCAGATGTTTGTTTGCTTTTTTAGGGAAATCTACTGAAGGTGCAAGCGAGGTGATGGGATTCCCGTTGGGAGTTCTCCTGAAACAGAATGAAACTTCTCAGTCGCTAATTTATATCGTATACCATCGGGATCCATCGATCCAGTGACTTCGCTTTGTATTGCCTTGGCGCGGCGTTGACTTAATTGATTAGAGCACATGACTAATTTAGCTTGGAAGCTTTAGTACTGACAGCTTTGACAATGCGATTAAAGTTAATTTTTGGTCAATATTGATATATAGTAGTGTTCGATATGATATCTCTACTTGTGTTACCTATTTGTGTGTGTGCATTAACAATTATTTTTAATCAAAATGCAAAAATTATATAATATTTTATTTTTGTGGAAAATTTTTCACTGAGAGGGAAATCTAATCTGATTTTAACCGTACGGGAAAGTAGAACGTATGTCATTATAAGTGTATTTAAAAACTAATTGCAACGAAAAGAATCTTCATAATTGGATCCCTGACGTCCGTTTTCATCAAATGCTAAAATAATGCTCCTCATTTGCCAGTTTGGCTTGACCCAGATTGAAAAGTTTTATGTACTGCGTCCCGGGTTTCGTTTTCATTGACTCACTGACTGAGTGACAGGCTGACTGGCGGACTGACTGCTGGAGTGTCCCACAATGGATTGACGATCCGCTCAGTCCCCATCCTCTGTGCAATGGAGGACGGGGAAGGTACAAGTATGTATGTATGTATACCCAGTTAGGCAAATGAGCTGCAATGAACCGGAAATTCACAATTAACCATCGGGCCTTAGCCGAGTTTCATAACCAACTGCATATATGTATGTATGTATGCATTTGGAGTCGACTCCATCCACGGGGGTGCAGCAGTCAGATCCCAATAGGAATCCGAATCGAAATCGTATATGGAAATCGCACGTTCCGGCTCATTGGGCGCTGGACATTTATTTTAAGCCTAGGTGTAATTTTCGGTTGCCTTCTTTGGGCCCAGCCGAAAGACAAAGCAAACGACACACAAAAAAGTAAAGTGCTGGGATATTTTAATTGTTTCTACGTGTTGTTCTATAAAGGCATGTTCAGGCTTAGCTCAAAGTTATTATATTATGATCTGGCGGTAACGTGATCAACATTTTGACTCGAACGGGCCGGGGTTGGGCTTTGGCTATGGCTTGGACGAGTGGTCGCCGCGATTACAGTTATGCTGATTGGGAGAGTTCATTGGAGCTTCGAAAGAGGAGCCAGCCCTCTCCTTAACGTAATTATGATATCATGTAAACGTGGTTAGGGAAAACTGGCCGTACATATGTATAAGCAGATAACTGTAGTTTCACTTTTTCGGCTGAGCCCATTCCTAGAATGGAATGGGAACGGGACTGGCACTGAGACTGGATGAGGAGTATACGATTACGACGTGACTGATAGTTATTGGCCATTGGGGAGGTATTGTTCCATATAAAATAGATTGGAATTCTTCACAGAATGAAATTAGGGATTGGGAAACGGGAAGACTGTGATCAAAAGATCATTAATGAATATTATTACAAGGTGATCTGCAAGGATGCCCCTTAACCTAGTTACAGTCTCTGTAAGATTACTTAGCTTTTGTTAGTAGAAGTCTAAGCAATTTAGGCCGCTTTGACAGGCTGACAAATACGCTTAACCCTGATTAATTAGACAAACAGTTACTCTCTCTAAGTTTAATCATGCAGCTTCCTCGATAAGTGATAACGATTTTTTAGGCTAAAGAGCTAGAGGAGAACGCACTCCGTGGCACTGGCAAATGGCATTCGCAGGTGGTCGCTAATCAACGTAATCAACTTGCAACAAGCCTCGTTAGGCGAGGCAGACGCAAGGCAGCTTCATGGTAATCAGGCCATCAAGTTCTTGGAGAGGGGAGGCGGCTCCAGAGAAGGCCGCTCTAACCAAATTGGTCGCGGTGCTCCCTCCTCCCTGTATCGCTATCTTGGCAAGACAGGTTTGTTGTAGCTGCCAGCTCTTTGTCTAGGCAGACTACGCCACCCGAAGGGGGCACATGAACCTGACTTTACCGTTGTGGCAGGTCCGCGTTTTGCTGGGTCAAGGTCAGCTGGGAGGCTGATTAGAGTCTCGTCTCCCCGGTGGGGCCTAGCATAGTCAACCAGAATCCAGCTGAAGGATCATTACAGCTGATGGGATCTCCGATCTCCGCACTCACGTCAATCCCCTTGCCATTCCAGGCACGCACACCACCCATCAACTGGTCGCCATTCAACGCCATCGCCGTCCACAGATCCACAGATCCCAAGCTCCAGTGCCAGATGCAGCGACCAGCAGCGCCCCAGTGGCGTCGCTCGCTGCATTTGGTGCTGGCATCGCAAACTGCGTTCCTCCTTGACTTTTGTTTCGTTTTCGATTTTCTGCGATATGTTATTCAGGCCCATTGCAGCGGCTTAGTCAACAGGGGATATGAATCGTATCTTCCCTCGGGATTGAAGCTGTGTTAAAGTTCAAGTTTTCATACAGATCATACAGAAGTCTGCTAATTATGTTTCAGAGCCGCCCATATGCACGAGAAACCCTTCCCTTCCCCCCTTTGACATAAGCTCTGCACGCCGCCAGGCAACGAACGACCACGTCGAACACAAAGCTGAGATTTTTCACAAGAAAATATTCATGTGAAGGCGAAAACTGCGCAGGCGCATGTTTTGTCAACTGGCAATCGACAGACCGGCAGACTGGCAGACTGGCAGACTGGCAGACCAGTAGACTGGCGGACGGAAATACATGCCGAGAGGAGGCTAAGGCTGGGACCGCACTGCTCCGCTGACGTTTGCGTGACAGCAGCATCAACCAATAACAACAATAACAAAAAAAAAAACTGCTGCAACGGCAGGCAGCATCCAGACCATGCTTTGACCAGTTACCAATTTTGGCAGCAAGACTTTCATTTATTTTCGATTCGTTTTTAGGCTGAGGATCGCTCGTACAAAAGGTACTTTTGACATTCAATGGAAACGATCTTTTATGAAATTTCCAAAATTAGCTCACATTTGCTTGCAATGTATTTCAAAGATACCTTGCAAGGAGGAAAGGATATAGCTTCTTCTGCTAACTCTCGCTTAGTAAAATTATTATATTAAAATATATATTCACTTTCCAGACATGCATACACATGGGTTAACCCCTAGACTTGGGGTCTAGATGGAAGAAGATTCCGCAATCTCCACTGGACTATTTGCAGCTGCGAAGGACTAACATCAGGTCCAGGTCTAGAACATTACTCTTGATCAGCCTCTGGTAGATTCAGATTGTCTATGTGGTCGACAATGGAGACTCTCACAACGCTTATGCAGACGCTTGTGATTTATTAATAATGATACTGCAGTTCAATGGCAAGCCCTTCACACTGCTGTTCGTCTCACGCCCATTGCATTTTATAGTGGGGGTGCACACAAAGCGCTTAAGCCGCCCGCATATTGGGGCCTATTGGGTTTTAAGAAGCAGCACGAGGGTTTGCCTTTAAATGAAGTTAGTGGTGGAACGTAGTCCTTGGGCTTATTGTTGGATACGTGTGAATAATTGATTTGCTCATAACTATTTAAGCTGAGCCTTATTTTCGAGTTCATCGAACGACTTTCTGGTGCTCATATCAGCCAAACACATTTTCTTTTTTTGGCAGGCAAACAGGGCATCGAACCAGTCCAACTGTTGGGTGGTTTGCAGATACTTTACTATCAATTATACAACAGAAATTAGTTTACCTCGACCGCACTGAAATAGTGGCATCCTGACGAGTTTACTTCCAATTCCAAAAGAATACAAATATATGTATTAACAGAAAATGTAAGCCGCTGCACTGGTAGATCCAATGTGTGTTGCCTACGATATGAGGTTTGCGGCCTAAGTGTTTCTACTAAATAGGCGGCTAATGTCATTAAAGTTTATTTAAATAATCTAGTTGGGCACTTACACACATACATACCTGTACATTTGTACTATGAATGTGGTAACTGCCAGCTATGAAACTATTGAAAATGGTTGCTATACAACAAAACAATTAATAATGAAAGACCTGCATGCATAGACTAGGTTTTAACAGATTTTCCATCGCGAATTTTTAGGAACAAAATATATTATTCGTTATTAATTCAGTTTTTTGAAGCATAAAATTAACCCTGCTACATAGCAACTACACACTGGAACGACATTACAATTGACGTTGCAATTCTACATGCGACTTACATGAGTTCTACACCACAAACATGTGTGCTGGCGCTCCAGGCGCTCCAGGTGGCGCCACTGGGTAAGGGACTTTTCGGAAACCACCACCAGCAGCGATCAGCTGTCGCGTGATTTATCGACTCACTGTATTTAATTTAATAATAATTCAATAATCTTAAATATCATTTTTAAAAGTATATTTAAGAAAAAAGGGTATAGAAACTTCCAATCGCAGGTTTTTTGAATTTTCGCTCTAAAATCGTTTAACTGTTTAAATACGGGGGGTTAAGTGGGTTAAGCATATTTTATCGAATCAATTGCGGAACAAAATCTTTTTATACCCTATAATTAGTGGGAGATGTTGGCTTGGTGACAGAGATGAGATTAGAATTTAATTATTTCAATATTTTGTTTTGCAATATTTTTGTTTTAAATTGAACTTCATTACACATTTACCGCTTTATGATTAGGTTCCGTCCCCAAACGGACTTTATTAAAAAAATATGTTCAAGGCAGAACACACTTGCATATATATATTTGTGTGTGCGATGCGTCGCCATTTGAGCCAGTGAGAGCGCCAGAGAGAGGATAGACTCGAAAACAACCAATGCCATGGTAAGTTATGCCTTAGAGGTGGGGCCAACTAAGAAAAGGCCTTCGTTTGAGTTAACAAAAAATATAAAACAATTAATAACAATAACATTTCCTATCATAACACCTAACAAATGACACATGATCGTTAAAGCGATTCGACATAATCATTCATTGGTGCCACAATAAGAGGCCGATCGCTGAGTTTTCCCTACCTATTCATACAGACATACCATTCAACACCGTACCTTACCATACCATAATATACCATCGTATTCCGACTTAACGGTGAGCCGAGATCAGTTGATTTTCAAACTTCAACAGGTGTTGATCGCATACTAACAGGAATATACACACACGCGGTAGATAGAGCGCACGAGTCAACGAAATCGGTAAAGCTGAAACAAGTTAACACCAATTAAGCAGAATTAACGGCCAGGGCACGTGATCAGCCTTTGAATTCGTAGAAAACAAAATCGGACTTAATCAAAAATATCAAATATAAACTCTGCCGGAAAGAGAACTCTCTAGGTGCGGTGGCTAGCGTATCTCCACTAAAGTTTGTGTGTTTCTTTCAGCGAAAATACTAATTCTTGGATTACTCCACTTCAATTTTCGAGCCGTAGCCATCAGCGAGCAGAATTTTCTAAAAGGTGAGTTTTCTTCCGATGCAGGCTTCGTTGGGATCCAGAGTCGGAGCGGAGTCGGAGCTGGCGGGCATTGAAAAAAGTGCACTGCCAGCGAGGAGGGATGGGATTTCGTCAGGCCAGGGTCCAAGTGTGAGTGGGACAACAGCAAATCGGCTGTCTCTGCCCCAAGTGGTTGTCTCACTCGCTGAGCGTATCTTTCGGTCTGTATGTGACTATGTGTGAGCGTGCCTGTGTCTGTGTGTGTAACGCTACCTGTGGCTTCATTGCTTACCTGCCATATCTCTGAAAACATAACCAAGCACTCACTCACACACACACACAGCAGCAGGCCGAACCCAGCGATGCAGCTGCTCGTGTTTGCGTGTTGGTTGTGTATCTGTATATGTGTGGTGACATATAAGCTTCCAAACCAAGTCGCAATTATCTTAACCAAATTCTGCTGATCAACGGCTAAGAAAAGCTTCAATTTGTAGTTAGTTTTACTTATCAGCACGGCTAGAAGTAAACAAAACACGAAGATTGACACACACGCACACTTGCACATATAGGACAGCTTAGTGCATTTGCCCTGCAGGGAATCGGGGAATTTAAAACAGAGAGAAGATAAGTTTAAGGCAGAATAATGAAACAGTTAAGAGCAACAACAAATGCTACAAACGCAAGCAAGAGAAGTACATAGATAAGATTACACCTGTGTGTGAGTGAGCTAGTGTGAGTGTAGTGTGCGTGTGAGTGTCGTCTGTTGGTGTATGTAACAACTCGACTCTCGCTGGCAGTGGTAACGGGGTGGACAGAGTGCGGGAAAGGGGTGAACAAACCGGTAATGCATTTACTCAAAAAGAAGTCACCTTCATCACAAATTCAACGCGTTGCTGCAAAAAACAACAAAACTATCAGAAAGACGGGGTGCAGAGAGCAATAGATCTCTATAGCAAGACCATGATCATAGTTTGCATACATTGGGCATGGGATGATGGGCAAATAACGCGTGGAAATATTGGAAAACACTTAAGGCCATTACGAATTAGAGCTTGTATTTTTACAGCAATCTGTATTCGAGTATTAACCGATAAACACAAATATTATACAAACTATTGTATGCAAATAAACAACTCGAAAAGCTTCCTGAAATGGCCCCCAATTAATCAGCCAAACATATTTCGGTTAGAGTGCGGTACAAGGGGGTTTTAATTTCGATAACAGAAACAACGAAATATTCTCAAAAAAAAAAATAAATAAATAAATTATTTCTATGCATAATTCAGAACCAGTTCCAATCGATTTTCAATTTTAATGCTATTTTTATACCCCACTGTTGCTGTCACTGTATCTCTGTGAACACGAAGCTGGAATTTAAATGAATTTTACTGAAATGATTGCTCTGCGATCTGTTCATTTGATTTTGAGGTGCGACTCGGTTTTCCAGACGTAATCAGCCAGAGGTGTGTGCTCTTTGAATTCCTTGAAAACGCTTATGTATGCAAATTTTCATTCGGTTTCATTTCGGGATAGGGCTGGGGCCTGAGCGGGGTGGGACTGGAGCTGGGCATTCTTACCACTGCAGGAGGGACTTCTCCGTCAACTGTCGCCAGTTGTCGGCTGTGGTGCATTATCTAATCGCCACAAAAGCCGGCCCACAAGCGTATTTATAAAGATAAAAGGCCAAAAGCAAACAAATTCGTTTGCCGACTCAGACTTTGACTCTATTCGGTCTCTCTCTTTCGCTCCCTCTGTGAGAAGGCGAGTGCGAGTGCGAGTGCGAGTACGAGTTTGTGGTTGTATGAGTGGAGTTAATGAGGTCACATTACTCTCTGCTCTGGCTGGTTTCATGGCTGGTAATTGGCCAGAGAATACCTATAGTATACTTATATCAACATAGCCGTAGATATGTATACAGCAAACCCTGCTGTCGCTGTCTCCATCACCCCGCAGGGCAAATTATGAATACTCAACTATCAAATCTTTTTTTGTTAAGTGCCCAGGCAAACATCTAACAACAACTGCAGCTTGGACCACTTAATGCCGCACCGAGTGCTGTGTGTGTGGGTAAACTCGGTTTTGTCTTACAGAACTTAAGTGTCGGCACATGCGGCGGATGCGTAATAAGTCTCTTGGGGAGCTTCGTTTCTGCTTTTGGCACATGCCTGTCGTTCGAAAACAGCGAAAAAAGCAAACTATTTTGAGTGATTTTAACGATCCAGCTTCGTGTTTTAACTGCTTGACACACACAATGATGTCATTCTCATCCCAACCAGGATAGGAGGGCGCCAAATGCAGTTCTCTCCTAACCAAGCTTAGCCTTTTCTTTCCCTGCTCAATTGAGCATGAAATTTTGCAGTCGCTAGTGCTAGTGCCAGTGCCAGTGAGGCCTTAATCAGCTGTACATATGTAGCTGTGCTCGTGTTTCGCACCCACAGTACAAATTCGTTGACATTTTACCTTAACCCTGACTCTAATCAATCAAGCCTGACAGCCAGCCAGAGAGACAACGGAAGATTAATCAATTTTTGCACTATTCTAATCAGATGCCATAAAAGATTAGTCACCGCCTGGCCTGGCCCGCAAATTGCCTGTCTGCATATGAAAGCAGCTGATCAACTCAGTTCCAGCTGGTGCCAGCTCCCAACCATAGCTGATTTATGTACATATCTATATGATATATGAGGAAGTACATATGTATGTAAACCCCCACTTGGCGACAGTTCTTGAGGGCAACTTTCACCTCATTCGCAATCAAACACACTCTGGCCATCGAGGGCCGAACTTTGAATACTCTGTATCAAGAGGGCTTGGGGATAAGCGGGCCTAAGGCTCTCGGGAAGCCAAATGGAGCTCAGCTTCTTTGGGGGGCCTTGTAATTTGGTTCGCTCAACCTATAACTCAGGCTTCCAAACTTAAGCCGATTTCACAGTGTATGAGCTTATGGTTCAGGGTCCGGTCCGAGTTGCGGTCTGGTTTTGGATAGCACCCATTGCCATGTCGAAAAAAAGCGGAGAGTCTTCGCCTGCAGTGACTCAGTGGAGCGTCGTGCCCGTGCCTGTGCCCGTGCCTCTGTGCACGTTTGGGCCGTATGGAATGTGGCCAAACACGAAGTTAGCCACGTTGGAAGACGCCTAAACAAGACCGAGCACTGGAATCGCATTTGAAATTCGATTTTCTTGCACCTAATTAATGCGGAGACTGCTCAGCTGGGGGAGGGGCTTTTCCGCACCTCCAAAGCGAAATGTGTGACGCAAATTGCAGCTCTTGGACTGGGCGCGGCATTCGTCTGGGTTTTGTGATAATGTCAGCAATTTGACAGTCGAACTCAATGCCACTCAGGGCTCAGGACCCGCCGACACTTAATAAATATATAGAGATGTCTCAACGCTGTGACAATTCCATGCATTCGACTACGAGCAGTTAAACCGACTCGTTCCGATAAAACAATACGTGATGGCCATAGTCCCAACCGTCCCGCTCCGCCTTTGTTCTGTTTGCAACAAAAGCCCCAGCGGAGTGCAAAGTTTAGCGTGCCAACAAAGTAGGGGAAAATGTTTTTCAAAAGTCGCACTTTACTGTGGAAACAAATCAGGTTTCTGTCGGCTCAAACAATGAAAAGCGTTTTTCTATTCTGTCCCTGTCAGAGTCGTGCCAGCCCAGGCCAAGCCAGGCCACAACCAACCGATCCCCGATCCTAATTCTGAATTACCCACAAACTGGAACTGATGGCAGTCTGTCCATAGCCCGATAATGAACCGCCCTCGCCATCGTCCTCGCTCTCGCCCTCGCCTGGTTCGAGCCGGTTTCGGCTGATCATCTGGTGATGCTGATGGCTCCTTAAGTTCTTAATTTATACCCAGCTTCCTGTTCAATATCAGTGCTATATATACGCATATCTGTATGAACAAAGAACAAGTGCAGCCTGAAGGGAGGAAGCAGACATAAATTTCCACGTCGAATGGGTGAAATCAATTTACGATCATTTTAATAACTGCACTGAACTCCAGCTCTTTCCTTGAGCCCCCAGGCCCTCTGCTCAGATACGAGCAACAGCAAATGCACTTTATCAGCTACAGTTTTCGCAGGACAGTGGAAATTTAAAGCCTGATTGATCATATAAGACAATAAATGGTATCATGCGATGATACGAACAGACCATAGCCGATTCATAGAGTGAGAAGTAATCAAAAAGGGAATCCCACAGTGCAGTGCTTTTTAAGCTAAAATATTTCAAATATAGGTACTTGTTATGACATTATTTTTATATTCATTACGTATATCTGATGGAATATGGAATCTGAACTCGTTTCAACTCGCTCTAAAGATTCAATGTGGGAATAGGTTCGCACTCATTGCGTTCTAAGATTATAATCCTCACAAGATTCTAGACTGTAGAAAGTGTCATATTGATTAATCTGTATTTAATTATATATTGCTAATCAGTTTAGTTGGACTTCAGCCGACAGCGGAACTAGTAGAGTTCAAGCATCTGGCAAATACAAATATTAAAATAGGAATTTTCGTGGCACTTAAGCCTTTATACAGAAATTCTCTCTTTGTAATTGCTGAGTAAATTGAAATCGCTTTTAGCCAGAATTTTCGTAACTCGAAAAGTCATCTGTCTGACTTTTGGCCGCCACCGCAACGGGCTAACTTGGCTTACACTCCAATTGCCGCTTGGCGGCGGACGTCACAGCTGCTTCGCGTTCGAGTCGCAATTTCCAGCCGAAAAAAACCAGTCTTACCATCTTTCGAAGCCACAGTTTCCCCCTTTTTATAGCCGATGTCGATGTGTGCGTGTGTGTGTGTGTCTGTATTTGCTTTCTGTGTGTGTGGTCAAATGTCGGCATTTTTTATATTTCTGTATATTTTTTTATGTGCCCGCCTTGGGCAATTTTTGCCATTGTACATTGCTTGTTTAGCAGAAATTAATGTTGCAGAAATTATGTGCCAGAATGGCATCACTCGTATAGGATATGGGCAGTATACACTGGAATCTATATTCCCCCGTGTGAAGGGGGGCAAAATGCACATTTGGCAGTTGGAGCGGCTGGCTCCTTACGCAAAAATCATGACCATAAAACTCCATCCATCCACTAAACAACTCGTGATGCTAATGAATCGGTCAACAAATGTGATTGAGTCGTGATCCACAGATACTTGCAGCTCGATTTGGGTTGCTTGTGTTTCCACCCTAATCAAGGCAACGGCTAAGTTATTTCCGCTTCGAGCCGGTCTTCGTCTTCCCATGAATCGATATCCTTAAAAGGAACAACAGATGAGTCCGTTTCTGAAAAATAAAAAAATACGAGCTGGGATGATCCCCTACCTACTCGGATGTCTGTCTCTTCCTCTCGTTTCACTTCCTGTTAACGATGGAATGCTATTTTTACGCAGACATCTCAATCATTATCCACCCACGCGTACACATGTTTGCGGAGAGTGATTTCGGGTATTTCTGGGTAATGCCAAAGACAATTTTTGTCGGGTGATCTTAAGCCGGAGTCAAGGCGAAACTACCTGAGTTCGATACCGTTTTCAGGGGTTCATTAGCTGACCTTCCTGATCCCGCTGCTCTCCGAGACATTCCAAGCGAATATCTCTCCCTCTCTCTTTCTCTCTGGGGAAGACAACAATTCATAATATTTTTGTGGCCAAGGGTCACACCCAGTTTCCAATTTCCAACCGACTGCGCCCATCCACAATTCGATAACTTTCCATGGTTCCATGTCCAGGTCCAGTCCCCAGCTGCTATGCGGCCCCACATGACATTTTTGTGTAACACGAGACCCCAAGGGAGGGAGACCATCATTCAAATCTGTTGACAAACCCGACCAGATGCCACAACCAGTTGATAAAAATTCAACTGAAAACAAGCCAGAAAAATCAACTAAAAACTATAATAAATTTCCATTAATGAAATAGAAAAATGTTGGTGTTTTAAGTTTAAACGCTGCTGGTATCACGACTTCGAATCAGTTGGATATGCGATACTTTATGGAAGTATTTTTGTGTATGGATAACATAACCCTTGGACAAAACGTTCTGTTTCCGTGTCTGGTTACAAAGGCCGTAAACTGTAGCAGCCAGTATAGTGTACAAAAGTGTATCTCGATCGAATGTCAAAGTGTTCTAGAAAGCGGTTTCAGGAAAGCATTTCCCATTGATTTTATATTAATTGATTGTTCGCTCAGACAGAGACAGAGACAGAAAGATTGATTTAATTAGATGCACTACATCAAAAGCCACTCGTATCCATTTAATTTCATTGTTTGGGGGAGTGATATGTGGGGGCTAAGGGAGCGGTAATAGACGTACCACGAGTATAGATAGACATATTTCCCAACTAGAGCTAATCTCTACAGATAGCTGCCATATGATGAATTGGTTGACTCACGGGTTTCCGACTCTGAGGCTGATTTGCATACACGTACAAGTATGGCCAGTGCCAGTGCCAGTGCCAGTTACCGGTTTTTACTCTCTAAACTTGAACAACATCGGCTCCGCTCCACACACGCAGCTATTAAAGCCATGTATCCACACAGCCATATAGCCATATAGCGATATAGCCGTACAGCGTGCATGTGTATGGATATCGGCGTTTACACATATACATGTCGTTGCAATGACAGAAATGGAATTAATTATGTTCGGAGTGGAGTGGAGTGGAGTGTCGGCGGCGCCTTGGCCCGAGTCGGGCCAAAAACTTTGTCTGCCTCAGAAAATCTTTCGTGACTCGATGAAATGTTAGCCAAAAGACCTAAACACGTTTAATGCGGGCCTGGGCCTCCGCTGCAGTTTCCGCTGGGTGCTGGTGTGGGTCAGAGAGGCTGAGAGGCAGGCACCCACAGCGAGGAGAGATCGTTGCACAAACACTCAACTTGACACCCACACACAAATTTCTGTGCGGCAGACAGACAGAGCCCAGATCCCGGGTATAAGCCAGGGCAAGAGCTGGCTAAGCAATTTCTGTCTGGGTCTGCGTTTGTATATCTAATTAAATGCTCTTACAAATGCACTGAGAAAAAATCGAGAACAACGCGGGAACCCTCTTTTATCCTGAATATACTATAGCGAAGGGTATTGATTATTTCCAGGTCTTCTGGAATTCTTTGAACTACATTCGGCGGCATTTTTCCAGTGTACTTTTGTACATATTTAGATATATCTAGTACATATGTACTCATATACGTATTGTCATACATTGACTAGATAACTGTGTTCTCGTTCTTGTTGTCGCTGTCGCTGTCGCTGCCGATGTGCTGCCAAGTTCGCTTACTGCGCATTTCCCTACAATTCCCTATTCTGGCTCGTATCGTCGCTTCCCTATCCTCTCGTTCTTGGCCACAACAATTAAACCTAAAGCTCTTTGTTTACCGCATTGCGAATTATTTGCTTTGCCATGAAAACGCTGGCAAACAGAGGCGAGTTCCAGAACGGCTCCAAGCCAAGACGGAATCCACACCGAATCGAAGCACTTCATGGAGAAAATCGCATTGGAATTTAATTCAATATTGCATAAGATTAAGAGAGTTCATGTGTCGCTTGATCGGCCGGTTCTGGATTTCTGGGAACAAGATATCTGGAAAACGAGTTCTAAATTGCTCTAAGGTGGGGTGCAGAGGAGCTGGGGATCCCCTGAGCTAATGATTGTCATTGAAAAGCGTCAACTGGCTTGCCCGATTCTGATTACTCAATCAGTTTGGAAGAGTACGCAAGGCAGTCGGCTATAATCAAAGGGCAAACAAGAAACGAGACTCAACAAATAAATATACAAAATGATCTCTGCTGACGACAAACAGAAACTGAGATTGCGACTGAGATGCCGCTTTTATCCGCGTATCAGATCTGCAGTTGCAGTGGGAACCTACAGATTTTCAATGCGAATTACTCATACTTGAAAGGTAGATGGTTGAATTGGTGGGAAGTACATACTTTACGGATCCGAAAGTGCCAACTGCTTTCCCCGATTCTTAGTAACAAGTTTTAAAATACTCGAAGAATCATTGACGTTTGTTTATCAGGCCATGGAACCAGGGAGCGACGAACCAATTGCCATTAAACGATAAGCAAACATTTGGAAACTCTCCTCCTAGGTTTTCGTTTGTTGATGAAATTAGCATTTCCATTGCGCCCGCGAATGATGTCAACTCCATCGAGTCGGGTGGGTGCTAATCCATCGCGTCAACATTCAGCCAAGTGCTGAAGTAAATCCCTGATGATGATGCAGGGCATTTTGGGGGAAACTAGTGATATAATGCGTTGTATTCGAGGCAGCATGAATAGGTGCGTAGTGAGTGTAGCCATGAGTGCTTCCACCTCCAGCTCTCGTTGTTGATTCAATAAATGTTTATCTGCTTATCTGCATTCAACAATTACCGATAAGATAGTGGAGTAGGAGGCTCCAACGTGCTTCCCATTAAAGGCTGTGAGTCGTCGAGTCAGTAGAGTTTTCTAGGAAGCAAAGCGAAGCAAACACCTATCATCGCGTCGTTACTGTACAAACTCCTCTTGGTCCATTTCAGTTTGCTCATCCGCTAATCTTAGAATGGGTCGCCAGGCGAGACTGGTGCTGTTGTTGGTCGTGTGCCTTGGGGCGCTACGGGCCAGCCACTCGAGCACCCTGAAACCGACCATCCACTTGATTAACGATGACATAATGGACAACGAGCTGAGCGCCAGCGAGGATATTGCGGACAAGAACAGCCTGAAGATCTCCACGCCCAAGGGGAAGGAGCTGCCGGTGGACACGACCACGAAGAGTGCCATCAAGAAGACTGTGGCCTCGACCACCCAGCAGCCCATCAGCGAGGAGACGCTCAAGGATTTGCTGGAGGCATCCAAGCACAACCTGGCCCTAGCCGAGGATCCGCGCTTTAACAAGATGCTGCCCAAGGCCCAGAATGCCACCTCCACTGTCATCAACATGCTGACCGCCAGCAAAAGTGGCAAGAATGCCACCAGCAGCGATGAGAACGAGGAGTATGACGACAACTATGGCTACGATGAGGACGACTACACATACTTTGATGAGGAAAAGGAGACCTCGACCAGCGCAAGTCCCAAGAAGAGCCGAACCACCACCACCCGCCAGCCCAAGCTGCTGCCCATCGTGGAAAACACCTCCACCAAGTCAAAGGTAAGTGGAATCTTATAGATCCAACTTATATGTTTGTATAACGAAGTTCATCATGCAGGTGAAGGGCGCTGTGTCGAAGACCAAGGAGAACACCATTGACACCGAAAACGACTCCAACTACGAGGACTACGACGGAGACGACGATGACGATGATGATGATGACGACGACGACGATGTGCCCCAAGGGGAAGCGGATGATCTGGCCGACGATGAGCAGGTTGTGTTCAGTGAGAATGTTCCCTGCCCCAGATACTGCGTCTGCTCCCGCAACGTCAACAGCTACCTGGTGGCCACCTGCAGCAGGTTAGTCCGGACCCATCCCCTTAAGGGAAATCAGATGATTAGAATCGCGTTTTTCAGACTGGATCCCGGCACCCAGAAGTTCGGCTCGGACATCACCGACCTGGTGGTGACCAATGTGGGCCCCAAGTACCCGATTCTGCTGGGCCCCAAGTTCTTCCAGGGTCTGGGCCTGAAGTTCGTTGCCTCCATTAAGATTGCCAACTGCACAATTGAGTACATGCATCCGGAGGCATTCCACGGCCTGGAGGAGCTGTACGCGGTCAATATGACGGATGTGGGCCTGGCCATCATCAATCCGGACACCTTTGCCCAAAACAAGAAGATGCGCATGCTCACCATCTCCGGCAATGACCTCAGCGTCATGTCCAGCCTCCACTACCTCCTCAAGGTAGGTTTTATGAGAGAGCTTTTAATGATCTTTTATCTGAAATGATCTCCTCCGTTTCAGTCTTCTAGCATTGAGGAGCTGGACTTATCGCGCAACAACCTTATGGAGCTGAACCCCAGGGCCTTCTCGAGGCTGTCCAACATCGTGTTCATCAATCTGGCCCAGAACAACCTCAAGAAGATACCCGAGAAGGTGTTCGAGCCCGTGGAGACGCTGGAGGAGCTGGACCTGTCGTACAACTCGCTGAGTGAGCTGCCCCGAGGCATCTTCAACGGAACCACACTCTCCATACTCCACCTCAAGTATAACGCCTTTACGGGCGACCTGCACTTCGGCATTAAGGAGCTGCAGCAGCTGGATCTGAGCTTCAACTCGATTGTCCAGGTCCACCACAGCATGTTCGACAAGATGCCCGGACTGACCAACCTGAACCTGAAGGGCAACGGCATCACCAAGATCCAGCCGGACTCGTTCCTCACTCTGAAGAGTCTGCGCCACATTGATTTGTCCATCAACGAACTGGACCAGATATCCGGCATGCTCTTCTTCAAGAACTCCGAGCTGGATGTGATCCGGCTTAACGACAATCCGCGCCTCAGCCAGCTGCCCACCGATGGCTTCCTCAGCTACAACGGCGAATTCACCGTTTACTACCTGGACATCTCCAATTGCGCCATAGGCCCCCTGGGACACAAGACCTTCTCGACAATGCCCCACCTGACCACCCTAAAGCTGGCGTGGAACAACATCAACCATCTGCCGCGCGAGATCTTCACCACGCTGAACAAGCTGATTGACTTGGATCTGAGCAACAATCTGATTGCCAAGCTGGACGACCTCACCTTTATGGAGAACAACGAGCTGACCAAGCTTAACCTGGCGGGAAATCCCATCAGTCGGCTGTCCGTGCGCCTATTCATGCCCCTGCACCAGCTGCGGTCCCTGGACGTAAATGACTGTGAGCTGACCACGCTCCTCTCGGACAGGCAGCTGGGCGTTGGCTACAAGATCTTCGAGAGCTTGCGCAGCTTCAACGCCTCCGGAAACTTGATCAAGAAGATCTCCTCGGCCGACGTGAAAAGTTTCAAGAACCTGCGCTCCCTGGACATAAACGGCAATCCGCTCAAGTGCAACGCCGAGTTCCAAGACTTCATCAGCTACGTTACCCTGCAGATGCAGATGACGCCCAAGAAGATGCCGGTGCTGGCCAATCTGGAGGATGACGCCACCATCCTCGAACTGGAGACGCAGGCCCAGGCAGGCTGGGCTCAACTGGCCCACGAGGTGTGCAAGCACGAGGAAGGGGCCATGGCCAAGGCCGATAGGGCGGAGCAGAAACTGGAGAAGCGTCTGAAGGAGAGCGAGAAGAAGCTGGATGAGGACGAGCAGAAGCTGCTCAGTGTCTTGGATAAGAGTGTGCTGGACAAGAGCAAGCTGATCAGCATGCAGAAGATCATGAAGGGCTCGGCCAACGCCAAAGAGGAGGACACTGCTGAGGAGGATCTGAACAACGGTGGCGAGGACAAGGAGGATGACGCTGAGGTTGACTATGACAGCGAAGAGGATGACGACGATGATGATGACGACGACGACGATGATGATGAGCGCTTCGATGATGCCAAGGATAAGATCAAGACCAAGACTAAGACCGAGAATGACTTTGACCAGTATTTGGAGAAAGAGGTGAAGCCCAAGCTGAAGAACCATGGCCTCAAAGTGGAGGAGATCGACATGTCCAAGGAGACACGTGACAGATTCCTGCTGGGTGAGTTAAACTTTCACAAAGAGGGGTTGCGTCTGACTTAACTTTTGCGTTATTTATCCATTCCAGAGAAATTCGGCTTGGACAACTCAGATGAGGAGGAGATCTTTATTGAGCGCGGCCACATCTACTATGGCGGGTACAACTTCTTGATCCCAATGATACTCGTGATCTCGTGTGTGGTCCTCATTCTGTTGGCCATTGCCAAGGTCGTCATTATGGTTCTGCGTAAGCGCGGCGAGCGCTACCGCATGGCTCTGCTGGCCTCGAAGAATTCCTTCGTTTACCAGAAGCTCAGCGAGGATATTGTGAAGCCGGCCAGCAAGGAGCCGAAGCAACCAAAGGTGCACCGGTACGCGCCCATCAATCAGGTCTAAGTCCTTCGCTCCATCGTCATCGCAGTTCCGGGCAGGACTTGGCGGAAGTCGAAGTCGAGTTGCGCTGTTTTTCTAATTTATAAGATTATTGATAGTTGAACAAGTGGAAATTGCATCAAACAACAATGGTCACACCGATACCGATGGACGATTGAACACACACACACACACAGACACGCACGCACACGAAGGCACAGAACCCGTTGTCGGAACCCACCGCCAGCGTCAGGAGAAAAAGTATTAGCGAAAATGAAAGGAAACACTAAAAGCAAAAACTGAGAAATACTTCAATCCAAAAATGAGAAAGAGTAAATAATACGATAAATAACAATTCCATACCATACCCACTAAAATGTATGAAATAGCTGCATATGTATGTTGTACTTAATCCTGTTGCCACCGCCTCCCAGGTGGGGAACAACAGCAGAAACAGGGCAACACTCCCGGACGGAGACCGAGCTCGATTAGCAGCCGTTTCGAGAGCAACGGACTTCCCACTGATTGAGCCTCCCCTATAGCCCGTACCCCATATCCCAACCCCTGCTGTAGAGAAGAGAATTTCGGAAACATCTTGAAGATTTAGTGCCATTTTGCCAAAATTCAAACCAACTGTTTCAAAACTAAACACGAGTCAGGAGGAGGGAGAATTAATAGTAACGAGAAACCAGAAGATCGTAGTGGGAGTTTAAAACCGGATCTGTGTAGAAAACTGTTAGACAACTCCATGAAATGACGTCTGATTTGAAATCTGATCAACAGATGAGAGAAACAAACAATTAAAGCATAAACTAAGTTAAGCCTTTTTTATTATCTTTTTTCCAATCAAATCAAGTAATCTGTTGACTTACTTTGACTTTGAAACCAATTCCGAAAACAATAAATTATTTTAACCAAACCGATCGTAATCTTTTATAGCCATATAAACTAAAACATGCGGTTTAATAAAATTGAATATCTTTTCTTTGCAAAATCTAATGGGATACTAAGTACTCTTAGTGGGGCGTATTGTATGGTTAGTGGTAATATTTAAATTAATTATCAAGATTCAAAAGCCAACGTCACCTAAACTATGCGGTATTTGCGGTATTTCTGAGGGTCAGACGGTCTCACTGCTGCTCTCTCCAGCGACGAAAAGGTATATTGAGCAAATGGGGTGGTTTTTACCTTGCATGCGTTGAATTTTCTGGGCCGTTTTGCCTGTTGTCCATACCTCTTTTTTCTCAGCGATTTCCCAGCGCGCGCACTTGAATTTGAATACAACGACCAATGGCCAAAAAGATAAGATGATCCGAAGGAAAGGAGCAGCCAAACAGAAGCAAACAAGAAGCAGGAATCAGAACAGAACAGATTCTTTCCCCCCTTTTCGGACCAGGCGACCCTGAACCTTTGCTTCTGGAGACCGTGCCGTGGATTAAGACCCCGATCACGCATTAAATGAACTGGGTAAGAAGGATTAACAGAAGCTGAATACGGTAGAGGATATCCCTTAATCATTCTTTAACTTCTTCCAGATCCAGAAACAAATCTTAATTGCAAAAGGAACAAAATAGATGAATTATTAATGCAGTAACATAAATTTGACACCTTTACCAGGGCAATAATAATTTGACTTAACCCAACCTCAAATTTGGTCAAAAGCTTCTAATGTAATCTAAAGATTACATGTAATGTTTTACAAAAAACATCGATGTCTGCAATGTACATCCAAACATCGATGCTTCTCCAGATCCACTTTTACAACACTTTTTTTCAAGTTTTTGAAGCGAACAGGTTAAGCGTGGGTAAGTAATTAATTGAATAATTAATAAGCCACCATGGAATTCTCAAAGAGTTGGGCCAAGTTCTCCTGGGTCTGTGCCCGAGGTGCTAGTTTAGTGATCCGTTCCTGGGGCAGTGTTCCATCAACCAGATTTGGCACATCGCTGCTAGAGAACCCGAGTTCGCGGAGTCCATTTTCAATACCAGCGCGTTGCATGAAGCCTCGTACAGTGTCCGCCAAGAGGCGACCGGCATCTGAGGCCCTAACGCCGTCTACTTTGGCGCCAAGAAGCTTTGCAGCCTCCAGATGGCGATCAGGGCAAGCGGGCGCAGTGAACTCAAAGACAGCCGGGGCACTTATCACAACGGAGAGCCCGTGCGGTATGAGGGCATGATCGGCCGTGTAGCCGGCGGGCTTGTAGTTCCTGACATTGCCCGAAATGGGGTAGGAGAGTCCGTGACAGAGATGCACTCCAGCGTTCCCAAAGCCCACGCCGGCCATTGTCGATGCTAGGTGCATCTGGGAGCGAGCCTCCAAATTCCCCGGCTCGTATATGGCATTTATGAAGTTCTTGCGTATCGTCTCGAGGGCAAACCGTGCCCAAACGTCAGAGATGGGATTCCTCCCCTGATAGGTAGGTCGCAGACTGGGATCGCTCGGCGCTGGTCCCCGCTCGCGATAATCCACTGCGGTGAAGCTCTCCAAGGCATGGCAGAATACATCGAAGCCGGCAAACGCCATTACCCGCTCGGGCTGCGACAGGGTGTGCAGGGGATCGATGATAGCTAAGGGCACAAAATGCGTGAGCAGCTTGAGAATTGGCGACTTGGTTCAATCGTTACCCAGAGTCGGCTTGAGGTATTTGCTGGAGATTCCAGTCTTGGCATGCAACCGCTTATAGTCGAAGATGGCCACTCCAGTGGTTTCGGAACCAGTACCCGAGGTTGTAGGCATGGCAATCAAAGGCTTCAACTTCACCGATATCTAAAGGGGAAACAGGGATCTTAGACATTCAATATTCAATACATCATTCAACCTGTCAAACATCACCTCCTTTCCCTTGCCAATCGGACAATTGACATAGTCCAAAAACTCTGCTTCCCGATCACTGCTGAACAGATTGGCTGCCTTGGCCGTGTCCATGACGGAGCCGCCGCCAATGGCCAGAAATGCATCGAACTCGTTCTGTCGCGCATAATCCGCGGCATGCCACAGGCTGGCATCGGTTGGTTCCACGCGCGTATCGTCGTACACCTCGTAGTTAATGCCATGACGGGCGAGGGAGTCCAAGGCCACCTTGACTGAAGGCAGCTTCGCTACATTCCTATCCGTGACCAGACAGACCTTCTTGGCCCCCAAATTTCGCAAATCTGCACCAACCTCAACACTCACACCGGGTCCAAAGCGCACCGTCGAGGCAGACATCTACCAAACATAGACGATTATTATTATTATGAATATTATTTTCCTTGGACTTTGGCTGTCGGCTGATACATCTATAAACTATAGGCAGAACGAGAGCTTATCTCCTATCTGCGTAAAGGCCAAAGTCCAAAGCGGAGACTTGCCTCGAAGGCGTATTCCTTCTGTCCCGTCTGGACCCCAGTGGGCGCTGCTGATCCATAGTTATGTGAGTGGGCGGGGCACTTGCAGCTTAAGCGGAATAAATGTTTTATTTCAGCAATTAGTCAAGGATACTATTCAGCTTACGAATTGGCCACGATAGTATTGATTAAGTTGAGGACATTTTTACGCGACATCTCAGGCTCAGTTCTGTATTTTAAGAATTGGCAGAATTTTCGAAGACCAGCGCGAATATTGTAAAATGGAAGAGGTACAGCTGAAAAGTAATCACAGATCGAATAGAATTTTAACGAACCATAAAATGTTTACAAAAATACGATCAGCTGATCCCTGATAAGAGCCTATCGATAGTGGACGCATATCGATAGCTTGATTATTGTGCGATCGATGCTTAACCGTTTTTTCTTCTTTTGCAGATTTAAAACCAAACAAAATGTGCGACTACCAACGCGAATACTCTTTTGTTCTGGACGACAGCGCCTTTGAAGCCGATGTCTCGATGGCGAGTTTTGACAATGGTTTTGAGAACATGTGGGTGCAAGTCGCCGAGGAGCTGCGGCGCGAGAGGGAAATGAACGAGCTGGACCAACTTTTCCAACAAAAGTTGAGTTTGAGTCCGCAAGCCCATGGAGATCAATGGATGTTTTAAAAGATATACCAGATGTCGACGATTGTGATATTTTTTATAAGCTTACCAGATCATTTACCAGAAAAATGACCTTCGCTGGGGCATTTTCGATAAGTGCCCGGAGCATTTGTAGTCCATTGCAGTCCATTATAGGTTTTTGTATACATCGTTCTTTATACCGCGTTCTTTGAAGTTTAAATTTTCGTTACCGCGCAACTATTTGTAAATTGTATTCATTTGTTAAATATTACGCGTTTTTTTTGTTAATTTATCAACAAATCGATTTATACCGAACCTATGTTGGTCTTCTATGGCCCCTCACTGTAGCAATCTGAAACAAGGCAATGGTTTGCCATCGATTCACATTTTTTTTTTATTTGTAAACAACTTCGTCCCTAGAAGATCACATATTGTATATAAAAGCTGGAAGGAAGTATCGATCCTTACCAAACATGATTTGATAATATTATGAAACGCCAACGTTTTATCATAAAAAATTGTTTTCCACTATAATTAGTTAGCTTTTGAATTGCTAGAAATCCCACACAGACATCTGATTGAAATTAGCTTGGAATGGGAAAAGTGACATCGCCAATTGTTCGATGCTGTTGTAAGTGAAGCCAATTACCTAAACGGGTGTCCGCCCGCTTTCAGTGCTAGATTTACAACTCAATTTGGATGGATATCTCGCATGATCTGCGAACATAAACAACAGGCAAAGATAAACGATGTTGACGGCTGTTCCCTTCATTAACATTCGGCGGCCATCACCGCCGCCGCATAAAACGCCTGATCCACAGCCGGACAGTTAGCAGTTTGCAACTAAGAGTGGAGGATAGAGCATAGTCAAGATGAAGTGGTTTAGTTTGTTCCTTGTGTTTGGCGTCTTGGCTTTGATTGGGAGCCTGGGCACGCTGACTGCCGCGGAGCCAGTTCCAGCTCCCGAGCCAAAGGGTCGTCCGCATACCACACGACGACCGCGAAACGATAACGACAACGATCGACGCTAGCAACCCGATCAGGAGGAGCTTCGGAAGGATTCCCATTACCATACCAGGAGATGCACCGAAATACAGAAGATAGAGAGAGCACATCAACTTTTGGTGAAGGTCAAATGTTTTGGAGTTGAGCAAATGCAATTTGTTGAGGTTCTGCTCGTGTAGCGGGCCGGACTTCCTCTACACAATAAAGAATGCAATGCAAATCGAAGAAAAAAAACAGATCCATTTACAACAGAGTTTTGATCATTGGTTTATTCGATAGTTTCTTTGTCATAGTACTATAGTTAAATTGGTCTGCTTATTAATACCGTTCTCTTTCTGGGATATTTCGATATCTGATAGCTTGGGCTGTGTAGCAGGCTGACATTACTTTCTTTGGTGGTGCGAGGGTAAGGGGAGTGGAGTGCGTTTGCATTGTATTTGATTTTGTTTCTGTACTTTACTTGTTTTTGATCATTATCATGCAATATTAATGGATACTTATTCCTCAGTATCAGTTTTCTATTTTGCAGTTTATCAAATTTATTTCAATAGTTTCCATTTTCATTTGCTTAGCTACGATAGGTTCGGTTACAAAATAATTTCAATTTATCTAAATTGTAATTACATCCATCGCATGCATCAGATACGAGTCTGCTTCTGTGGCTGCTCATTTCCAGTCGCCAGAGCACTCCGCAAGGTGAAGGTGGGGCAGTGCTCCAGCGCAGGATTACATTTGTAGATCAATTTAAAGCTAGCTTTACAGTTACAATTACCATTAGATTAGAGTTATACACGAATAATTATAATTAAACTATCCAAGTTTATTTGGGTTGTTTAGTGGGGCGTGTTGGCGTGGATTCGCTTTCGAGAGGGATTGATCTTAGCCTACATTATCTCTAGTGAGTATATGTATGTATGTATATGGAATCATATTTAGCATATACTCTTAGTTCGTAGCTCTAGCTGATTTGATCAAATGCTTACTCGTTTATTTGTATCTTGACATAGGTATATATGTATCTTTAATTGTTGATTCTTGTATGCTTGTATCCTTAAGGTGGGTCTGACACTTGACTTTAATACAATAGAATTCGCGTTTTTGGTTTTCTTTGGAATCTAAGCTCGAATCCAGAAAGGAATGGGATACTACATAAATTGGGGATGAACAGGTAAGAAGGGACTATTAAGGGAATGGGAATACAGCTGAGTATCTTTGGTTGTTGCTGTCTAGCTAGCTCTGATACGGCTCCCATTCTCATTCGGGCGACTCCGAGGAGCCTGATATGCCGCCCAGACTACACGCCCCCACACTGCCCGCACTGGTCGACGCTCCGATGTCACTGATGCTTTTCACGCGTCGTCGACTCTGCTCGTAGAGTAGCTGTGCATCCACTCCGCTCCCATCCAGCACGCTGCCAGTGGGCGGCGCACTCACGCGGTGGCCCGGCGGCGGACCATGACTGTAGTTACTGCTGCTGCCACCTGCCATGGGAATAGGCGGTGGAGCTGTGGTTGGAGGCGGCAGAAAGTGATGATAGTGCTGCTGTTGCTGTTGCTGCTGCTGCTGATGATGATGCTGTTGCTGATGATGGAGCGAGCCTATGGTAGCGTATATTCCTCCACCGCCCTCGCTGCTGCTGTACGAAGGCGTTGGGGAGGTGGAGTTGCCGAAGGAGCTGCGATCGCCGGCGCGATGGGGTTTAGTATTGAACCGAAAGGCTTTGGAAAGAGAGCTCTGCAAGAGAAGTAGCAAAGATTAGAATATTGTAAGATAAAGGTGTGTGATCAGAGCTCACCTGAGATCCTTTCCATGCCGAAATCTGTGGGTAACCAGAAATGAAAGAGAGACAAATTTTGGGTTCGGATTAATAAGGTACAGTACGAATATATACTTCTCCCGTCTGGATATTCAAATTGATTGAAGAGAAAAAAATTACAGAATCATTTGGAAATGTCGTGAAACTTTTGTTGTTGCAGGATGTCTAAATTTTGAATTGTTTTGTTCGAATTTACAAATGTATGCTGAAATTGTATCTGATATTATTGAAGTGTATTTATTGTTGTGTCTGTAGATTGTCTTGATGGTTAGCTGAATTATTTGCAACAACATGAACATGCTTATATCATGGGAGTAATCGATAAGAGGGATATCCTTAACTTAGGTCATACTTATCTGTCGTCGGGTGTTAGCTGGGACTACGTACACGTATGTATGTACATACTATATGTAAGAAAACAATCATTGATATGGAGTATATACGTATTGTGGTGTGAAAGATCTGAGTGGCACCTCTAGTGGGTGGAATATTATAGGAGACTAGTAGTAGTAGTAGTAGTTAGACACAGAGAGACAACAAAAGCTTCACGTCAAGTCAGGCTTCAATACGGGATAGATGACAAGATAATATCAATTATGGCTAAGCTTATACTAGTAGAGTGACTTATGTGGAGGACTTACCCTGAGGCTGCCGCTCGAGCGGCGGTCTGTTGTGGCATAGTGCTGCAGTCCGCCGGGTCCAGTCAGGGGCACTACGCCGCAACCTGAACGGATGCCTTGACCCAGAGTCGCTCTACACAACAAACATGGCAATGTCGATATCCGATTTTTGCATAGGTTCGTATATATGCATGTATATGTGTGTGTGGGTGTTTGGATATGTGTGGGTGTTGATTGGATTTGTGCAATGTTTTCGTTATAGGCAGGCAGGCGGCACAATGGAGATAGTACACAGACAGCAGAGAACGGAACGCAGGAGAGTACGGGCGGGCGGGCGGGCGGGCAGGCACAGATACAGATACGGAGATACACAGATACAGTGAAATAGAGATACAGAGGCAGGCGGGCAGGCAGGCAGGCACACACACACACGCATATAGAGAGAGAGAGGTGGTTGGTTGGTTGTATGTAGTTGTTGTTGTCGTGTTATTGTGGTAGTAATTGTGTTATACAATCAAGCAGAGACATCAACAACAACAAGCCGTTGATTCGATTACAGTTTCGAAATGGAAGTTGGAAAGTTACGGAGGAAAAGCAGGAGATGGATAAAAGTATAGGAAAGATGAAAAAAGAAACGGTACAAAGACAAGAATCGGTTAATCAATATTGAGAGATACATAGATGTATTTGTTTGTTGCTGTATTCGTATTTCGTTTAAATTTTTCAGCAGAAATAACTACTTATAGCGCAAATAACAGGAAACAACAAACAATAGAGAAAGATCTATTGGTGAGAGAAAGAGCCCCCGAAAAGAAAGTCCAAATGGCAAAATGGCAAAATGGCAAACAGAAATCAAGAGAGACACCAAACCAGTCAAACCAAGACAGCAGCCAAGTTACGATGTTGAGTGGGTTTTTGTTTGTCTTTTAAAGCCTTACTTAGTTCCAATCGCACTTTGAGTGGAGTGGAGTGGAGTGGAGTATGTATTGTACGAGTAGTAGTATGTAGTACTTGTATTAAGATGACAACGATTAGACTAGTTCAAGCTACGTAAAACATTGATAACACATACATAAGATTGGTTTCGAGTTTGCTGTTTTGAGTATGTTGCCGTTTCCGTATGTGTGTGGGTGTTGGATTGGGTATGTGTGTGTGAGAGAGAGAGCTACTTAGTAAGCAATTTTTACTTACAATTGACATTGTATGTATGTACTTCGAAATAGCGCAACCCAAATGAAGACTTCTTAAATAAAATTAACTTATTTGAGACTCGGACTGCGGTCGCTGCGATCCAACCAAATAAACTATTCTCTTAGCTCTGATATTTTTTGCCGCAGTACCGCAGTACAAACTCGCTAAAACGCACCAAAATATGCAACACACCAACACAGTTTGACTACTACAGTTTTAGCCACGAAATTCTTGTATGTATATGTGTTCAATGTATATGTGTATGTATGTGGTTTGGTCTCGAAAGTACAAATTTGTGCGTTGACCAACATCTTCGATGCTGTATCACAGAGGACAACAACTCTGTCCAGGCTAGTGGCGAAGGTGAAAGGGTAGATCGTGTCGAAATGAGTGTGTCCTTAAATCCTTAATTACGCTGAACACTGAAGCAAAGCCTTAACCCTACCTACTATATGTGAAGTATGTATTTCTACTACTTGTATCGTGGACATTAAATGCTTGAGTCGACTTGGCAAATAATCCTAAACAAATGCATCCTTAAGCTCCTCCTCCGAGAGAGTACTGTAAGTGTTAATATCCAATATCGAATGTGCGCAAAGCGAAGCACTTACTAAACTATGAATACTATACGATACGGATACGGATACTAATATGTAGTACTAATCGGAGTGTGAATATCTCTTCCATCTGTGAGTCTATCAACTATCTATACGTAATGACGATATGGTTAGCGCTGTGCTCCAATTATTGTTCTCTCCCTATAGCTATTATCATTATAACCACCATCATCAGCTTGGCTAAACAGTTCAATTTTGAATCCCATTTGATTTTTTATGTAATAATTTTGTATCATTCTGTTGTTTCGCGTGGGGTTTTAATGGCCCTGCAATTTGGCCAATTGACGGGAGCTTTCCATTTGAAACTCTTCCATTTGACAGTAAATTAAGTATCTGCATTGCGGATATAAGAAATGCATATACATACATATGTACATATATGTATATACGTTGAACGACATATTGATGGGAAAAGAAAAGAGAGAGAATTATGGCCACAGAAGGGCCGCCATTAGTGCGATTCGCTTATTGGGACATACAATATATTTTTTTCTTTGGTTTAAAAATTGGTTGTCTAAGACACGTTTACATGATCAACAAAGAAACAAAGTACAACTATTTTTCAGATACAGACTATGGACTATAAGATAATTATGCACGAGAGACAGATAGATATGACAGATATGAGAAATCGCATGAGATGTGGAAGACATCGATATTTCTTCAGAAGATGTGGAAGAACATGGACGTGGATGATTAGCAGATAAGAAGCAGCTATAAATCGATTATCGAAGCATTTAACGGAATAGCCAGTTGGAAATGAGTGAATGTGAGTGAATATGTTTGATAATGATAATGATAATGATAACGATGAGGCTCATCAAAGAAAACACAGATTTCGTGGTATGGCGCTTTACATATTACTGATATGGTATGATATGATATGATATGATATGATATGGTAAGATATGTATGATAAGTAAAGTGCAAAAATGATTGCGTAACAAAACACATAAACTCACAGAACGAAATAAACCATAACAGAAACTGGAACTTTAGCTGGAAGGTTATGCAAACTCTCTTATATTAGAGTGAGCGGGGGTGTGGGTGGGGGTGGGGGTTGGTTTTGGTAATATAAAACGGCACAAAACAAAACTCAATCAAAGCAGAGAATACTCTTATCAAATTGCTGTAAGTATAACGCTACTACTTATGGATGGATCACTTTCACTTGTCAAGACCGAAGGATTACACAAAGGACCCACACGCGCACACAGATACACATCGCACACACACACACACACAAACACACACATTTTAAATGACTGAATGGGGGGCGGTCCGAACTCACCTTGCTGGCAAAATGAGGGCATCGAATTCCGTGTTCAGATGTCGTCGTATTATGTTCTTCGATGGGGGAATGCCCAGAGCCGTGGCCATAGTATCGCCCGAGAAGGATGGCTCCAGCACGACGAGTCCGCCGTGAACGCCGCTATCTGCCGGGGGATGGAGCCATAATTGGTTAAATGAATGGCATAACAATCGACAGGCAATCAATACACTCACCCTTCAGGTTATCGGCGTACTCGCCCAGGTCGATGGATCGAACCCAGCGTATGAAGCGCTGATTTGTCCAAACAATGGGGTCCGTGTCCACCGTCTCGGATTGCACGCGTCTCATGGCCAGCGTCTGGCGGTCGTACTTCACGATGCGCAACACGTGAATGCCTGACAAACAGGGGAAGGCAACAGATTAAAAGTGGGTTCAAGGTTCAGTCTGGTCTTATATTGCGTACCATGCACAATGCTGGCCTGATGGAACTTTCGGGTCACGCCCAGAAACTTCTCCAGCTCCTTTTTGGACAGCGTGTCCAGCATGCGAGCATCGACGAGGGACTGCAGAAACGGCTCCGCGTACTGCGGCAATCCAATGTCCGGCAGCCATTCGGAGGCCACCCAGGTGTGGCCCAGTTGGGTGATGAGTGGATACCGTACTAGTTCCGGTCGTCGCTGCTCCTCGATGGCCAGACGGAGCTTCTTGCGGTGCATGGGATGGGCCAGGCCAAGACCGGCCTCAAGCTCGATGTCGTTCAGCTCCAGCAAAACCTTCCCGCTCTTCACGTTCTCCGCACAGCGGCCACTATATTGGGGCATGCCCAGGGCCACCTCCAACCAGGCCAGCACCTGGGTGGCCCGCCAGCGCTCCATGGGCAACTGAGAAGCCTCGCGCAGCAGCCGTATCTTGTCGGCATAGCCCTCCTCAGAGAGCGGATTCCACGAGTAGTCGGTGTCTGAATGAGAATTTTTCGTAAATCATTAATATAGCCGCTCCCTCAATGCAGGACGACTGAACGACTCACATTCAGTCACTCCATCGGCGGACAGGGCCTTGTTCTTGTTGCGCGATCGAGCAAACACACGCGATATGCTGCCCCAGGTTCCCCCACGACCGTTGCGTGCTCCCAACGGTCCACTCTTTGTGGCACAGGCAAATTTCCGGGTTATGGCTCCAGCCCCCCCTGGGCCATCGGGGTCCACCGGCGAGCCCAGCTGCTCCACGGATCTGTTCGTGTTGGTTGGATAAATGCGATTCGATTAGTTTCTACTCGAAATGAGATTCTGCCCAGGAAATATGTACCTGGAGTAGGCAGCCGAGTTCAAGGGCGACAATGTGGGGCTTCGTTCTTTGGGCGTTCCAACTGAAAGCGAAACAAAAACACATATAAACTCAGACCTCACATATGGTATGACTCCCACTCACATTGATACATGTTCTGGCTGGAGACGAGAGAAATGCTGTCGGGATCCACGGTGATGCACGGTCCATTGTCGCAGGTGCCATCGCTGAAGTTCAACTCTCCGCCAGTGCTTTCCCGGTCGCTGCTGTTCCGCAGACCCGAGTCATTCGAGCACGAGTTTCGATCGCCTGCTGTTGCCCCGGATCCGCCGCTCAGGCTGCCACTGAATGCCGACAGGGAGTTGCCGCGGCCACTGTCGTCGGCTGTGCCGCGAAGTCCGCCCAGTACTCCACCCATGCCAGAGCCGGATGCCATCTGGCTGAGCATGCCAGAGGCCGCTGAGGGCGGAGTCAGTGGGGCAAACGAGTGGAGACTCTCCTGGTCGGAGAGGCAGCCTGTGAGCTGGCGACGCGCCTCCTGAAGCTGCTCTTGAAGTCGCTGCAGCTGCAGGTCACGAGCCGAGAGCTGCTGGGCCAGGGCTAGTGAGCGCTCGGCCTCATCCCGGGCCTGCTTGAGCAGCTGGAAGCGCTCCCGATCTCGATCGCCCGAGATCTTGGCATTTGTAGTCTCCGACTCTCGCACCCGCTCCTGGAAGTTGCGGATAAAGTCGCGCAGCTCCTGTTCCTTCTCCTGCAGCGAGGCGCACAGCTGTTTCACCTGTCCCAGCAGATCGGATTTGTCAGTTCGCAGTTTCTTCCGCTCCAGCCGCATGGTCAGCAGCTGATTCTTGACCGTACGCAGCTCCGACTCCAGGCGTTCAATGCGATCCTGTGTGGCTGTTCCATTATTGCCACGAGCATCTGCCTCTGTGGGATCCACGCCGCCGACGGCCCCGTCTGTGGACAGCTCGAGCAGTCGACGCAAGCGAACCAGCTCCGCACTGAGACGATCGTTCTCCTCTCGCAGCTTCATGCCGGATTCTGTGAAATATTGCGTAAATATTTAAGCGGAGTTCCCTGTTGGTTTTGGCTTTCGTTTTTCTACAGCTACCAGAAGCTGCGGACAAGCGGTGTTCATATATGTACGTAACAGGGATGCAAATCTATGCAAAACGAGCCAATGTCGAAGTGCTTTGCACCCCTGCTGATCGATATTCTACTCAAAGGCACTACCGCTAGCTGAAGCCAGCCCACAATTAGTTACGTTCCCCGCGCCCGCTCATCAAACCACGCTCTCTTCTTGCCCAAAGAAATCGCACGCAAGCAACAAACGTAAAAGGAAACCAAAGAAAATAAGCTAAGAACTACATTGGCATACCCAAACCTGTACAGCTAAAGCTACTGGCCACAAAGTGGGAAGCTCCAGCACCAGCAGAACAGAGCCGTGCGCAAAAGTGTGGATGCATTGAATGGAAAGTTCTGCGAACAAACTAAAGTCCGTGTAATTATAACTAAAGCAGGCCAAGGCAACGAATCGACAGGCGGGTTGAATGAGGATCAAGTGCAACTACTTTCCCCACAGGGAACGGGACGGTGGGTGCAGAGGTGAGGGTGCAGTAAGAGGATTGAATGGATTTCGGCATGCGGGCTAATTGTGATGATGATGATGATGATGCTGCTGCTGCTTCAATTAAAAATACAGAGCGGAAATTGGGATGAAAGTGAAAAGAACCGAGCAGAACAGAGCAGAGAAAAGCTGAAAATTGATTGTGCAACTTACCTGAAGCTGGACCAGAGTCTGAGCCCCAGCCAGAGGCACCTCGGAGTCGGACCTTTGTCTCTTCGTTGCGATTGTCATCGCAGGACTCGAGCATGAGGAGGGCTGCCGAGGCAGCGGATGTCGGAGAATGCGGTGGCCCCAGAGTCAGGAAGCCAGATAATGATGGATTCATATTGGCGGATACTGCGGGTGGAGATGGAGCTGAAGCTGGAGCTGCTCTTGCGGTTGCCATTGACTTCGGTTCCATTAATTTCACAATTGGGCAAACATCATTGGCATTCCGCTTGTCGACTGGATATGGCATTGTTCAGATACATATATGTAGATAAAGATGGAGATATTTCGATGGGTGGGATGATTGGGTAGGATGTGGGATGGGGCAACTTGATTCAGGTTGATCCAATACGTACAGTCCAAATAAAACCAAACAACAGAAACCGCAAACAACAACAACAAGAACAACGACAACAGCAATACGAAGAACAAGAACAATAGCAAGAAATGATAGTGATGACGACGAGGATGAGATTGAGCATGAGCATGAGGACACGCTGATTCAAATTGGGCAGGCGGACAGGACAGTTCAGGGGTGGTTGGGAAAGTGCAGGACACGAAATTAGATTGCGACAAACAATGGAAGAGAGAGACCTCAAATACCAAACCGGACAAATAGTAGTATGTAGTAGGATTGAAAAGTAAACAAACAACAATTAAAACTGCTGTGCGGGGAAAAATAAATAAATATCGATTTTCGGCACATTTATCTAGATGCAAACGAACACGGGCAAACGAGTAATTTCAATTATAATGTATTCATAATAATACATTTACGGGATGAACAATTTGATTACCTATTCCCCATAGCACTCACTCCCCAAGCAAAACTCACCCATGTGAATAGCTGATGATGGGTCTAAATTGATTGCACACTCGCTCCTGCCACCGACCTGGCGATGGCGATTCATTCATTCCCCCAACTCACGCACAAACATGTCAACAAATTAATGAGAATGTTTTCCTTTCGCCCATTTCTCCATGTTGAAATTAGTAAAAATATATTTGGATTTATCGCTTGGCTAAGGACTTGAATGAACATTTAATAAGCTCTTAATGCGCGGCATTAAATCATAATTAAATGGCAAAAAACGAGTATATTTTTAGTATACATGTTAATAATCAAAATTGAATTGTTTGGATTGCAAAATAAACAACGTTAAACATTATTCCGTAATTCTCTAATTGCAGGACTCAGATTTTCCCCCTATTAAAAATCCATTTATGTATAGTACATTCCACTGCCGCCACTCTATCCACTCTATCCATGGGTAAATCCTCTGCTTAGTTTCGTATATTTAAGTTTTCAACTTAGCTCGACCGCATCCACTCTAGGATTCACTCCCCCTCAAACTTGTACACCTCCTGTGGGGTAAGGGTAACCCTGACTATGCGCTTCGTTGGCTTTTGAACTCCGCAACTCAAAGTGCTGGCCAGAGAGAATGAGAGAGCAGGGCAGGCCATTACCATCCATTTGTCCGATTTTTGAAGTGTTCATCACTTTGGCATTCTAATCTGATCCGATGCGTTGGGCTGGCCCTGGCCCTGGCCCCAATCTCAGTACAGCACGAAGCCAAAAAAAACTACACTTCACTTATGTACGAGGACATTCTGCAAATCCCGCAGCCCGCCCGCACTTTCCACCCTCTTCATGACTTCTTTCCCGCCCTTCGTTGATGTTGTGTCTGTGGTTTACCCAATATCTGTCGTTGTTGTTCTTCCCCACTGAGGTCCGCTTGACTCTGTGTGGCCTTTATCATCTACTTGCCACTTTCAACATGCATTTTGCCCCGGACAACATTAAATTTGTGTGCGGTCAGAGTGTTTTCCTCTTGGCTTCCGGACAAGACCAGACAAGATGCTCGCACGATATTTTGTTACAACTTTATTAAAAAGACAAACATTTTGTCAATTTTCTCAAAGTCAACTTGAATTTGTTGAATTTTAGAAATTAACTAGAAAATGTATCTATCAGCTTTTCAGAGATTATTTCTGCAATTCAAAAGAGAGAGGATAAATGTACATATATACGAGTATTTGCGGGTTTGCTCTCTGGTCACAAATCTTTACCCACAGATTGCGCCACTAACTTGGCTTTAATTAGAAAATACATGCTGCAACCATATGAATTCAACAATTTAAAAAAATAATAAGTTTCATATCCAACATTTTTAGTAGCTTTTATTGAACAATATGTATGGTATCTGTCGACATGTATGCGGAAAGGATTCAATCAGCGAACGTTGATTTAATTTCACTTTGAACACCGTTGCCATCCTTCTGGAATTTGCTGATTTAACCATTCCCTGCTTTCTCCCCATTGGTCTTCTGCCCGCAGCAATCTGCTGATTGCTCCCACGCTTCTGGCCATTACAAATGCATTTGCATGCATCTTCCCGTGTCCATGTCCATGTCCGTTCCCATTCCCTTTCGCCTTTCCATTCGACCACTCACACTCACACTCACTTGTACGCACACACCCACACTTACCCGCATTTAGTGCACTGCCGCCGGAGGAGCTGTTGGCGGTGGACGTCGAAGCGGAGCTGGAGGAGACGGCAACTCCCTGTGCCAGGTGACCAGCGGCAATTAAATTTGAGTTATTCGCATGGATCATGGCTGGGCCGGGGATAGAGTTCGCATTGGCCGTGCCTCCGAGGCCATTCGGCAATTGTGGCTGTGGCAGACCGACGACCTCGCTCTTCCCAGGATATGATGGTGGTCGATGCTGCTGTTGCTGCTGCTGCTGCTGGTTGTCGTTGGTCATGGGTGGCGTAAGTGTCTGATTGCTGCCATTCGAGCTGGCCGGCGAGGAGCTGCTGTCGTTGCTGGGCGTGAGGTCTCGTTTGCTGGTAAGTACCAGGGGCGATGGCTTGACAGGGGCTCCGCCTACTGCTCCAGCTCCAGCTGCTGCTGCTGCTGCTCCTGCTGCTGTCGCTGCGGCTGCCGCTGATGTGGAGGCGGTAACAGAGTTATCCAGAGAGAGCAGCGGCCGTATAGGCTTATTGTTGTTAACGGAGACGGACTTCTCCTTGATCAGACTCGAGTCCAGTGATTTAACAATTTTCTGCAAAGGAAATTGAAAAGATTTTATAACATCTACTTTAGATTCAATGAATCCGGCCAAAGGTAAATAGCAGATAAGAGAGAAAGAGCAAAAGCAGAGAGATAGCGACAGCGAGAGCCCAGAAGTTGTCAATTAGTCAATGGGTGGGAGATGCAGATGTGGGGAATTTGTTCTACAAAAGGAAGATGAAGTATTGTGCCAAGTAGGGAGAGTGGAAGTGGATGCTGAGGCATGCAATTGGAGAGCCCCCTCCTCGGTAGTGGCCCCACCCTCCTTTCTAACGAGCATTGAATGAGTCCAATTAGGTTCCGTTTTTATATTTTTTATAATTTTGCCTACATTGCGGGGTTTGAGTGGAGGAGGAGGAGGAGTATGGCGGTCCGAAGGGGGTGGCTATGGATTGCGGGGTTGCTTGTGGTACTTACGGATTCGCTGAGCTTGTGCAGTGAGGCATTTATGCGATCCGGATTGCGCGGCGGTGGCTCTGGTGGCTCTGATGCGGCCATCGTGGGTCCGGCAGCGACACCGTTTATTTGCATTCTTCAGAAACACGGAAAAAACCTACTCACACACACACACACACGCGAACGTACGCGCGCACACTACATTAAAAAAACACACACACTCACACCAGCAAAAAAAGTATCGTGTCACTGTGTGGTTGGATGGGTGTTTGTATGTGTATATGTGTGTGTGCGTGTGTGTGTGCTTTTCTTATTGCCGCGCTGGAAACGACTTTCAACTGCCACAAATCGGCTCTAATCGAGGCTCAAACATTCTGACTTAGCACTAGGCAGGACAGACAACACAGGACACAGGGGCACCAGGAAAATACGTACACGAAGCTGCCTAAGACTCGGTCTGGATCACGTTTCTAAGCGAGTTCGCTATCAATTATGAAGGGGGCCCTCTGTCAGCTCTTGACCTTGACCTGCAAATAAAGAAAATGCGAACTATTAGTGACCGCCTGTGATCTATACGTATTTATATTTATCTATGTATTTTATAATTGTTATGGAACGTTGAAGAGGAACAACATCTCTGAATGTCCTTCGTTTTCAAACTACATTTAGCCACATATTCCATCGGATATATGTACATACCTATATAATTAGTAGAATAAAATGAATAAAATCTTGGTAGAGGGTATTTTATAGTCCGGAATAGGTTAGTATTCAACTTTATTCTGCTTCTCCCAATTTTTTTGTCCTCTGGGAATCGGAACTAATTTGAGTTCAGAGTGGACTGTGGACTGCTCCACGTGTGTCACCATTGATGCCCATAAAAACAGAAAGCTTTGCGGTCCCTGTCCGCGAGCAAGCTTAGTGGTTGGTATGTAGGCCAGTGCTAGCCATAAACTTCCATTTGGGCTATTTTTTTGTTGTCAGAGGATTGCATGTCAACACCCAGTTTAACTGCACTGCGGCTTTAGTAAAAGTTGAGTTTCCCATTCAACCTTTTGGGTCAAAGAGAAGACCAGCAGAGAAGAAGAGAAGACTGACATCGTTCACACAGAGCACGAGGAGAAAGAGAGGGGGAGAGGGCTGGCTGGGGGCACTCAAAACTTGGGTCTCTGTTGAGAATCCTACAAGAAACGGAATGCAAAATGGGACTAATTATACATACAGTCCTGTGTCATGACATGACCCCCACACGAAGGCACTGGGGTTCACCAGTGCTTATTGGTAAGTGCCACTAATACATAACCAGCAGCTGAATTGGCAACGCTACCGTCTCTTAATGCTCTAGAAAGCTGGCTGCCCACTCCCCTCCTCTCCCCCACCCTAGAATTTCAATTTTAATCCGCTTTAAGGCTCAGACCAATGGCAACAAAGAGATGGACAGCAAAATATGTTGTGGTCATGTTTTGGTTTCCTGTTTTTATTTCATTTTTTTCCACTTTATCCCCAAAAAATTCATGATGTAAATGGCTGGCTTCTAGCGGGTGAAAAGGTAGAAATGGTGGACTGCCTCACATGCGATATGTCTGACCTAAGCCGCCAAGAGCTGCAGCCTCCACCTGAGCCAGCACTTTGGCAGAGACGCCACAAACATATAGGGATATGGGGTATGTTGTCTAGGGCTTGGGGCCTGTGGCAGGGGCAGGGGCAGGGGCAAGGAAGTAACACTAATGTGGTGCGGGCCACACAAGCAGAAACTTTAATCATAATAATAGCAAGTAACTTTTGTGTTATATCCGAGCCACGGACACGGATGAAGTTCTGTGGAGTTCCGCTTAGGGTAGGGTTGGGTTGGGTCAGTCCCGTGGCTTGCCTAATCGGAGTATTTATGGTGTTCATATGTACACTCATATAGTTTGCTATGTATAAGCATTAGACAGATGGAAAAATGTTTCAGATTATATAGGCTTACATGGAGAAATCTGTCTGACTTGGCAAGCTTTGGGGACTGGTCCACTCGGATTTAAGTTTCAAATCATTGAAGTAATCTATGGAAAATTTTAAGTATGTATCAATATTTTGGCAATCTGTATGCAGAGGAGTTTCGACGACCCGATAACGTGGCCTTTTATATTCATTGCAAGGAACCTGTGAGTGCAGAGCTGCCGGATTGCCTGCTCCGAAAACGCTACCAACCCACCCGCCAGCAACTGGAGATGAAGCAGCAGTTGGCAGCGGAGCGTCGCTCCTTGCTGGAGGATCGAAAAAACTACAAGCTGTCGATGCACTTGGCCAGGGTGTCGCTCATCGTCGATAGACACCGCCGGCACACCGCCAGCAGCTTGCGGGAAACCCAGGACCGCATCAAACGGGACATGAACGAGCATGTGCAGAGGCGCACGGAGCTACTCGACGCCCGTCTGAAGAGGCTCAGCCAGCATATCAGCAACGTGGGCGAGCGCTGCGATCTGGTCAGGCATGAGAAGTTCCTCAAGAATCTGACGAGCATCTACATGGCGAGCAGCTCAGAGACATCCAATTGAATGGGCGCAGAAACTTTCGAAATAAACTGAACTAAAAAAGCTTTTTGTGCCACTGCCACATGCCTTCAAACTTGTCCACTGTCGAGGGAAAACTTTTACACGCAGTTAGAGTCTGTGTCTGTCTTCGACAGGGTTCGACATAGTTGCAGCAAATCGCTTGTCAACTACTCAACAATTCAGAACTTGGGTTTCTAATACCCTCCTTTAGGTGTTCATCAGAATAATGGCAACAATCCAAATGGAAGTATAGGGGTGCACTATATTATTGACACTTTTCGAAGGGTATTTAAGATTTCGGCCATCGAAAAGAGGATTTCCATCTTCTCATAAATGTTTTTAACTGCTCGGAAATAAAGCAGCCACTCTCGTTGTCCGAACTTGGACGGCAGAAACTTCTCTGGCATGCCGTCAGTCGTAATTTGTTTGAGATCTTGGCAAATTAGCCTCCGCCTGAGAGCCACCCTCAGTGCCAGAGTGGTCAGCGTCAAAGGCAGGTCCGGTCCTGTCCCGCTTATGTGCACTCGACTGCCAGCTGATGCTGACGCTGATGCTGGAGTCTGAGTTCGAGTGTACCCACACATATCACAGTTCAAAGTACCTTGTTGGGCAACCAGAGCTCTGCAGAGTATCCTCCTTGTCCCTCTTGTCCTCATATTGTATCTGTGCGTCTCCTCGACCCGACCCGACCCGACTCCAAGTTCAGTTGGAGCACTTGACCTGTTTCTGCTTGGTTATTCGATTTGTGGCCTGCCAGTGACGAGTCTTATGCAGTTGCATTCTTATTCAATTAAACTCTAGGGCTTTTTGTACATCCCCCCTCCTGTGGCAGTACTCTTACCAAAGAGCTGCAAAGTAAGCTTCAAAATGGGTTCTAGTATGTCCCAGGCGGAGGAGTATAGTAGTTAGAGGCCCAAATGGGTTTATTGTACATTATATTCAACTATAAAGAGCTTAGGAGAAATATTTCTGTTTTCCTTTTTTTCCTTCTTTTTTAAAACCATTTTCCCAAATAGATTTCTCTCAATTATTTTATTAAAACTGTGAGCAGGCCAAAGTCAAAGCGAGAAGTATTCTTTTATTATTTAAGATTTTCCATGCATAGCTAAGTTAGTGATACAAGGTATCCAGACGTACCAATTTTAGCACCAAAAATACACAGCTCAATAGGAAAATGCAACTACTAAATCCATCAAAGCCGAATAAACTTTGTTCTGTCAGATTCATTTGGAATTTGCATGAGAGTCGCATCGCAAATGTATGCAAATTAATCCGTTTTTGAGTGCTGCTTTGAGGCAGGAGCAGTATTTTGGCCAGACTTGATTACACTTGCCGCAGCTCAACGAACTCTCGTTCGAAACATGAGGCAAGTGGAAAATGGGGCAGTGGAAATGTAATTGACATTGAGAGCGACAGTGACATCAACATCAACAGTTGGGGGCCAATTCAATTGCAAATTAATAAGTTAAATTAACAGATTTGTGCTGCGGGCGAACATTGAGTAGCGAGAATTTAATGGCTCACTGGCTGACTGATTGACTGACGGATGGATGGCCCGGAGGGGTCTGTCTGGCCTGGACTGGGCTCTGCTCTCTCCTGCCAATTCGGGAGTTGACGTGGAACCACTCAATTGGCTTGAACAAATCATTTTCACGCAGCTAACTTGATTTGTCCCTCAATCTCCGACTGTCTGCCTCATGGGCCAACTCCCGACTACAGTGTGAATTACTTTCTGCCCTTTAAATACATGTACATAGATCTAACTGTTTTTGAGTTTTGGTTGCACTCAGAACCCTTTTTCGCACAGTGTGGCATACATATTTTTCTCTTGACTCTTTCACACGTTGTTATTTCTCATATTACTCGCAATTTCCTGTATGACTCGTTCGAGTCAACAGTTTGATCCTTTCGCAGCCGGAAACTTTTTGATGCAACGGAATGGAATATGTGAGGACGAAACTTTTCCTTTTTATGTTCCAGATTCTTCCTTATCTGAGGAGTTGCCTAGACCAATGCGTAAGGCTTCTGTTGCACTTTCCCCTGGCCCCCCGTTCCCGCGGTAACGGCCAACAGGCAGCCATCAGCCTCTTGCTGTGGCACGGTACGGTACGGATAAAGTTTTGTTGCCGGGAAACTCATTTAGTTTGCAATTAATTAGTGGCAGCATCAGGCAGAGCAGAGTTAAATTTGTGTTTTTAATTTAACCAAATAGAGGCAGCTTAAGACTTTTAAGGGCGTGTACGTACAACATGGGGCATACTTTTCCAGGGAGGCGGAGGCAGAGGCAGAGGCATAGGCAGAGTATGCCTTTAGTATTCGCATCAGGCGCGAAATGTAAATGCTTGACCCAATTGGCAGTCGGGTCAGAGCGGCAGCAGCCACAAAATCATTTAAAATGTTCCTCCCCTGCTTCGACGGGTGGCTTTGGACAGGGGTTGGGGCTCGTTTTGGGGCCTAAAAGTTCGCTGCGAGAGGGGTTGGTGCTGGGGTTGGCAACGGCAACTTGAACACAATTTGATAACCTACATTTGAGGGCTACTGTGCTTGTTCTTGGCAACATTAAAAATTTACACACGAGAGGAGCTCCGGGCGCAGGGTGGGCGGTTGTCGGTTCTCGGTTCTCGGGAAAGTGGAACGGAGCGCTTCCTCGGTGTCCTTGAGCGTATGTTTTCATTTGGCATTAAGAGCATGTCAAGTGAGTCTGGACGGGACCAAGGAGCAAACGGGCAAAGGGGCAAGGAGCAAGGAGCAATGGAGAGAGTCTGCCTGCCAGATGGCAGGAGACTGCGGCTGCGGCTGCCTACTAAGTGAGTTTTCGTTGACGGCTTTGTTTTTGTTTTTTGCCTCTGGCTCTGCCTCTGCCTCTGCCGCTGCCGCTGCCGCTGCCTCTGGTACAGCCGCAGGAGTGGAACCGGAAACGGATGTGTGCGTTTGGGTGTGTCGGATGCCGTCTCCGACAGAACGGGGCTGGGTGGGTGGTATGGTAGCTGGAAAAGTCTTTAAGTCTTTTGCCTTAATAGCTACAGTTTTCCTTCAGTTTCCTGGCCACTGCTCGGCTGGTTCCACATCCTTCACCCTTGGCTGGCTCCTTGCGCTGCACCCTTTTGCTTGTTTCTCACCCTCTCCCCCTTTTTATTCTGAGTTATTGTCGTGCGATTTATTACGCGACGCACCGTTGGTGGCCCTTGCCGCGCCACATGGCGTATGCGTAACGAATAATCGTCATAAAACGCACGTAACATGGTCCCCTTGCACTGAACCGTTTACGCCCCGCTAGGATCTGCCTTTTAATTTATGTGGCATCTGTGATGCATGTATCCTGGGTCAGAGAATGCGTTGCATACATTCGTGCAATGTGCTGGAATTTTATCAGATTTCTGAAAATCGCCAAGCGAAGCTGTTTCCTCCGGATCGGATCTTTTGAATAGTATGTTATTCTGCTATATAACCCGTTGGCAGCATACACGAAACATTTAACGCATCCTGTAATGATTTCTTGATGGTTAACGTACCCGTCAAAAATGCCACACCATATTCTCCCCCTGCCATCAAAACGATTTGTGACACTAACGTAGGCTCCCCCCAAGAGACCGTTTCCGGTGTGTGCTGTCGTGTCTACTGACAGTTACATGTGTCCTGGTATGATTGCTAAAACACGCTGACATTAATCAGGATTCGTATAACCTGTAAGGGTATAAAGGTGGGCAGCAGCAGCAGCAGCAGCAATCAGAGCTCCACAAGCCAGTCAAAATGAGCTTAAAAATATGCTCACATATGTATATATTCATGCATGTATGTGGGTGTACTCTGCACTGTAGATGTATTTTAATATTCATTCACAAATCCCAGAAAGGCCCACAGCAGAAATTCCCCAACCAGCCAGTGGCACAGCAGCAGAATAGTGCGTAATTTATTTCCACACAGATTTTGCTCCCTTTGTTCTCGCTTTCACAAAAACAACATCAGCAAAAGGAACAACCACAACAACAGCAACATAAAATGGCAACAAAATTTCCCTCTTTTCAAACAGCGTACGCACTCAAATATTGACCGAATTTAGCCTGCGGCTCCTGCCTCTCACTGTTCGATTGTTTTCACTGTTTTTCACTGCCTTTCACTCCCATTTATGGTACAGCCTATATTCAGCGAGAGGTATTCCCGCTAGCCGGCAGCCAGCCGCATGGTTGAAACAATTTGTTTATTGAATATTCACGGTATTTATAAAGGAATATTCAATAGAAGGTAAGGCCAGCAGCAGTACGGCTCGGGGTACCCTTTTTTGATAAAGGAACTGTCTTTCCTTAGATTGAGAATATACCTTGCCGTAACTCTGGCATTTCTGTTATTTGTGTGTGTTTTTGTTTTCATCGTGCCTCGGCAGCACTAGCTCGCGTTGAATTTACCTCTGCCCCCGGGGCCCTGGCATGGACCTCTGGCCAAAAAAGCACACTCCACGTGGAACTTAAAGTCAATGTCTGTGTGTGTGTTTTTTTTTTTTTTTTTTTTTTTGTTTTTTTTGCCTAATTTGTTGGATGCTCTGGTGTTTTCATTGAGTTGGCCAAAAGTTTGTGTGGCTGGCTCGCCTGGTCGGGTCTGCACACCGCTCACCGTCTTTTCCTGATTTTATTGACACACACACACGAACGCCCACGCACAGCCACCCCTTTCCCGTCTCTATGTATGTATGTATGGTATGTATGTATTTATGGTATGTATGTATTTATGGTATGTACGTAGGTGTGTGTGCGCGTGTGGTGGAAAATATTTTCAACTGCTTTCTGCACTGCTTGGCACGTCTCACTTGGCGAATATCTCTAACGGCACTGAGCAGGCCGACAGCCTCAGCGGCGAGAGTCCTTGGCATTTGGCTCGAGTACCGTTCGGTTTTTGGCGGCCTGTGACGTCACACGAAGCTCCTTCATCTGCAGTGCAAATGCAGTGGGAGAGCCACACACACACAGAGAGAGAGAGAGAGAGAGAGAGAGAGAGCGTGCCCTTGCGCCTGCGTCTAGGAAAAGCTTTTACAGTGGGGGAAAACGAGACATACTCGCAATCGTAGCCCCGACCTAGCCTCGCCATGGACAAGTGTTTGTTTACGTTTTGCATGGGCATCCTCTTGGATGGGATCGGGATCCCTTGTTGCTCGCACCCCAGCCGAAGGTCAGAGGTTGGTTGCAATTGCCAACCCTCCCCCCGCCCACTGTAAACCCACTCAATTAATCAGCAAAATAAATTGTTCTTTGCAAATGCTACGACCGAAACCGCAAAACATTTTCTCAACAATTTAACTTTGTGGCAGCAATTTCCGTTCAGGTTGCCACAAAGCAAAACTTCTTCCTAATGAAATGCCCGAACAGCTGGTGGTGTGAGCGGAAAGAAAACATTGTCCGAGGGAAGTGCTTGCCCAAAATATTTGAGCTCAGGCTATTGCTAAACCTCCTTTAATCCGTCATCAAGTCAATCCGGAGATGTGGACATGTGTCAGCCTGCGGCTGGAACTCATACAATCCTCCATCCCTACACAAAGCGGTAACTTTTTTCCGACAACTCGGACAACTTACATTTCATTCATATTGTAATTCAATCTGCCGACTCAACACATTCGTTCGTACACTTGCTCATACCTAGTAAAACTATAGCTCTACATGACATGACAGGTCTAGCAGCAGAAGGAGAGACAGGACGATGGCAGTATGGTATGTGCCTATGTCTACGTGTGTCCGTGTGCTTCCTCCGATAGCTTGGCGAGGGGGAGCGACAGAGACTCCACCACAAAGCAGCAGACACGACACAGATGATGCACTCCCATCTATAGAAATCCAATTTATTGTACAAGAACATATTTAATAAGATTGTTGCACCACAAAGACTATACATATATCTGCATCGAATTGCAAGTGAATTATTTTGTGTTTTCAAATATTCCGTAAATCAAAAGGTCACGAAAGCCGCCATTTCCGAAACATAGACTTTTCGTTCGTTTCATTATCGCATCCTGCCATAGAAACTGCGTTCTAGAGCAGGTTTTCCCCCCTTTTCGTCCTCGTTTAATTGCAAATTAGAGACTCTTGTAATGCCTATAATTTGCCTATCTCTGTGATAACACATCCCAGCCAGTATTACGTGTATTAACATCATAATTAGGCCGCTAAGCCCGTCACTAGGACATCATTACGACCCATTCAGAGTCATCAAAGGCGGAAAGGTGAATTTCCATTACAATACGACCCATGATCGTAATGAAATAATCCGCATGAAGCCCATTGAAACGTAGTATCGTATTATCATTGGCTAAACATAGTAATTGCCCCTGCCCCCGATCCACTAAAACTATTTTGAAGCACAGGGAAGTGTCATTTATAAGCCGTGACTGTCACGAATGCCACACAACCGGCGATTGTACCTGACAGAACAGGTCCGATAACTCGTCCTGGCCACAGCCATCCTCCTCCGCCCAATACTGGCACAGCCAGGATGGGGCAACAGTTTGTGTTTATTGTGACTGACAATCATTGTCCTGTCGGTAACAGCCCAAGGCCCGGTCGCGGCTCGGACCCCGTCCCTCCTGCTGTCTGGGACAGGCAAAAGTGCATCCATGAGATAAGCGTGGTCCGATGCTAATAAAATGTTTTCAAATGAATGTCAAGCTGCTGCCTATTCTGGCTTATCCCGGTCGACGCCATCCGTGACAGGATATTCACATCACAAAGCAACACAAAGCCACTCATGGATGCACATGAAAATCGATGTAGAGCGAGTTCATTCAACTCCAACCTGAAGCCGCAGTAGGCCTGAAGATACGCCTCGCTCCGGGGGCAAACTGAAGCAAAGTGAACCCCCGTCCCCCGCGGTGAGAGCAGTATCTGCCACAGGTGACGCGTGAAAAATTTCCCGTGCTATGGAACAGAAGCCCCCGAAGGAGGAGACTTCCATCCTTACGCCTCAATTTCTGGCTTTGTCGTAACTCAAATGTTATTGACAGCAAAATGTCCCACAGACAGTCTTCTCACTCTGTCCTTTCTCCTTTACTCCCCTTTTCCATCCAGCAGAGTCCTTAAAACCTAACGAAGACGACCTCAACCTTAACCAAAAGCAAACACACGCCGGCACTGACATTCGAACGACTATGGTGCACTGGGAGCAGAGAATTCAAGATAAAATGACCTGCGGACGGATTGATTAGATTTGTTGAGATATCCTATGTGAATCTTTTCTACCATCACTAATAGCGAAGAGGCATACGTAGATCCATCAACACGACTACCAGAGGCCCTCTCAAAAGACAAATATCGCTGGCCGGGAGCTCATCCACTGTTCTCACAGTGTACGCCTTTTCTCTGCGGGTACTCTCCGTGTGACAGTCGCTTTGTCAAGCCAAGCAATTGTGGGCATGGCATTGTTATTGCCGTTGCCTGGCATCCGCTTCGTTCCTGGCAAACCAATCCCCCCCACTCACCACACCCCGTCCTTTGCAGAAGCTGCGTGTGGAGAGTAGAATATTGAAGTTGAGTTGGGGTGAGGGAAATCGGCCGTGCAGAGCTGTGGAGTCATCATGACGAAGTTTTGGAGTCATGGAGAGTGGGCATGTTTATCAATGTTTTGTCCTTATCGCCGGCGCGGGGGAGGCTGACAAGTGCAAAACTATATATATATATGGCCCCACTAAATAGAAGGGAGCGGAGGGGCAGTGGCAGGTGGCCAGGAGTAGGGGCATGCTCTGGCTTGACAACTTATTTCAACATCTGTGTCTGTAGCTGCTCTTCCTGTTCTTCGTTTCATACTTCGCATTTATTGGCGCAAACTTTTTCCACAGTTGATGCCACAAATAAGCGAATGGTAGGAGTGGCTGGGGGGCGGGGCAGCACGATGTCGGGAAAGTTTTCTCTATACTGTGTTGAAGCCATTGTTGTCGTACAGCCATTGTGTGTGCATATGAGGAAATATCTATCTTATTGTGAGGCAAAATATTGGAAAACATTTTCGTCTTATTTGAATACGAAATGCAAAACGGAAATCCAAGCCTTTAATGTGAAATTGTAAGCTGATTACTGCAAACTCGTCTTAGAACTGCATTGATTACCTCAATTGATATCCCAGCCCAGGGCACATTTGCCCACTCCTAATTAATCGAATTAGAATGAACATTTCGCTGCCAGAGGAGCAGAGTGGCGAGAGGATTTGAACAAGAAAATCCATTCCCATTCGAGTACTTATGTTTGCACTATTTCCTCGTCCTCCTCCTCGTCCACGCCCTCGCTCCCTCTGACTGTTCCTCAATTTCCACTCATTTTCTTCTCTTTTGTCTGCAGCCGGATGCTGCTAAACGGTTTATCGCACTTGTCCGGAATGAAAGAGAACGAGAGAGAGAGAGAGAGAGAGAGAGAGAGAGGGAGTGTGCGAAGCAGGGCCCACGCGGAAGCAGCGATATATTATTAATGGCCATTATAAGGCGAGCGAAGCCAGTGCGGCGTATGCGCAATATTTTCATTTCTTTTTAGTCCTCGCTTTTTATTACGGTCTGGCCCCAAGGGCAGCGACACATTTCTACCAAATGTTTTGCCATTTATCCTTTTCCTCTCTTGCTTTTCCTCGTTCTCTCTTTCTTTCGTTGTGCTTGCTCTGGACCCACGTCCCCAGCATCGCTTAATAAGTTTTTATTGCGCTCAGTCACGCCAGGAACGGGTATATGGGCTACGAACGTGTTCCCGTGGACTCAAAGCAGATCATCTTCGTCAGTTGCGGTTTCAATTTCAGTGACCCTCCGCCCTCCGCCCTACGCCCCACCTGACTCACAATTTCGGCAATTAAACTGGGGGGAAATTCCAGACATTCATTAAGGGTAAAGGATTTTCGAGTTGATTTGCGTGTATAATCGCGTGAAGTTATGCATCAAGGAATCGCTTTATAATCCCTGACCAAGTATTCAACCCCTTTCCTCCAATGACAAAACACTCGAAGGAATATTCACATCGAAATAAGTTTGAAAGTAGGGAGCTTTTCTGTAAGTAGATCCCAAAATGAACGCAAATCAAACGGAAGTACAGGCACAACATACAAATGTATTCTGCCTGGGGAATTTGCAGTTTGCTTCTGCCCCCCACTCATGCCCGAAATATTTCCTCTCATATTTTTATGGCAACGGGACGTGCCCTCGTAACCGGTTTATATACGAGTTGGCAGGACCATCGATAAATCTACATTCCAAATAAAAATGAAAAAAACGAAAAACATAAGCTACTTTTGTCAGGCACTACTAGGGGCTGATCGAAAGGGAGCTTGGCAAATAAAATTCAATGAAGGCAGCACAACAGACACAGATACAGATGAAGGCACAGATATAGCTACAGATAAAGACGGAAAGAGGGGGGAAAACAGGATAGAGTGGAACCCCCCTCCACCGAATGAACGGATAATAATTGAATGACTGGTTGGCCGTACGACTGCAGTCGGAGCACTCAGAAATGTGATTCCAAGCGCAGTTCTCCACTTAATTGGAGTCTGAATGATGCACAGAACATTTAATCACATGAAAACATTTCCAAATTTCAATGAATTCCAAATGAATTTCCATTTTCAACAGAAATACAAACGGACAGCAACAAAATGCAACTCAAACATAATTCAATTTGCAATGGATAAATTTATGGGTAAGCCGATCAATAACAAGTTTACAGACTTCGCCAGCTTGGGCTTGAAATATTTGACAGATATTTAATCAATCGACTGATTGATTTCAAACTTAAAGGATTTACAGCTACCTTTGTCCAAGCCTTTGTTGCATTTTTTGCATTTTTAAATTCCCATATTTCCTTAAGAGAAGAGAAATTTCCTTAGAAATCTTTAAACTCTTAGCCACGTCTTTCCCTTTTTTCAATATGTAATTTTCTTTTGTAAAATCATAAAATCCGTAAACAGGACATCCTCCTTGTAGTGCTCCTCCCCATCATAAAGTGCGGACCGAAATTAACACAAAAAGGGAAGGATAGAGACTCTCCAGGGAAAGATGTCTGTTGGCTTTGTCTGCTGCAAATTGCTGCCATAAAAGCGGATCCGCCAAAGCGGCAGCTCAACATTAGCCAGGAGCAAAATCCTGTTCCCTGTTCCGTTCCCTGTTCCGTTCCCTGTTCCCAGAGCAGAAACCTCTGTGCACCCGAATGCACTTAAGACGTCACACGAAACTGCAACCTCAGAGGCAACAAAAGCCACATGTGTTTGCCACCAGCTTCCTGCAGCAGCTGCCTTTCTTTTCCCATCTTTCTTCCCCCAGCTTTCCTTTTTTATGCTGGACCATTACTTTTCCAGATGCTGATGCCCCCTTTTATGGCTGGCCAGCGATTAGTTTTACCTCCTCTAGCACTTTATTGCCAAAAAAGGGTCGAGAGAAATGGGAAACGAGAGCGGCAGGACCTGGAACAGGGCTCAAAATGATATTGATCAAAGTTCAAGATAGCATTTCCATATTTTCCACTTTCACTAAAAGCTTTTCCACAAAGAAGGCCCGCATTTTCTCTCTAAGCAAGCACTTGGCCCAGGCTTGAGCCAGTAACCCACATGTCAACCTCCACTGAGGGCTCTCGAAAAGTTCAGTCGTGTCCCTTAAAGGACTCCAGTGCTTAAAGACACAGCAATGGAAACCATAAAACGTAATTGTTTCTGAGTTTATTGCTCGTTCCTAAATTTAAATTTTTAAATTTACAATTTTTCACTGCATATCCCAAGGATACGCGCCACAAACGATACCCAGGCCCACTCTACGCCCATCGCGCTACGCCCTGCGCCTGGCTGTGCACAGCTGGCTGCATCGGGACCGGAGATTATACTTGTCTGTGGGCATAGCCACAGCCACAGCCACAGCCCCTGCAATTATTTGATGATGCCTCCTTTTGTTGCCTGTGTTGTCGGCGTCTCTGGTGTTGTCTTGTGCAGCATTTTAATTGGGTTTTCTGCCATATTAGATTTCTGAGCCTGCCTCTTGCTCTTTGCCTGGCAACAGGCATATTTTGCAGGGAAGTCAAACGCAACACAGAAGGAAACGTAAGCTTGCCTGGCAAAATATTTAAGGTATTTCAACGGTGGGGCGAAAATAGTAGCTAGTATGTATTCCACTTTAACACTTTTCAGTGGGCATGGTCATTAAAGGAGAATAGGAAGTGCATACTCGGCCAGCAGAAATGAGTGAAAGAATCTCTTGAATTTTTCCATTTCCAGATACAGAAATTCACACACAGAAAGAGTGTGAGAAAGGGGGGTGGGGGGCTCTACTATAAAGTACTGCCATGCAAATTTCACGCAAAGCTCAATGGAGAGAGAGAGGGAGAGAGAGAGCAAGGCAGACGGCTGGCGATCCAACACAGTCTGGAATTTCTCCTCTTCGCAGCTCCCCATCTCCTCTGACAGCTTACGTATGCGTGTTCTGTATGCCGTTTAACCGCACTGAAATGCACTCACACACACACACACACACACACACACGTGACACAAGCCAGCATTCATTGGTATGAATATTTCGGGTAGGTGTGCCTTGATTTTTCCTGGATTTCCAGCCATCCATCCATCCATTCGTTCCTCCAGGCTCTGCTCGTTCCGGCCTTGCCTGTCAACATTTTGCTCTTTAATTATCTCCCTTCCACTCCCTACCTGTTGGCTCCATTTACCGTTCGGACGTATTTAATAAGAAGCTTGCCCGCTGCAGCACTATCGTTGCACCTGCCCCAACGCCCCACACTAACACTAATGGCAGTTTGTGAGCGGTTATTTAGCGTAAGTAATGCAATAAGTGTGTTACTTTCCCCATCTCTTTATAAGTGTTTCCTGCCATGTTGCTGCAACCGACTGCCTGCCGCATCGCCATGTCTGCTGCCAAAAAAAAAAGAAAGAGGAAAAAAACGCTTTCCGCGCAGGAAACTATCTTTCACAAAACGGATGACGAAGAAATGCGGACAAAAAACGAGTAAATAATGATGTTGGAATAGTGAATTAGGGCGTCAATGCAACGGTGTCCTACGGTGCCACACCCCCTGCCGCCAAGACTAAATACTTCAACTTATTCTACAGTTCCATAGAATTTTAATTAGCTGTATGCTGAAAGCCAACTGTAAGCAGGAGTTGCCCGTTACTTGGCCAGGTGTTTCCCAAATTGCTGACAACCGTAAAAGTCTCTTTTACATCTTGCCTTTCGTTGTTGCAACACTTTTTAGCAGAAAGTTCTGCAGAAAGTTTACTATGGCAACTGTTTAACTCCGCAGCGACTGACATCGCCAGTCCTTCAGCCCGATACCCATCAAGGACCTGTACTTCTGTGGCTATTTGTTGGGCCAAGTATTAGCTAATAAATATACGCAAATGAACTCCACACAAACACGCCAACAAATGCATCTGAAGGATGTATTATATTACATTTGACAATTATAATTGGCAGCCTAAGCTAACACTCTGGAGACACAACACCAAATCAATACTGATTGGTATGCCTGTAATTAAATGATTTTCAACGCTTTGGAAACGCTCCAACTCTGCCAGGCGGCCACCAATTATAGTAGCTGACATACTCGTATATCAAAATTCATAGGCTCTTCTGGTGCCTTTGAACAGCCTTTCAGGCGCGGGATAATTGATACAATTTTACAATTGAGAATTTGATGACAGCCTTTAGAAGAGTACCTTAAAACATTCACCAGGAAAACTTGCTCAGCACTCAGTGATGGTTTTCATACGGCACTGCCCATTATTGGTGATTTTCAGGAAGGAAGAAAGTTGGCAGCAGGGACGTGCCAAGGGGAGATGCAATATAGTTATATTAAGCCGATGACATCAATTATTTATTATTTAATCGGGAGCGACAGAGCGAGCCATTTTAAATCGATTCGGCTTAAATGGACATCGCCAGTCGACCACATCAGCCAGTGCATCAGCAAATTAATATTAATTTAGCTTAACTATTAGAATAAATAACATGTTAGTAACATTTTGTATAAGGAATTAGTATTATGTTAATCCGAAACTGTTCTATCTACTCTAGATCAGGATGATATAATGATGTCATCTCTCAGCGTATAAGCCAACTACTTTTGAAGGTTTTCTTCTTCGTCTTTGCCAGAGGGCCATCAATTACATCGGTTCGTATATAAAAATTCATACCGAAATGGCAGACATATTTGAAAGACGCAACACAAAACGATTCGCATTCATGGGCCACACCCAGTGAGTGCTAACAGCTCTCGACGTTCGATTCTGGCCTCCGACGAGACAACTGTAAACTGTCCGTATATGGGTCCATGTCAATAGACACCATTTGAAAGAACTCCAAATCGGTGGGAGTGGGATATGGGGAGGGTGGGGGGTGGCGACCGACACGGCACCGACCTACCATAAAAAGAAACTGCGAACCAAACGCGTACGTGACAATAAAATGAAATGTGTAAGAGTCGTCTACGTCGTGGTCGCCATCGCTGACTATGACTCTGCCACTGGCACTGCCTTTGCCACTGCCACTGCCGCTTACTGTGGTGTTCGTGGAGCGCAAAGCTGCTAACGATGTGTTTTCCACCGACTTCCACCAAAAAGAGCAACCTATGGATCGTGCAAACCCTGGAAAATATTCCGGAAATAAAAGAAAAATCCTTTTCAATCGGTTCGCGCCTATAGAGTCATTATTAAGGGTACTCCTGTTGTTGATTTTGTAAAAACAAATCCATTACTAAAAGGTCACAATTTCCTAGCAATACAGTAAAGTAGCATCGGTAGAAATCGTATCGTGTAGAGGCTGTGAAAGTGGCCAGCTGAGGAGAGGAGCCGCTGACAGCCTCACAACAGCTCTGTTTGCGGTGCACTGGGACTGTCGAGAGTGAGTTAGAGAGCAAAAACTGCAATGCAATGGCAACTGCAAGTTGACAAATTTATTTTCAATGACAGTGGCAGGCTGGCTGTCTGGCTGGCAGGCGGTGGGGCAACCGAACCGAACGCGACTTGAGTTCAGATGAGGCAAAAGGAAGCATAACAAACATTCCGTTTGTGCACCGAAGGAATGGTGAGGAGAGGAGAGTGGAGTGGAGTGGAGGATACGTGAAAGATGGGGAAACCTTCACCGCTCGGAATTTGTCGCATTGTGGCAATAAATTTACGAGTATGCTCGATACACTGGGAGAAATACATATGTATGTAGTTCAGAAGTTTGAAAAATACATTAAATGGATTACATTTTTAGTTCGTAATGAGACAATTAATCTCGTATCAATATATTTCTATAACAGCCCTGACATGAGATTCTTTAGTTTGGTTTTGTTTTCGCTTTGGCTGTTTGTTCTGTCTCTGTCTCTTCCGCTTCCGATTGACCTCTCTCTCTCTATGTCGCTTTGTCTGGTTCTCTTCCGAAGACAAGAAAAATGAAATGGAGCCCACGTTCCACTACTCTTGACTCTCCCTCCCTCCAGAGGGATCCACCAGCTGTAACTACCAGTCCTAGTCCCAGCCCCAGTAACAGACCCAGGCCAAGAGCCAGACCAAGAGCTGGCCAGGCAGACAGGCACGAATTTAATAAAAAGAGCGGGAAAATAAGTGAAAGAAAAAGCTGGAAGGAAAGATGAAGAATAATATATGCGAAACATACGAGCGGAAGCCGGGCAAGTATGCAGCCTCCAGGCTCCAGGCTCCAGGCTCCAGGTGTGTCCTCCGGCCCCACCTGTTGCTTGCCATCGCCGCCGCATTTCAATCCCATCGAAATTGCTTAGCGGAAGGCATATGGCATGGTGGGAAACCAACGGATGGCGGGAAAAGGTACAGAAATTTTCATTTAAAATGTCCCCCATAAGTACGCATTACACACACTCAATTTCCTTTTCCATTTTGCCACCCCCATCCCCACTCCAACCACTTTCAACTGCTCCTATGATACTGTAGGGGCTCCGACAGGAGCTGCGGTTCGCATGTGTGGCGCAGTTGCTTATCAAATTCCCCCCCCAGCATTCCACATGCCACACAACCACCCAGCACCAACGCATAACCAGCCAACTCACCAACCCACAGGCCCCCGTAATTTTGTCATTCTGTGCGTTCCTGGCATTCTGCGGCTTTGGCAGCTGCATCTGGACCTGCATCCATGCCATGCCCATGCCCCCATCCCCCAGATGTCTGCGTTAGTGCCGCCTCGCCCGGGGCCGCACTTAGTCGTCCATTTTGACAGCAGGCCTGCTGACTGCCGACGCGTTAGAGGTGTGCAATTCCCATTACATTATCCCGGCACATCCTGTTGTTACCGCACGGCTCCCGTTTTCTGCTGACACTCTTAAAAATCACTAAAATATCACCGGATATATCTTCTAGAACGAATCAATCCCCCTTTTGCCGCAGATACAGGGGACATTTTCGTGTCTGTCAATTGCAATTGCATTTCCAAATTATGGTCGAGAGACCGTTTGGAAGCGCCTAATTGGGAATAGAGAATGTTTCCCCAGGGTCTGGCCAGGGTCGTGTTTCCAGGGGGGCGGTCTAATAGGATTCCTGCCTCCCGCCGTACATTTCAATTAGAGGACACAATCATAAAGGGAATGTATATGTGTGTGTGTGTGTGGTGAGGTCAGATCGGGTTCCCTTCGGAGGTTTATATAGGAGAAAGTGTCATTAGGATGCAGCAATTCACATTCATTATGTGCTCAGAGAATGGAATAATTCATAAAGGTAATTTTGCCTGTAGCCAAAACATTTTCCCGAACACAGAAAAAAAAAGTACTTTAAAAGTGCTCAAGCCTGTATTCTTAGACATAAAAAAGTACCTTCTGCCGGCAAAAGTCAAGACGAAAAGCATGGCAAGAGAAAAGCAAGAGAAAGTGTAAGATAAAGATGAGTTTATGGCTTTTCAATCCACTTCCACTGGTTCCCGTTGGGTATTTTTGGTGCCATATCGACCATCCTCGACCACGGATACCAGAGGCTGGAGCGCATCCAATCATTTCTTGCTAATGGAATTGCTCCAATGCTGATGGAATTTTTATGATCCAACTCGGAGGAGGTGGGGCTGCTGGGGTTGGTGGCCTCATTGAAAAAACAACAACAGTCAGAGCCAGAGAAGCCTCGGGTTCGATGGGAATTTCAAAAATTTTCCATAACATAAAAACTATTTCATTGTAATTTGTCAATAACATTGAACGAATGAATCGAATAGCATACTTTGTCCGCAAATCAATGTTGTATATTTTAGTTTTTTTGTGAAATTAAATGGTTTTTGGGCGAGGCGGAAATTGTTTTTTTCTGTTATTCCTGTCAGGAATAATTTGCATGAATCTGCATAACGATATAAAATTCCGAATAGCAGTTTTTTCGCTCTGGAAAATGCCCTGTGCAAAGGTTGAAGGGTGCTCTAGGGTTGCTGGCACATCAAAAGAAATTAATATACGCAATACATTGAAGGGGAGGTCCTTTACATTGATGCCAGGTCAAGGAAAACCGACACCAAGCAAACATTTTCATATTTATGTACGTACCTTGGACCACTGTGCCCCGAGGCCCGAATTAATGAACACTCTCTCGCGATAGAAGAAGAGAGGCAGCGGAGCGGCAAACAGGCAGACAAGCAAACATGAGCGAACACGTCGACTGCCAACAGCACGTGTCGTCGCTGCGCTGCGTGGGCGGAGTGGGGGGCGAGGGCGGCGTCGGGGACGGGAGACCAGTCAGCCGAAATGTCACTCAAGGAAAACCAAATAAAAGTACGCAAACGAAAAAAAAAACAAATAGAACTAAAGCTAGAGCTTCCCTGGCCGTGTCCCGTGTCCCGTGTCCCGGGACAACCCTGCCAACTGGGCCAAAAGCAGACTGTTGCTTCTTCTGTCTCCCACCTCGCTCTCGCTGCAACTCGCTCTCTCCATTTACTTCTTTTCTGCTTCTTTACTTTGTTTCTGTTGTTGCTGCTCAATTTAGTCCATTGGCCCGCTCCAACAGACAATTACTCATGGGGTTACCACTGGGGGTGGAAGTGCATGACACACAATATCCCTTATATCCCCTCCATTAACATGCACATGGAGCTGGAGGTGAACCGAAATCGTTTTTGTGGCTATCCGGGTGGTGGGCGGTGCTCGGTTGCAGGTTCTCTGCCCTCACTTTTCAGCTCTCGCTCTCTCTAACAAATAAGCAGGGTCGTGTCCGTGTGTGCTGACCGCATTCAAAGAGCCAAGGAGCCTCTTGGCCCCAATATTCCACCAATTAAAGGATTCCAGCCGGATGGAGAGATCAGCAAGCGCAGAGCAGAGCAGAGCAGAGAGCTAGATCATCGTTAGATTTCCCCACACAGATGTCATGGAGATGGCATTTTAATTAATTTAATTAAAAGTTTAATTACATTTCTGTTTTGCGCCGGATTTCACAGCCATGAACTCTGGCCTATGACAAGCTCCGTGACATCTGCGAGGCCCATTAAAGCTGTAAGAATTTCATAATGCCAGTTCGCTGTCAGAAAAGTTTTTTGGTGGAGCCACGCATGAGGGGAAGGTGGGGGCTGATCTCTGACCAGCGAAACATTTTCATTTCTGCGCCGAGCTGCCGCGACCAACTAATTTAATTCTGATTTTGATTCGGATTCGGGTTTGCTTTAACATACATATACTGACCAACAAGCGGTGACAATTTAATTAATTTGAGATTTGTGGCCATCAAACAAAAGCTAAAACAATAGAAAGAGAGTCCAGCGGAGCGCAGATACAATGAAAATTTATTTGATTCGACTTCTACCAAAAACCACACCACCCACCACCCACACGGCAACGCGAACCCAGTCGCAGTTCCACTTCCACCACCCACTGGCCACTTGTATACGTATATGTAACCGCCGTGCCGTCTGGTGTCCATCCTCCCTCCCCTGAGAGGTCTGCTGTGAGCTGGGGTTTATCATTCTGATCACGTAACTTGTGTGTGCCACCAGCACTTTTTCATTTTCATTCACTTAGCTTAACTCTCAGAGAGCGAGAGAGACCGAGAGAGAGAAACAGAGAGACAACGAGCTACTGCTCTAGAAACTTATAGAGTCTCTTGTCTTATAATGATTTCTCTTGACGCTTCGGCGATTTGCGTGGGTTGTGATTTCTGCTCTGGCTTTCGCTTTCGCTTTTGCTTGGGTCTCGCATCATTAACCGGCGATGGCGGGGGCTGTCTCCCGAACCACGGCCCTCTACCCTCAACCCTCGACCCTCGGCCCCCGGACCATCGGCCAAAGTGGTTGGCCAACTGACTGACATTGAAATCGCCGTGGGACTGTCCGTACTCGTATGTGTGTATCTGTGTCTACGAGTATGTATCTGTATCTGTATCTGTAGTTGGGTCTGCTCTGGAATTTGATAAGTTGTAAATTAATTAAAGTTTAATTGGCCGGCAAGCAAGTTTCGTCAACTTATGTATGCAATGAATACTTTATCATTTTGAACATCGTTGAAATTCACCCGAGATTTCTGAGGAACTTGCGGCTTTGTAAAGTCAGTGAACTCTGCTAAATGGCTCAAAACCAAGTTCAATCTTCAAAGGGAATAAGTTTTACAATGAAACCAAAGACTTTTACTGGTAGATCTCAGTTGGTTTTGCGAAGAAATAAGGAATATGTTTGCATCGTTAAGGTATCTTAGGCTAGATCCTTTTGTTCCTGTTCCGACAAAATTTTTGGCTGAAAGATGCAACTGTATCTGTGGATCCCCCTTCACAATGAATCGGTATACCTGGAAGTTTCTTTTGTGTTTCATAAGCCCCACTTCAATTAGCGTTCAACCATTTTCCCCACCCATTCTAGGGGTCTATATTCATTTGTTTTTGCAGGATGTTATTAAATATTTTATTACAAACTTTCTCACCCACTAGGATAATGGGTTTTTTTCGCCTTTTCTTCGTCTGCCTCTGTCTCTGCGTCTGCCTCTTAGCCGGGCTAATCACCGAGCAACGGATGATAAAAGTTTTGCACCTCTCTGCCCGCTTTCATCAGCTTTCAGCCATATTGAAGCTCTAGCCAAGAATTTTTTCTGTTCTTGTGCTGATTCTGTCGGCGCTGGCAGGGAACATTATTAATTTGCACCAAAGAGGAGATTACGATCCCGTGCATAAGTTTTTAACTACTTTTGTGGCGGTGTGGGTCGAACGGGGTGGCTGGACGATGGAGTAACTTTGGAGCCAAAGCTGTCGACAGCGCAGTTTGCACCTGCCTTCTTCTGCCTTTTGGCAACGGGCTTCGGTTCGGTTCTGGCTCTGCACCTGTTTTGTTACCTCTGCCACATGCCACACGCAATCTAATTTAGTTGGAGAAATACGTGCAAAGCGTGAAAATGGGAAATGGAAAAAGACCAAAATGGGGGCAGGCCACACCCCCGCACTGGGCTGGAGGGTAGTGGCATGGGCCCGTCCGTTATAATTCGCCTAATTCTCTAATGTGCTAATGCTCAAAGCCGTCTAATCCGATAAAGCAGCTCTAAAATATATACTCGTATTCGTAGCACACAAAACGAGTGCTGTGCTCCCCTAATGATCAGCGAAGAGTGTGCAGTCGGTGTGCAGTGTGCACCTGTCAAAGGTGGGGCAATGCACGCAGCAATTATTCCAAGGGTAGTGCCACTCCCACTCCCACTCCGACCCTCTTTTGCCAACGTGTTTGCAGGGTCCTCTCAGGGATTTGTGCTCGTTATTTCTGAGGCTATAGCCTCGTTCCGGGTGCCTCTATGCATCTTCAAACTGTATTCTCCATTTGAATTATTCATTCCTTTTGTCGCTGCTGCATCTCCAGATGCCACGCTCGAGGGTTGTTGCGTCCTTCAGGGTTGTAGCAGGCAACAGGCGACGCAGAAACACCCCCCACTCTTCGTTGGCTTTGTGCATTTGGCAGCCAGGCCTGAAAGCCGCCTCAAAGCCAGCCCACGCTAAGCCCATTGTAGCTGTTGCTCTGTTGCTCGGTTGCTCCGTTGCTCGACAAATCCAAAAGCAATTTCAGCAGCATTAATCATTCCGCCAGAAAACACACACCCACACCCCCTCTATACACACTCCACACTCTCCTGTCACGCTTATCTCCCGTCCGGCCATTTCGGGTTAATGTTGACAAAACGCATTTTAAGCACTTCAGAATTTTCCATCTTTTGTTTTACTTTTGTTTTACCAACCGGACAGCGTCACAGAGCCTCTCCATCCACATGTGTGCTTGATTCTGATTTGAATGCTAGGGCTGGCAAATTTGCATTGGAAATACATACATATATGCATGAGCTGGGGGGACTGGAGGACCACAGGATCGCCCTCAATGCTATCCTGACCAAACCAGACCGAAGTGGAATCCAAGTGGCCAGCAGCACCACCACCACCACCATAAGCTTTTGTTTTCTGCGGCCCTTTTGCCACTACTATCATTGTGATTGTGTGTCCATCCCCAGGTCTGTTACTCCCCTTCACCCTGCTGATGAGTGTGTGCCTGTCTAACCTTTTGAAAATCTTCCACATGGGGCAGAAAGAGGCCATAATCGAAACTGGCAGAGGCAGAGATGTATGAGATTTGAAATGGACACTGTGAATGGATCCCCATCGCCACTGGAGGCTTGGGCTCAGCATATAAATTGAACATAGCCCAGAGGAGCATTCTGAAAGGTGACTTTTATTAATTGTTATGCGTTTGCAAATAAAAGCAGATCAATTTGCAATGGCGTATTGCCCCAAGGTAGAGAAAGACAATGAATTTCATGAAAAGGATGTAATTTCTCTCTGAAAGTCTCTAAGTGGATGTGTGTAACACCTAGAAGGAAGCGTCCCCGTCCCTTTAAGTAACATATGATCAGCATCCATAGCCGAGTCTACATATACATATAGCCATGTCTGTCAGCCCGTCTGTTCGTCTGCTCTCAGACGCTTGCTCATTCTCAATCTCCCACACACATTTCCCTTCCCTTCCCACTCTTACAATCATTCTATAAACTCCATAATTTCATGTATTATTGATGAGGATTTGGCACTACATTATCGCATCTGTATTATTTAGGAACTATGTTTATCTATGCATGTGCACACGCTTATCCCTGGAACAGATGCCTCACACAACTCAGCAGATGACACACACTGCTATCCCCCGAAAACAAACCCAATTAATATTCATTTAAGCCAGACTCACCCACAATACTCTCCACCATGCAGACAAATCCCTTAGTTAGTGAGAAAACTTTCGCGTTGGGGTTTTCCTCGTTTTTTATTCGGTTTTTTTCACTATTTTTTCCTCAATTTGTTGGTTTTGTTTTAGCTTGGTTTAGTTTGGTTTTGTTAGGGTTTGTTGTTCCCGAGTTTTCCACTGCTGCTGCTGCTGAAAATGCACGACAAATTAACAGAGCCCAGGGAGCGAGGGAGAGAGGCGGCGGCAGTCAGAGCGGGAGGGGGAAAAAAAAATAGAAAGAAAGAATAGAAAAGATGAAAATGAAATGCTTTCCGTGGCAGCCGTGGTATCCTTCTGTCGGGGCAAGCCACGCCCGCGGCTTGGACAGTAGAAACAACAAAATCGAAAAATACAAAATTTAACAAAATAAAAAAAATAAAAATGGGAAAACTGCGGGAAAACTAAAACTCTGTCACTTATTTTTTTTGCGGGGTGGTGGTTTGGGCTGTGAGAGAGTTTTGATTCGAGCATTTGTCTTTCATATCGACCCCCACGCACTCCTCATCCAGCCCCTCGCTGCAGTTATATTGGGAACCGTCGCACAGCGGGAAGCGTTTTTATTTTGCGGAATCCTATTCTCTTTAGGTAATTGTCTGCGGCACTGACACCTTTAGTCAAATATTTTTCGTCATTTCACCTTTTTTTGTTTCTTTTGCGTCTTAAGCCGTGTATTTTACGGTCTGTTGTTCGTTTCAACCCCCTTTCGGGTTCACTTCACCTCACGCCTACTCACACGCTGGGTGACCGTTCACTTGGCTTTTTGAATGGACTATGCGGACCTTTACCGCTGCCGACACCGCTACCGATACCGCTACCGTTATTTCGTTGAATGAACTGGCGAAAAAAAACAACACCGAAAACACACAATGGAGCTTTGTTACACCAACAACACAACTGTAAGGTGAGCAAAGCTTTTGCCAGCCGCTCTCTCGGCTTGGACTTAGTCTCTGTCTCTCTCTCATTTGCTTACTCTTTACCCCTAATTTGGCAAACAGCAGCCGGCGCAACAACGCCAACGCAACACATACCCTGCTTCGAGCTTCGTTTCCATCCCAAAAATGGCAAACAAGTCAAACCACCCCCCTTTATCCATAAACCTCGTCGATGTGCGCTGCTTCGCTCTCTAGCTGTACGCATGCTCGAAAGCTGCGCTCCAAAGCTCTGTGTGCTGCGAGAGAGAGTTGGGTGGTTGGGTGGGTGTGAGGTATGGCTCTGGGCAGGGTTGAAGCGGGCGTTGAGTGGGTTGTTTTCGTTTGCTGTCACATTGCTTTGATTCCCGTTACCGTTCCCCTCTGCTACTGTTGTTGTTGTTGTTGTTGTTTTTGCTGTTGTTGCTGTTGAATGTGCACTTTGTTGAATGTGCATTGCGCTTCCTCTGGCCGTGTGCTTTTGTTGCTACTGCAAATTGCCTCGTAGCATTTAAGTCGAATTATGAAAAAGACTGTGTGTGAGGGAGGCGGCGATGTCCCCCAGTACATGCCCCGTTCCGTCAGGGGGTTTGGGGGGGGACATGAATACGGCTGCATTTTAATTAATATTGATTGTGAGTTATTTTCGCAGGGGTGTGCAGGAGCAGGTGTGGTTTTAATTTAGTTTTCCAAATGCATATGTGTGTTTGTTTTGTGTGTGTGTGTTTGTGTGTCGGCCGGGGGCAACCCCATAACCCACTTGCAAGCTATGTGATTATGGATAAATGTTTGCCCATTACAGGGTACACAAAGTCAGCTTCATCATGGGGTATCATCATGCAAATGCAAATGAAGGGGGAAGCCGGCGCAGCGGAGATGCCAAATTTGCATTTCAATTCAACAGTCGCTTGGCGCACTCAGCCCTAGCCCCCATCGGCACTCTGCCACAACCATTGGAGGGTCTGTGTTTGCATTGCTTGAACAGCTCTTCGCCCCATCTAGGTCTTGGTATTTTTTCAGTTTTGCTTTAAGTGTGATTCGTTGTTACGCTTGACAGCGCGGTAAAATGTGCACGTGCTGCAAGAGCAACTTTCCCCTGGGGGTGGCTGGGTGGTTTTATTGAACCTGAAGATTATTAGAAATGGACTTCAGTGTATATTTAAATTTTCCACCTAGCGATAAATGGAGCCAAATAATCGAGGCAGAGAAACTGTCTCACGAAACTGGCATAGCTTTTCCCTAAATGAAATCATAATTAGTTTCTTGAACTCCGCGCTGAAATTTTACTTCACCAGCACTCTTTTCGAGTGCCACAGCAACCAGCCTGCCAACACTGATAGCAAGCTAGTGTTCAAAAATTAACTAATTCGTTCCAGGGACATTTATCGGTACTTGCTGTCTGTTTTGGGATTTGTTCTCTTTTTCGTGGAGGGAAATCCTCTCTTCGTGGAGCGATTCCATACATTCCATGTTTAATATAATTGTGTACTTTAATTACGGCTACTTTTAATTACCCAACAATTAAAAAGGTGAAGTGCAATTTCAAATATATCGGAAACTGTTTTGAAACGGAAACGACGGTATTTTTCATTTCAAGCAATGAAATCGTCGAAAATGTTTCTCAAACCGATATATCCCAAAAATATCGTTATCGTTTCAAAATTGCAAACTATATGGCAGAGCAGAGCTAAAAGTCTTAGTTAGTCAGCATTATTCAATGGAATGTCAAAATTGAGCAATAGAAACGATTGCTCACTTACGTTTTGTTCGTTTCACCTTTTTCGCTAAAACCTTTTTGTTTTTACAAATTCCAAAACAGGGAGTACTTAAAATTAGCCATTCATATAGAAAACTAATTCATCAATCGCATAAAATTATGTGTTCAAGGATGGGGGTCCTGCCTATTTATATCAAATCGCATATAAAAATCTAGGAATTTGGTTTCCATTCCTTTCCGGAAAACGATTAACCCATTGTCGACCAAGGGGTAATTTATTATCCAGCGATATATTGAAAATTGAATCGTTTTAGAGCTGTTCAGGTGAATGAATTTGTGTTTTTTTTTTAAGTTCAGAGAAGAGATGGCGTGGATCTACAAGAAAAATGTACAATCAGCAATATTTTACCTGAAGTAGTTGAACTGTTTTAAAACAGGGGGCCTAAGTGGGCTAAGCTTGATCTACGGTGAGGGCAGCACATAGTTTTTTTTGTTTATTCATAAGAAAAAAGTGAAAAATAATAGAATGGGAAAAAGGCGGACGCAATCCCTCATCGACTCGAACTCGAGCGATAGTGATAGCGGATCGGACACGAAATTGGAGTCGGTGAGTAAGCGATGGGGAGAAAACGCCCGTGCCATTGTCAAGGGGCCGAGTCCCAGGGCTGTGTGCAGCCATTGCGATGTAACAAATCAATGGCAATTTTTCTTTAAACACCAATTAAACATGATAACCGCCCCCGCAGGACCTCCTGTCGTTGGCCAAGAAGCGTAAGAAGCCACAAAATGCCAGCAAGGCGAGCTCACTATCCGATTCCGACTCGGATTGGGCAAACAACAAATCTGGTGCGCCTGCCACGAAGAAGAAGAAGCGTCCGAAGAAGGCCAGCAGGAACTCAAGTTCATCGGAGTCCAACTGGGACGATGAAAGTCAGGATGAGTCCGTGCAACCTCAGCCTGTGGAAAAGAAGCCCGAGGAGCCTCCGAAGACAGGCAACCACAGCGAGCATGAGGAGGGCGAGGTCTCCGACAGCGACTCGGACAATTCGAAGTCGAACTCCTCATCTGGCTCCGACTCGTCCAGCTCATCCTCGTCCAGCTCCGACGCCGAGTTCGATGATGGCTTCGACGACGACATGATGGGCGACGAGGAGGATCGCAAGCGCCTCAATGACCTGTCGGAAAAGGAGCGCGAAACGGAGATCTTTAAACGCATCGAACAACGCGAAATCAGGCGCACCCGATGGGAGATCGAGAGAAAGCTGAAGCTAGCCCGGCGCGGTGAAAGGAGCGAAAAATCCAGGTCAAAGGGGGAAAGGGCAAAAAAGAAGAAAGAGAAGAAGGCCAAAAAAAGCAAAGAATTGCCACCGTCCATGCCACAGCCACCGAACTCCGTGCTTTCTGAACTGGAGCCCAAACCGATTAGCGAAGTAGGGAGCAACAGTCCCCTGCCTCAGTCCTCCAATAGGGATGTGGCTTCAACTTCGGCGGCCGTGGCCAGCATTCTTAACGACCGAGAATCAGATGATCAGGCTGGCGCTGGCATGGGCGACTATTTCGATCACAAAGAACGGTCCAAGGAGCGAAAGAAGAATGTGGAGGCCAACAAAACCGATGACAAGCGAAGCAATGCCATGGCCCTACTGAAGGCCAAGCGGGAAGGCAAGGCTAAGAGAGGTAAGCATGTGTATTACTCCCTGCTCTGGAAATGGGGTTATTTGGAATATAATTAACTTATTGCAGAGGAAGAGGAAGCCAAGAGGCAAGCCGAACGCGATCGAGACGACAAAGAGGAACTTGAGAGCGTGTCAGGCTGCAAGTCGGCTGTGAAGCTGAAAGCCTCAGAGATTTACTCGGACGACTCGGGCAGCAGTGACTGGGACGAGGATGAGAAGCCAACGGGCAAACGGTCGCGTTCGATTAGTAGCAAGGCTTCCAGCGAGTCTGATGATGATGACAAGACCACCAAAAGTCCTGTGTTCATATCGAACCGCGAAGATCTGAACAAATTGCGTCTGTCGCGCCACAAGATGGAGCGTTTCGTCAATTTGCCCATTTTCGAGAGCACAGTTCTGAACTGTTTTGTGAGGATAAGCATTGGAAACAATGGCCAGAAGCCAGTCTATAGAGTCGCTGAGATTACCGGCGTAGTGGAGACGGGCAAGATTTACAGCCTAGGCACCACGAGAACCAATCGCGGCCTTCGCCTGAAGCACGGCACTCAGGAGCGCGTCTTCCGGCTGGAGTTCATCTCCAATCAGGAGTTCACAGAGAACGAGTTCAAGAAATGGCATGAGGTCTGCCAGCATGCGCACGTACAGATGCCCTCTATCGAACTCATTGAAATTAAGGCGAACGATATCAAGAAGGCCCTGAACTACGAGTTCAAGGACGAGGATGTGGACAAAATTGTGGAGGAGAAGAACCGCTTCCGCAACCGTCCCACCAACTATGCCATGAAGAAGACCTGCCTGATGAAGGAGAGAGACGCCGCCATGCTCCGGGGTGACTACGACATTGCCCAGGACCTGAGCCAGCAGATCGATGAACTGGAGAACCGAGCGTCTGAGCTGGACAAACGAAGATCGCACACACTGAATCTGATTTCATACATTAATGACCGTAACCGCAAGAAGAACGTTCAAGATGCCGAAAAGGCCATCATGGAGGAGGCCCGGGCCAACAAGGGCCAGAAGATATCAGATCCGTTCACACGTCGTATCACTCAACCGCGCATGGGCTTCAAAGGTGCTAAGAAGGAAGAAGAGGATCCGCAGCTAGCACCACTGCCTCCACCGCCGCCTGGCAAGAAAAGGCCAAACGAGGCCGGCTCCTCAAATGCGAAACCCACAGACGCAAAGGACTTTAGCCTGTACTCGCTGCACGACTTTGATATAGACTTGGATGTGCCTCTACCGGGTGAGTATTGGCTCCAGTAAGCATCGACTTAAATCTCTAAATCGTCGATTTATTTCCCTGCAGTTAACAGCACAAATTCAGTGCCAAAGCCGGCGAATAAGCCAGCCGAAACCGTCTCCAAGCGGTCGCTTAACCTGGAGGACTACAAGAAGAAGCGCGGCCTCATCTAGGGCTTCAGATTCAAACCATATTGACAAAGCTCTTGCGTTTTGCGTCCTAGTTAGTGTAGTTAAGCATACCGTGCATAAATGGACTAAAGTGACATTTGTTAACGGTCCGACAAACGAAAAACAAAACTAAAGTTAGTAAACGAATTCCAGTTCGTTGCAGTTTCTGTGTTGTATTAGATGGACAGAACACAAACCATACTGTTGCTGGAAAGAGGATGATTAGGGATATTTCAATTGTTATTATTTCATCGACTATCTTATCAGAAAATTTCCATTTGTGTTTGTCTCTGTTTATTACTTTTTTTATTAGAATTCAATACTTAGAAAAATGTACTATAACTCCACTCCTTATGTATTCAAATATCACAGTTATTTTACTAGTACTTAAGTTGAAAATTGTATTATATAGCTGCCACCTTCCCAATAATCATCCTCCATGCGATGTTCAATAAATTTATACGATGATGATGATGATAACTTATATAGAATTAGTTAATTAAACAGCAACAACTCAGGCATATGGCGAGATGGTTTATGAGATTCCAGGGACAAATATACACAGGCTGATTTAATGGGATTTATGCAGCAAGCATACTATCCTTTGGTTGTAATCGTTCAATGCTGTACTAGTTTAAGCTCAGTTCATCAATTTTAGCAGCATGCCTATACTATATACCTACTATACACATATACATTAATAACAATACAAATAAACAAAGAATTGTACTATTCAAATCGTTCTGTAATTATTCTTCGTTCTTGCAGAAAAGCCAAGATCTCGGGGTTACTTTTGAAAGATATTAAATACATGATAATTACTGAAACCATAATTCTCTGGCTCTCTTGGCGCCATTTTCAACATAAATTGAAAAGTAAACTTCTAGTGGCAGAGGCTTCCGCGGTCTCCTCTGTTTGGGTTAGGTTAAGGCTGGCTCAGTTGGTGGCTCTCTTAATTGGTTTGCTGGCTGTTTGTGCAGCTGTTGAACTCCTTTCATGTTCTCACATTTAATTCAATTAATTCGATGAAATTGTCTTTTAATTGAAACCGATCGCGTTTCGAGTGTTTTCGTCGGCAGCGAAATAACATTTTCAGCAGAATCCACGCATCAGTGAGGGAGGTTCCAAATTCAACGGTTGATAGCTTTAAAATTGTTCCTAAATGGGAAAGACGGAGATGTATATTTGTGGAACATTTAACTAACATCTTAAGTGCATTCTCTTAACGACTTTTGTAGAGATTTGTACAACTTTCTGTACTCAAATGACTATGTATTGTATGTGGATGGGAATAAACTTCAATTGAATGTTCTATAATGCATTTCCGCTTGAATATTTCCAACATTTCATTCATTCACTGTCAGGGAATTTCGGACGCTTCGGTCCCATCTTCCCATCTCCAGGCAACCAACGAGATCCCATCCCAGAACATATTGTTCCCAAAATGTTGAATGCGACTGATCCGATCAGAATCGGAATGGTGATGATGATGATGACGATGGGGGAGTTGGAGAATCAAGAGCCTGTCGGGTGGGAGGGGAATGGAGAGGCGGCTCTGCTTCCCATTGTGGCACAATGACATTTTATCTCAAAATATGCAACAGCAGCACGTTCTCTGAAGCGGAGAGTGTAATAGATCAGTAGCGGAATCTCAATTCAGAATTCGAAAAACTACCGATGCGTGGCCCATGCAAATGCTGTTCTGCTCTTGTTGTTGCCGCTGCTGCAGCCCATCTGTGTGTATGCGTGTGTGTGATTGGTGCATCTTACACTTACATCTGGAGCTGTTGCATATGTGGGGGGAGAATCCCCTTGAGGGCGACTAATCAACCGGCATACTACCCCAGGCAAGTGGCTTCATCGTCGCCTCTGTCTCTGTCACTGCCCCTCGGCTTTGGCGTCTTTCATTGTCTGCGCTTCGAATCTACAGCTACAGCTACAACTACAGCTCTGTGTGCGTGTGTCGGTTTTAGGGGACAGACAGACGCTTCCAGTGGCCCATGGCAGATCACAGCTCCAGCGATCAGTTCAAAGTTGACTTCGTCGCGGACCAGACCGGACCGAACCCATTCCGGCACGACACGCGACCCTGAATTAGAAAATTATCCAATCTCGGTATAATTTAATTAAAAAAATTAAACAACAAATGAAAATGTTACCCAAAAAGTGCGCCATTGATTGCTGGATATTTGTGGGCCTCGTCCTGGAATTAGTGCACGGCAAACTGGACTTCAACAACGATCTGGAGAACAGCCAGAAGTTCCAGAGTATTCCAACTACAGTGAAAACATTCGAAAACGATACAGTCCTGCTGCCCTGCAGTTTGAATAGTAAGTGGGAGGGCATCTAATCCTTGTTGACTGCTAACTGAAGAGAGCGATTTATGGGTAGATCTTAGACGATTAGCCTTGAAACGGTCAAAGAATTGTCCAGCCAGCGAAATTGGCCATAACAATGGCATTTAATTCGATTGAAGAAATGAGCACACAATGGAACAAATGAAGGTATTATTATCCGTGCATAATAGAGTCCGAGGGAGCGAGTCCAGAAGCGGGGATTCTGTTAATTGAACGCTACACACATAAACCGAACTCATGTCATTCCGGTGACCCCTCCCCGAACAGTAAGCCCAAGCCCTCATCTCCATTAAAGGATTATTGACAGCAACAATTATGTTTTGATGGGGTTAACAATATGAAAGAGATGCAACCATAAAGATGGAGAGAAAGAGCGAGAGCAATGCGGTATTTTGATTTAACAAGATACTCAATAGAGCAATACATGAAATGAAACTACAGATACTCTCATATTACGTGTGTAGTGTAGGATATGTTCAAAGCCGTTAAATTCTATTGCAGCTCCATTCCGATACGTGCGCTGGCACCGAGACGATGTGGCCCTAGTGGACTCCCGGCACCCGGAGATTCTGCCCCCAGACCGCATCATGCTCTGGCCCAATGGCAGCCTGCAGGTGGCGAACGTACAGTCGGAGGACACCGGGGACTACTACTGCGAGATGAACTCGGACTCGGGCCATGTGGTGCAGCAGCACGCCATCGAGGTGCAGCTGGCGCCCCGCGTCCTCATCGAACCCAGCGGATTGACGGAGCTGCAGATTGGAGCCACCTTCGAGGTGGTGTGCGAGGCTCAGGGCGTGCCCCAGCCGGTGATAAGCTGGCGACGGAATGGACATACCCTGGGTCTCCAAGGTAGCAGCACGGGCAACCGGCAGAGCCATATCACGGAGATCAAGTCGCGGAGTCAGTCGGGTCTGATCGAGTGCCTGGCCAGCAATGGCGTGGGGGAGCAGGCCGTCGCTTCCGTCTATCTGCATGTGCTGTGTGAGTCCCATCTGGAAGACGCTCTTTGCACTGAAATCATTGAATAATCGCTGAAATTCCAGTTACCCCCGAGGTGAATCTCCCCCAATCGGTGGTCTACACCAAGCTGGGGGCGCGTGCCCATCTTGAGTGCATTGTGGAGGCGGCGCCGGCGGCTACGGTAAAGTGGTTCCACCACGGCCTGCCCGTGGCCTTGGGCACACACTCGTCCAGCCACGAGACCGAGCTGCAGTCCAACCGCTCCCTAGACCACTACGTGAACGACGTTCGCCACCTGCTGGTGATCAAGAACGTGCGCAACGCGGACATGGGCCAGTACGAGTGCCGAGCAACCAACAGGATCGGTGCGAGGAGTGCCAGCATTGAGCTGACCGGCCGGCCTATGCCGTGCATCTTCAAGATTAATCCGGGCACTCAGAGCTCCACGTCGCATGTGCTGGTGTGGCAGACGGAGAGCCTGATGCCCATCATGGAGTTCAAGCTGAAGTTCCGCCAGATCCCGTCCAACAATGTCACCAGGCAGATACGAACCAACTGGACAGAGCTCACGATCCCTGCCCAGGCCACAAATGGTACTGCAAAAGAACTTCAACCGGCATCGCTCAAAATAACCCACTCCGATTCTTTCTTCCGTAGGACTCATCTACATCACCACGTATACGCTGCATGGCCTCCAGCCGGCCAGTCTCTACGAGGTCTCGGTCCTGGGGAGAAACAGTTTCGGATGGAGCGACAATAGCAAAATCGTACGCTTCGCCACGGGGGGAGAGGGTAAGTGTTTACCGGATATGGGCTTCAGCATTTCGTGTCCTCCATTAAGCTCCCTATTGTTCCGCCAACAGTCGAGCTGCCCAACTATTCAACGGAATCTGAGCTGCTGAACGATGTCACCGAGGAGGAAGACATCCAGAATGAAATTACCCAGAGATCGGATACTCTGCGGGCCAGCATGATGTTCAATTCGGGATCAGCTGAGGGCCGTGGGCTCAGTGGGGCCTTGATCTATTCCATATGCCTAATATTAGTCTTCAAATACCAGTAGGAATCCATAATTCAGAATGCTTTTGTACTGAACCAAATAAATGAGTATCACCAAATTCTTGAGAAGGAAATGCTTGCATCATTAAGGGGAAATGAATCAAGTATCTGCAGTGATAGACAGATAAGGTTCCATGTGATAGTGTGACTAAATACAAACAAAAATGACTAAGATGAGATTATTTACTGGTAGCATAGTCAAATAATCTATTGGCGGTACATTTTCACAAATACTTTCTGACGAATTCTTAATATGTATCTGTAATACTTCTTGATTTAGAATAATATCAGTACTTAGAAAAGAAACTGGTCACGAAGTCTGTTTTAAATTTCAAAAAATGTATTTTTATAACTTATGAACTCGGTATTAGGATTATGGTGGACTAGACCCATGCTCAAAATTAGGATCTATGACTTTAATGCCAAGGTGTCGGGGGAAGTGTTTTTCCCCTGTAAGGAAATCAATATTATGTAAATAATAAGTTTTAAATTGAATTTAAAGAAAGAATAGAAATATCAGATTCCGAGCATAACATGGGAAAATCGTTTGTATGACACCAAAGCCTGGACATCTGATATACTAGTATATATGGCTCTATGCCAGGGCTTCCTCTATGGACCGCTAACATCAATTGACAGTGACATTGCGGCGCAGCTAACGCATCTTTCTTGTTCCCCATCCGCATCTCCATCCCGCCCCAAAGCGCGGGCTTCGCTCGCCTTGGCCCCCGCTTCGTGCTCTATGCCGATGGATACTATGTAGCCCCATGGCTTTTGGCACCACAACGGAAACGGAACACTGTTTACCTGAAACAGCAGCAAACACACACGAGACACAGACAGAGACGTAGAGAGAGAAAGAGAGAAATAGCGAGGGCATTGGGAGAGTTGGCGCTCGCTGGCTCGTTTCCATCGTTTCTGGCAGTGGCGGCGGCAACGGCAGCGCTTTTGGCATCCCAGCACGCGCTCCACTGGCCAGTTCTCGTCTGAAAATCATCGCGTACGGGCACGAAAAGAATCTGAAGCGCAAAGGTCTCTATTAAGTCTCCATCTAACACCAGCAGGCCTTCGGCTTCGCCCTCGCACAACCTTAGACTTTAAGCAACCAAATCACAGCTGTGCCAAAGATGAACCACTCTCGCGGAAATCTGTAAAATTAAGCTCAAATAGCCTTTTAGCCGTGGCCAAAACTGGGCGAAAGCGTTGCAAGTGCAAGTGTTAAACGGTTTCGTGTTCACGTAAAAACGAAAATTCAAAGGAAAACCAAAAACAAAAAAAAACAAGAAACAAAATATAAAAAAAAGCACTACAATACATCGTCTTTTGCCTTTTTTAACGCTTTAACCGAATTTTGTTGTGGTTGTTGTTGCTGCTGCTGCTGCTGCTGGCCGCGGCTCTGCGGCAGCTCTCATCTCTCGTCGGTATCTGGGGGTACGGGACCAGCAAAACCAGTTTTCTTCCTCTAGGCCCAGGCTAAATAAATACAACAAAACCGAGACCAACAACAACATAAAAAAAAACAATCTTCTCATCGCATCCATTCTGTAACTGGCCGTGAAGCCTGCCCCAGACTCTACCCAATGAACCTCGACTCTGACTTCATCTTGTGGCCGTGCTCGGGCTCGGACTTGGGCCCGGTTCGATGATTCATAATAATTGCGCACAAATATGTGGCAAGTGTGACAGATGTGCCCCACATCCTCCGCTCCGCCTTAGAATGCATTTTGGCACTGCACTCAATCTGCAGCCAAAATTCAGATTCAGTTTCAGTTCTCTCTCTCTCTTTCTCTGTCTGCACTCTGCCACATTCTATAAATATGTACGAATATGTAAAATAGTTGTCGCTTTGCCGGCAAACTGGCAGCAGCAGAAATATATACCCGTACGTACTTACATACCTCAAGCAACACGAAAGCGAAGTGAAGCCAAGAAAATCGCCAAACGAAAGCGAAAATATCAGGAGGAGGAAGAGGAGGAGGAGCAGTGGCAGCGGCAGCGGAAGAAGGGCCAGCTGCTGCAGAGGATGTGCAGACGGTAGACGGTGGAGACAGGGTGGCAAAGGTAGAGAAGGGAGAACTGCAAACAAACGTTCAATGGAAAACAAATTTCTTACTTGTTTGGGGCTGATCCATCAGATACCCTTACAGATGGATCGATGCTACACTTCATTCGAGCAAATGAGAGATTGGATTCTTGTTGATATCAATGTGATGTAGTGAAAAAGGGTATATAAAACAAAGTTTTCAATTCATTTTTTCTGGCGGCAAAGTGCAAGTGCAGTACACTGCCCCCCAAAAAGCATTCCACACAGATTGAAGCCAGCTGCTGCAGCAGCCGCTGCTCTTCCGCTCACTCTCCAACGCCTGCACACACAAGTGCAGTAATTGTGCTTGTGTGTGGATGTGTGTGTGTGTAAACTTTCTGAGCGCAATGTAAATAAACAAAACGCCAAAGAAGAAACATCAACAAAAACAACAACAACAAAAAGAGGCACTGATTTGAAGAGAACGAAGAAGAAGAATAGAAGACAAAGCGACAAACAACAACAAAAAGAACTAAGTTTGCACCTTTCCCTATACTCTTCACGCTTCACCCAATCTCTCCCCACACCCAGTCTCTGTTTCTTTGATTTTCTTAATTGTTATACAGCCTGGATCCGTACGATGGCTGGGTGGTGCCAGGGCTGACGTCTGTTTGAGCGGTAAATCTTGTTTTAGTGATAGTCAAGAGCTTTTGTAGTCACGTCGTTAGAGGAAGGTGTCAACGGGTGTACTATATTTGAAATGGTTGACACTTCCAAATGTATGTACATATGTATGTACATGTGTTCGTTCTGTGTATAGTTGTGGGAAAATGAGTACTAGCATGTGAATGTGCGGAAATTACAGCTCGTCAGTTAGTTTTCGCTGTGGTGTGTGAAATGTAGGGGGTTATGTGCTACATGGGCGGGGAAATCTAATTTTGTAGATTCGATGAGGTAGAGATAGTTAGATACATTACTCGATAGCCGTGGCATATGAGATATTGTTTGATATTAACTCCATTGAATAGGTTTATTTTTTCAGACATTTCCTAATAGACATACATATGTATGTATATGTCCCCAGATAATATCTAAGAAAAATCTAATAAATAATTAAATTATCTTGGATGCTCTCTGTCTAATAACCTGATGGAATCATCAAACGAGTATTTCGATGTTGCAATTCTAACATCACAGGGTGTCTGAAGTGGTAGTATCGATGCTCTTATGAGGTTTATTGCGATCTGAATATAATATTTTTGTTTCTTAGATATTAGCCGAATAAAGCCATAGCATACATCTAGGAGAAAGACAACTAACAGTACGATGGCTGAAGTAGTGTAGAAGAGCTGGAAAATATTATTCATTTATAGACTTTTGCTGGCAAAAAGAGTGTCAGTAATTCGACTATACGTGCATTCAGTAGAAACTTTTTCAAATGTTGTTTTTCAAATATTTTTGCAAAATGCATCAGCTATGGATTATGATCGTCAGACATTGCGAAATTGTTTGTTTTATGAGTTGAGCACACGAACAAATATGTGCACACGGACACAGCAACAGACGGAGAGGAGTATTCATGTCGAATCGTGCACTGTGCCTGTGCGGCTCGTATGAGAGCTATGCAAGGCATCTGTATGCAAACAGCTTCTAAATTAGTGGCCCGAATTTGTAGTCTAGTGTTCACTACACGGTCTGTACAAGTGTGGCCTGACTGTATAGGCATTTTTTCATTGGCTTTTCTGGTTGTACAATTTTTTCGCATTTGCACATTAATTTATTTATATGCATAAACATTTGCATGCTATTCGACTTGGCACACCCCTGACCCAACAGAACCCCCTTCCCACTGCAGACCCCACTTCGACCCACTTTACTGGCATTGAGTCGGACCAAGAGAGGGAGAGAGCCTACCATGAGCTGTAAATTGGACAACAGCAGCAGCAACAGCAGCAGCAATAGCAAATGGCGATTTTTCGCATAGAGATCATAATATCTTCGAGATACGACTTATCGACGGAGAGCAAATGGCAAACAGACCAGACCACACCAGCCATGAGTGCGCCTTGCATAACCCGGCCAAGTGTTCGACTGCTCGACGCGACGGTTTACCAAACGATTGAAAATTTGTCCACTCCACGCCACGGCACGGCACGGCAGTAGTTGCGAAAATTCGTTTGTAGTCCGCGCTTTTCCATCAATTTTGTACAGCTCAATTAGATGTTTCCGGCCCGGAGCGCTTTTCGCATATAAAACGCATAAGCGAAATTAAGAAATCATAAAACCAAAAAAAATTATCAATGTCTTCGATTGTCTTGGCGGCTCCCGTTTTGGGGCCGCGCTTGTAGATTGTATTTTGGGTAGCAAATTAATTAAGTACCAACCAAACATATTAATTGCAGTTAACGACCTACCTCCGACAGCACCAAAACCAAACCAAACAGCAACAGAAACAGCCCATAAACCAACACAGAAAGTACAAAATCAAATCAAAAGCAAAAGCAATCAACATGATTAAGGCGAGAGATTCGACGTGGCTGTTGCTCATTTGTCTGTTAATTGGACAATTTTATGGTAAGTCAAGGACTCAGCTTAATGATCTATTTAATCAAATAACTAATTCGAACTAATTCCAAGGGATTGCCACCAAAGGGGGTTTGACATCACGAGCTAAGCGATTGATTGGGTAACCGAGAATCCAGGGGGAATTTTTGTAGTAATAGAAATAGGAATTTCCAGAAAAATGGGAATATACGTTTGGGAAATTTACTGCACTACTACTTTGCACCACTTCGTGTATAAATATACATATAGTGCTCTTTGTGCAAGTCACCTTTCACATATTATATTGCATCGACTCTTCAATTCTTATCTGTCACTTAACCAACTTAAGCCATATTGCACGATCCATAGGTAATGTTTATTTCGGGGATTTCATTCAACTAAACCCCGAGTAAATGATTTTCTTTGGTTGGCATTTATGTTCTCAAAGTGTCACGACCTTTTAATGTCTTCTGTTGAATGAATTTACGTAAGATTCCAGAAATTATGAATTGAATGCCGCCGACACATCTGACGAAAATAAGCATGAGCAATGCTGTTAGCCTACATACAATACCCACATACATATGTGAAAACTTTAGATACGATGGTGTAGGTGTAGTTGTAGCTGCGTGGAGCCCAGTAACCACGTGCGTACCTTAGCTTATCTTTTGCGTAAATTCCACTCACACACTCGAAGGTATCTACAATACATATACGAGTGTGTTTGTGTGTGTGCGTACCAGTGGAAAGAACAACAAGCATATCTTATCGCCAAAGAGGGGCAAGCACTTATCTCTTTCGCTTTCGGTGATATGGCGCAAATTGTTGATAACGGTGAACATTCCGCTTCTCGTACGTACCGGGGAATGCTTGTGGAACGGTGGCTTGGAAAGTTATTGCCTCTCCACACCGCTCTGCATTACCATTATGGGGGGAGTCTGCGGTTCTGGTGGGAGCCATGTGTTCTGTAAAAAGGGGAAGATCTCATGGCAGCACCCCGATTTTTCCATCCTCTGGCAGTACCTTTTAAAAGTTTATTCACTATTTAATGCCAGAACTTCATCTTTGCAAAATTAATTGAAAGTAATTTTGTTTATTTTTTAGGGAGTACCAAAATTGTAATACCCTCTGAAAGTGTATTCAAACTCCAATGAATAGAGTAAATATTTGTTGTGCACGAACGTTGTGCAAAGAATGGCATTTTGATGTCGAATATTTGCTCGTAAACTTCTCGCAGCCAACGTCTGTTGCTGGCTGGTGCTGGAGCTGGGGTACTGTGTCTCTATGTGGAACGCCCCCCACCCACAAATGTTCTATATAATCAGTTGTCTGTCCCGATGCCAGGCCAAAAGGCCATGTGATGTGTATTTCCCTTTGGTGCGACCACCGACAATGAAAAATATTTGGCTTTTTATTAATTTTTTGGTTTTAATTAAAAGTTCCTTTCTTCCAATTTTAGCCATGAGATAAGCCAACTGTTAGCAGCGGATAGCCAAAAATATTCCACAAACGCCAGTCTGTGGGCTGCCCCAAAATACAATATCAAAGAATATTGGGCCTAGAAAACACACACAAATTTGTAAAGACTGTAGGTAAATGTTTCATAACATTCCGAGCAGCCGAAACGAAAATATTTGTTCCTATGATGGATTCTCTGGCAGTTTCTAAATCCATAATTTGAGTTGATAAATACTTGCCCCTAATGGGAATTGTTTATTTACTACGCTGGCGGTCTGTCCAGGGTAACAAGTCCCATTCCAAGGGAACCCAATTAATGGGCTACGAATAACGAAAATAGAGTGCTTTGGTCGGTATATATGCAAAAAGTACATAAGTACTTTGGCTGATTTTTCATTGGATACGTTTCGGTATTTTCCAAACACACAACAACAGCAAAAATTAGAAAAAACATTCTCAAATTACTCATTCGCATGGGGAACGATCGAGGAGACGCTGGCTATCCAAAAATAAAGATCGCATAATAAATCAATGATTTGATCAATCAAAATGTTCCAGAGGGTGCGGAGTGAATGCGTGCCCCTCCCATGATCCCTCGGTTTTTTTGGTTGTTTTTTTTGTGTTGTTTTGGGGAGGGGAATTGATTTGCCGAATCAATTGATTTCATTTTCCATTTATTGTGTGTCTGGATTTTTCGGCGCTTGTTCCTCGTTTCATTTTGTGACTTTATGCAAATTCATGGAATCGAATTATGTACTATGTACATATAGATATATCGGCGTATATAGCCGTAGAACGGAGCCACCTTCTCCTACCCCTGGCATGTGGACTCGACTAGTTCTTGGCACTTTTATGACCTCCCCATCAAAAATCAGATATCCATGGACGTAGCACTGCCATAGCCTGACTATTGCTGACTTTGTCGAATCTGCTCCTCGATCTTTTCGATATTTTGGAAATTGTGCATTTTTGGATTGGCATCTGGGAGTATGCCATAATTTATTTATACACATCCTATTGACTCAGAGATGAACGTGGAGGTGGTCGTGGATGTGGGCCATTCTAGAACTGTTTACTCAGTGACCTCATAGCTCATACGATCCTAAACGGACCATATGTGGGACAGACAGACAATAACAACAAAAACAGCATGATCATGAAATTGCAATCAAACCTATACCGAAAACAGTCTTGAACTGAATCTGGAATCAGAGTTATCAATGAGCCAGTCGAAGCTATGGACTGTCCTCGCTGATATGACGATTGATGAGTGTGACTGGCGCCTGCCACAAGGAGTCTGTATGAGGTGCATATCAATGTACAATGTACACGCAAATGTATATCTGGGGCAATATAATGAATATGCACCCCACAATATGGTGATGCAAAAGTGGGGCTTTCCTTTTGAATTGAATCGGTTAAGCACATCATAGACTGATTCTTACCAATCACATCTGCAGATTTTATAGCACCTACACCAAGAAAGAAGACACATCCTTAGGGAATACCATATCGACAATTCTGATTTGAACCTTGCAGAAATTATAATCAATATAGCAAGAGGGTATTGACAACTGTCAAGCTCCGATTCGATCGAACATGACTTCATCTCGAAAGGAACGGAAAAATCATAAAAGTTGGTCATAGGAATGCGACATGCTCCAGACGACGCCCCAGGCGCAATGCAGGCCACAAAAGGCCATTCATTGTGTACGTATAGCACAAAATTGAACTTTTAAGACAAAGGGAGTGGCAGGCGCAGCAGCAACAGCGTTCGCTGGGGAGCAATAGAGATGAGGGACCAGAGTCTGGAGCTGGAGCTGGCGCCGCGACATCCCGACGCCATTGTTCCACTCAAAGCAGGATTACATACAGCGAGAGAAAGGGAGAGGGAGAGGGAGAGAGCGCCCAAAGTAGCATCCATCCAACCATCCATATGGATAAACTGGCTCTGAGTGGGGGCTGTGGCTGTTGTTCCGTTTTTTAACACATATTTTCAACCCCCAACATCGCTCCAAGGACAATGCGAGCTCAGGGAGCCGGATGACGCATGAGAGCAAGAGCGAGAGCGAAAAGCCAGTCACTTGCCTCTGCCTTGCACTTCTCCTGTGACTTTTGGCGCTGACCCACTTACGGACAACAATTGGGTACGCTGGGATGTGGAACCAAGTCTCTGGATATTGATATATACTACATATATGTACATATGTTTGTACAGTGTAGTTGTGGCCTTGACACGAGCGGAAACAGCGGGCGAAGGCTGCAGCTGAAGATTGCAATTTCGTCAGCTTCCCCCCGAATAGGATGGATCGGGCGGTGAAGGTCACTCCATCCTCTTGAGTTGAGACGATGGCAAGCTGTCCAGGCGGCCACTCCATAAAAGGGGCGTCTGGCTGTGCGTCAAGCGGATGCGACCAGGGGCAGCAATTGGATAAGATAGCTGGCTCCGAGTTTGGCTGCCGTGGCGACTCGACTCGACTCGATGACTCTTGCCGGCTTGAGACTAAGTGTTTACCTTAAAAAGCTTTTATCGGCAATTGATAACGACTTGCGCAATCCACCAATATCCATCGTAGCCAAACGAGTATAACCAAGATGATTATGATGATGATTTTAGCCATGAGTCAGCCCACTTTTACCCGTTAGAGACGCATATGGCATGCAAATAGTAATTGCTAAAACACACCGAGCTGCGGTTTGAAGTGTGACTCAAATGATTTGCATACGATCTGACAGGAGGAGTCACCATCACAACCATTGTATGTAATTCAAGGGGTAATTAACATTCCATAACCAAAGAACCCTCTGCTGACTGCCAATGCGTTTATGGCCGGGAAAATTTACTTAAGGCTTTGGCGAGGATTACCCTCATGGTATCTAGTTTGTTATCTGCATACGAGATTAGTTATTAAGGTGATGTGATGGAATTATTCCATGTATTTTCTATGTGCTGTGTGACACGCAGATGGGGCATGAGCAAAAAGAACCACAGATGATGAGGCATACCTTTAGGCGTTAGTCAGAGTGTCGAAAAAGATACTCACTTACTCACCACACCTTTAACATTACTAATCAATTTTCTGCAAGTTTCTGCAAATATGTGTATCTCCCCCTAGTTCCGGTCCAAAACTAATTTCCGCTTCTGAGCTGCACTCTCATAAATGAGTTCGCTTGTAGTCCTTCCCTTCCCTTCCCGTTCATTGGAAGCATTGCTCTGTTCTTGATGTTGTGTGATTTTTATCAGTTCCCATTAACAGAGGAACAAACATGCACTCATGCACTCCCTGCATATGTACCTTTCCCTACACCATCCAATGACGTAATGATCCACAATGCAACGCTTTCTTTTCTATCTGCAGTTCTCTGTCATGGCTCGCCCATTGAGGAGGAAACAGACTACCAGGGCGATGACTACGACTATGGCGATACGGATGGTGACGATGGTGATAATTTAGAAGGAGCAGATCCCCCCGAGAACCAAGATCTGTCCGGTTCACCGCCATACTTTGACCAAACCGAACTGAGGATCGAGGCCAAACCGGGCGATGATGTGATCCTCAATTGTGATGCACGCAATTTCCAGAGTGAGTTTACCCACAAAAGACTCGCCCAAAAGACCCGAATTGAATAAGTACTCCCTCTTTCGACAGTCAACAACGCGGTGATGTGGTACAAGGGCACGACGATCATTGCGAATGGCCAGAATTCGGTCAGCAACCGCGTGGAGGGCATGAAGAACAACTCGATCCTGTTGAGGGGTGTCACGTCTCACGACTCAGGCGAATATAATTGTGCCATACTTCCGCAGAACGTTCGACAGATAACGACACTGAGGGTGGGCGCCCGGCTGTCGATCCTCTGCGACGATCGCGATGTTACGGATCGCTCGCAGACGTTCAGGCAGGGCGACCACCACAAGCTCGAGTGTCGAACGTACCTGTCCGCAGAGACCAGCATCAAGTGGTCGTTTAATGTATGTTGACCAGGTCCCGAGATCATCCTTACCACATCCACTTACCCGTGCCCCTCCCCCACATTTCCCAACACCTACTTTCAGGGTCAGCGCGTGGAGTCATCCCCCGAGGACACGGCCGATGGGATCATTGTGCTGGACAACGTAGACGAGATGAACGCAGGCGTGTATCAGTGCCTCGGCGACGATGGGAGCCGCGATCCCCCTCACGGCATGGTCACCATCGATGTCCACTATAGCCCTAAGGTCTCCACGCACCGGCACCACGTGAACACGGAGCATGGCGGCACTGCCGAGATGTACTGCAATTATCGCGCCAATCCTATTGCCATCAGCTTCTTCATCAAGGATGGCAAGACGCTGCAGCTGTCCGAGAAGTATTCGATCAAGAACTCCTTCCACAACGGCCACAATCGTACCACACTAATTGTCAAGGATGTCGATGTCGGCGACCTGGGCGAGTATCTGTGCCACGTGGAGAACGCCATTGGCTCAAACGAGGCAAAGATCCACCTCAGCTATGACCCGGAGACGCCGCAATTCGAGGACATGACCATCGACGGCACTAAGGTCACCATGCACTGGCTGGTGCGCAGTCTACAGCCTCTGTCCGAGGCCATGCTCGACTACAAGCTGACAGGGGTAAGCAATCTGGTCCCTCTGGAGCGCTATCGGAGAGATCTGACTAATTCTTTCATCTCCCTGCAGTCGTACACTTGGAGCACTGTTTCGGTTCTGCAAACGCAGCGACATAATCAGACGGGAGGCATCTGGAAGATCACGCATCAGCTGGATCTGCCGGCACGAGGCCTTTGGCATGCCCGCGTCAAGACGAGGAACACCCAGGGCTGGTCCAACTTCTCGCCAGATCATGATTTCCGCCTAGCGGACGATGACGGTGAGTCATCTTCATATAAGTGCTCTCCTAGCCATGAACTCGTATTGCAACCCATTCCCATTTTTTTTCCGTAGCATCCAATGAGCTTATCGATATGAATCTTCCACCAGACCAGATCATGCGCGCCGGCATCGGGGGCTCAGTGGGAGGTGGAGCAGCATCAGCGTTACAGCAGTTGCCTGCTGGCTCGTTCTTCTTGGCAGGTCTCAGCGTGCTCTGGCTGCGGCTGCGGCTCTAAGGGGTGCCGCCACTCTGGGCCATCCGGTGGACTGTACATACGTATTTCCGGATCACTTAGCTGGCGAAAGCAGCGAAAGAAACCAGCATACACACACACACACGCACACACGAAACGCAAATAGGAAAAGAAACTAAAGTATTCTAATTATACAAAATGCTAATGCGCGCTGATCCACCATTGCTTGGGGTCAATGTTAATGCTAATCCCCATATTATAATGCACGCTGGAGCGATCGCCACTGAAACATTTGTGCCAAGCAGAGGATGGAATCAAAAATGGGAGGACTACGAGCGAATTAAAGTTAATTTAGTTTAGTTAAAGTAAAAATGTATACAGTGGATGGGAAGTGGATGTGAATGTGGATATGGATAAGGAAAGAAATCTGCGACGATCGGTTAAAAACCGCCCAAAAAGGATTAACTTTGGATTAACCTTAGCTGTAATATTTATTTGTTTTGTATGTTGTACGAGTATGCATGTGAGTAGTGGCAGTGAGGACGAGAGGGAGAAACTTCCTTGTTACCTGAATCCGAACCGTAAAACGAATATAAAACGAAAGCCCACTTTTTGGGGAGCGCTCACGCTGGTATAGATGTACGGTGTGTACCTCTTCCATGGATCTAGTCCAGTGTGAGCAGGTCGTCCCTTCCCAGGCGGTGGGTCATAGTGTAGATCAAAAATGGGTAAAGATCTAGTGAATTTTTAGGATTTGCCATATGTACACACAATATTTTTGGATAGCCAAGCGTACTTACAGCATTTTTGAGAGCGAATCAGTGGGTGACGGGTGACCGGAGGTCTAGAAGGAGAACGAAAAAGGGAGGCAGGGAGGCGGGTAGAGATCTATCGAATGGCACGCGAATTATTATATAAACTAGACCAAAGCTTAGACATACATATGTGTACCTACCATACCCATATATGTATATGATACCTATTTTTACGAAACCTACGCCACATCAACTCAATGGGAACCAGAAGAAACGATACGAACATTACACATCAGACAAAGGGATGCGTATGTACTTATACTTAAGAGATACTGAACAAATCGATGAGAGCTAAACAGCCATACATATAATTATTCATAATCAGGCCTCAATCAACAAACAAAACACCTTTGTCTTTGATTCTGCTACAATACCTGAGGGGAAATCGCCATAACATGCTGACCATGTACACTATATAGTACGTGCGTATCTATAATCAAATTGTGAGTGTAAGAATATATTTTATATATATTTTATTTAAGAATTATAACATTAAAGCTGATCAATAAACGTGCCAACTGAAGCAATCAAGCGAAATTGATTCTTCCCAGAAATCAATCAAAAGAAAGTTCCATAAACAAAGTTTTGAAAAACAGAACCTGATTTCGACAGCCGACCTTTAAGCATATATGTATACAGAATCATATATACTTACAAATATATATATATACAATACATACATGTGTATATCAAAAAGCCAGTGTCTTACATGGATATTGTAATTTCGTTGAATCCACAAAAAAGAGAAATGAAATATAACTAAACTAAACAAATTTGTAATTCTTTTAATCTCTTAGAGATCGCGATCCAATCGAAGGGAGAACTCAGACAAATATTGATTTCATGCCGCAGTTTCTGTATACTTTGGTTCCTTTTTTATTTAATAAATAAAGTTGATTTTGTCTTTACAAATACACAAATTTACAATCAACAAAGACTTCAAATGCTCATTTTCCTGTGAGAAGAGTGAAGAGTGGAGAGCGAAGAGTGTAGAGTGAAGGGGGGATTGGGCACATACATATCTCTGCAAATCTAATACTAGACTTAACTAACGTCTGCCGAACTTCAGCAGACAGACTCCAGTCAGGACTGGCCACAGAAGGGAGGCGGGAAGGCTGGGCAAACTGCTCGACGCGGAGGTGGAGCTCTCCGGTGCTATGGCATCGAGGGAATGTTCGGCGATGACCACCTTGGTGTTCAGGACGGAGCCCTGGGGCAGGGCCTTGCAGTAGTAGTCGCCGGCGTCCTGTGGACTTGCCTTCAGTATGGTTAGGTCGTAGTTTGCAGTGTCCAGCTTAAAGTTGGGCTGCACCAAAGTGCCGCCATTGGCGATGATGTTCTTCCCAAAGAACCACAAGATGCTCTCTGCAAGGTCAAAGCGGCGTCGTTAGAGGAGATAATGGGCAAGGTTTACTGGAACTTACGGGTGATGTCCAGGTCGCACTTAAGGACCACATCCTCGCCGCGGATGCCCGTTACGGTTACGGTTCTGTTTGGCTGCGCACTGTCGGTCTTGGCTGGAATTTGGCCTGTCTTGGCCTGTTGACTGGACGTACCCTGGTCATCCTGTTCGTACTCAAAGTCATCGTCCGCCATCATTTCGTCCTCATCAGTGCCGGACTGGGGGTATGAGAGCACTGAAACGATGATAAATTAAACGTTTAGACATAAAATTCCAGGATCCACCATTCCAAAACATAATTATAGCCCATTGCGAGCGATGATGCTTCTACTGTTTATAATAGCGGCTGTGGGGGGTCGGGTCCCAGTGGCAGTACCACCACATCTAGTCGGTGGGTTAATTAAGCGAAATTAAATGGAAATTGAAACCAACTCGAAATGCATTAGGCCCATCATCATCCGGCTATCAGCATCTGTGTTTTTTTTTTGTTTTTGTTTGCGTTCCCTCAATTTCGCAGCTCAATTTCGTTGACGAGACGGGAGAGGGGACGGGCCAGACAGCTGCGCTGATGATGGGTTAAAGGCGATTCGCATTCACCGTTTTCCATTCTTCATTATTTTCGTTCTTTTCGTTTTCCTCCGCACACATGCACATGCACACGCATGTACAAACATATTTTGTCGAAAACATTTCGGTAAAATGGGGTCACATGAAAAACGAAAATTAAAATGAGCGTACGGAAAGAGAAAACAACAAGAGTGTGCCTAGTGCCTAACACTAGCATACTCCCCCTCTTTGTCTGCCCAAGGTATATTAAATGGGAGGTGAGGCAGTGCAAAAGAGTGGTTGACTGCCACCCGCACTGCTTTACCTTCCATATAATCTACCTTGGGACTGCCTCTCCCTTCCATCCTCACCCACTTTCCGGGGTGTTGGTATTGGTATTGGTGTTGGTGCAACGGTGTCGGTCGGGCGATCGCCGCCGCACCCACATGTAACGTGCTGACGGGCATGGCAGCAGCAGAGGGACAGTGGGCTACTTTTGTTTTTGGTGGTGTCACCACCACCGAAGCAGAGCATTGAAAGCATTTCACAACAATGTCCATTTTCATAGTGCCAACTGCAGCACTCTCACAAGCACACACACTGGCACACACACCCTCGGAAAAGGGACAGTCTGATGATTGTGAAAAGTTTAAATTTACATTTTGTACATTTGCTTGTGCTCTTGTCTTGTCTTCCTGTGTGCGTTTATTTATTATGGCCACTGTTGTGTCGCTTTTCTGCTGCTCAGCGTTGCGTGGTTTAGTTTACAACGAAATCAAAAATAAAAGAACGCCAGCACGAAACTTTTGATACCCTGACAGATCGATCGTTACTATGGACCCGAAATGTCACTAGGAAGATTACTCTCCCCTCAAAGGCACGAGTACAGGGTGACTTCCAGTTCCAATTCCAGTTCCTGCCATTAAGTGCGAGAGAAAGGATTGAATAAAAGGAATGAATGGGAATTGGAAAGCAAACAGCGATCAACAGCAACTACAGCAGCGAAAGAGCTTGTCGGGCACTCTCTTTCTCTTCTACTTGCATTCCTACTGCGTGCCCTGAGCCATGGCCTCCCTCCCGCTCTCTCACTAAAAAAATGCACATTCACTCACGCATTGTCCGAGCGGGTTGGCTGCTCTTTTGTCGTAAACTTTGGCCATAAAAGAAATTTATTCTCGTATTTATGTACATTGAACCAAACAGCAGACACAGAAATCCCCAAAAAATTATTTTTTTTTTCCCCCATCTCCCACAAAACAATCCATTGAACCAGGAAGATAAGAAATAACAACAACCTTAAAGGGAATTCTCATTGCGGATTTGGGCTGAATGATCTGCTTGCCTTCCGCCCGGACGCGAAAAACTTCCGTAGTTCTAAGAAAAATGTATTTGGGAATGTACAAAAAAAAAACAAAAAACAATAAAAGCACTTCAACATGTAATAAAAAATTGTATTTTGAAAGTAATTTGTGGATTCAATGTATTTCTGTTTTGATAAGTGAAACGGGGGGCCCAATACGTTTAAAGAGAACTTGGGGAATCCTGATACATGCTTACATATAATTAAGGAGCATTTTTAAATTTGATTAAAACATAACTTTACGGTGTAATTTTCCACATGTCTGACTCTGCTATTACAAATTTGTACCCCTCGCATTTGAACTTTTTATAAACAATAATCCCAAAATTATATTTTCCCCGGATTATGTTCACGTCCATGTTTTTTCTATCTGTAGAGATACAAGTTTCCATCCTTCCATCCAACCCATGTTTCTGCCCAACTTTAATTGGTACTTAGAACTGGGCCAAAAGTAATTTATCATAACCATGATTCCGACAAAAAAGAAATAGAGGGAATAAAATGCAGTTCAGAGTCGGCTAATAACCCAAACAGTCGAGTTAGCTTTAATGCCAGTCACTCACTCCCTCCGGCCACTACATCTGGCCTTTGGGCCCTCTGCTGCTGACCGGGAATCATTCAAGTGCAGCATTTTTGTTGTCTTTACTACCTGTGATAAGGCCCGGGGAAATTAAGAGCCAGCTCTCTGATCTTTGATCTCCTTTCTGTGTGTGTGTGTATTCCAGCTTTGTCTGTCTGGTTCGCCCTGTCCCTTGTCCCCGAACGTGACTGACCAGACCCAGACACAGACCCAGCCAGACCCTGGCCCGGAGTGGAATGGAGTGCGTTATATGAGCCGAAAATTGTCTGTGCTGTGTGGCAGGAGGTGGTCTCTTTGCCTGCGTGTGCGAGTGTATCCGTGTGTGTGTGTGTGTGGCAGATAGAGACATGAGACAAGGCGGATAATGATAATGGCATTCTGGTTCTGTGAAAGCGATCAGGTTACGGCCACGAAGCGACAAAGAGAGGGAACATCATAAAACGACCCGAGACTACCTACGCACAGAGGATTCCCAATTGGCCAGGAGCAGAGGGACAGCCATAGAGGGGGTGGGGAGAGGTGGGAGGGTAGCATCGGATCGTTTCGCGCAGATGTACGGATCATTGACAGATGCCCAAAATAGCACACATTATTCGCATTCCGTTCGGGCGTGTGCCTGGAAGGGATTGAGGGATTGAATTGGCCAAAGAGTGCAGACTCTATCCAGGCAGATGCTGCCGTCGCGCCGGCTAGCCAAAAACTAATGGAGCATTTTCCATTTTCTAAATAGAGAAAATATGCAAATCCAGTGCGCATTTCAAATGAATGCTTTTCCCGGCTTCAATTTCTCTAATCGATTCATTTTCCTTTTTATTTTTTCGATGTGCTTGTAGCTATGGATGAGGTCTTTGGGGATGGTGGATATTCGAGGACCGGCATCAAGTGGCTTCAATAAATTTCGATTTTCAGTGATCCAAAACAAATATGTATGTATGTATGTATCCCATCCCATCCCATCCCATCCGAATAGAGAACTTTGATTTCACTTAAACGATTTTCCATTGTGCCCAGTGATCGTCCACTGACGCCTTCAACATACCATTCTGTATGTTCTTTCTGGCACACCAACGTAGACATGCCCCTCTCGGCTGTGCACGTGTCGGCAGCACTTAGATGGGGCAAGTGCCACGGATTGTGCGGGCACCCAGCCAACAGCAGAGAGGGTCGGTACGGCCATATAGACGGCTACTATATAGTCATTCAGCCAGAGTCAGTGCCATAGTCATACGAGTAGTAGTCGTAGATGAGCGCAAGGCGAGGCGCGACTCTGGCTACGCCTAGCGCATATTAAACTGCTCCGAGAGGCAGGGCTCGTGTTTTCCCCATTACCATTCCTATTCCTATTCTGAGTCCCATTCCCATTCAAGTGGCTCTCTCTGGCGGCTTGTAATTAATATGCGGCACTCCTTTCTTGTTCTTCCCCTAGCCAGAAACTATTTGGGCAAGGTTTGTTCTTCGATTTGGGTTATTTATTGCCATTTGGGATGGTTCGAAAACCCTTGGTTCGCCAAAGAGCCGAATCCAGAGGGAGACCCACTATGGGTTCCACAGACATTTTGGCACAAGACACAACAAAATTTGAGACTTTTTTGTGACCAAAATTTCAATTATTTCAAAGAAAATACCAATAAACATATGACGGAAACATAGCGATATAAATTTTAATATTTAAATTTCAGATAATTAAATAAATAACTAACTCGATGTGAAATGCGATACTATTCGGGAATTGGTATTTATTTTTGACAGATTTTTGGCAAATTGCGTGATTTTCTTTTGAAAATGTTGAGAAAATAAAAATAGATTATGGTGAATCATTGGAAATGCCACATTTGCTATAATCCTTTAATGGACTTAACCCACATAAAAGATATTTAAAGCTCAAAAATGGCTTGTATCGGCATATTTCTTTGTAATTTCGGTGAGTACTCTTACTCGTACAGCATGTACTGGGGATGTACTCTCCCCTCATAAGTTGCCACTTCTTCTGTATTGGTCATAAATTCTGAAAATATTTGTATCCCAAGCCGAGGCATCTGCGGCTTTGGGCTTCTGTTGCATCTGAATCAGCATTTCAGTTGAGTTCTTCATTATCGTTCTGATCATCCGAGTTTTATGTACACGTACGAGTTGCTACACATGTACATATATACCATATGTATATGTATATGTATATGATGCCCCACTTGAGTTGCAGCAGCACTCCCTCTTGGATGCGATGCCCGCACCCCGGCAACCCATTCAGCGGCAGCCAATTCGCCAGCAACGTTAAGTAAATTGATTCTTTAATTGTAGAGAATTGGTTACGAGTTTGTTTAACTCGCTTTTGCCGGCTGCCTTTGCCTCTGACTCTGTCGCTGTCGTTGACTCTGCCCCCTCTAGCCCACACCACAAAGCCCCCATCTGTGCTGCAGTGGATGCAGCCGCGTGGCAAGAGAACCCAGCACGAATACCAGGCCAGGGCAATGGAGTAGAGACACACACAGAACCGTGGCACGACCAGAACCGACAACCATCAATGAGTCACATATTCCAAAATAAATGCACCCGGGCCAGAGGCAGTGGAAGATGTGGAGGAGGAGGAGGTATATCTGCACAAGAAGACCCAGACAAGAGCAGGGCCCTCACTGCTCCTCACTCCCCCACATCCCGGGACATAACAAAATCTCTTTTCATGCTTTTCTGGGCTCCTCTTTCAATGTTCGCGGTCATTTGATGCCTCTTTTCAATTCGCACCAAGCCGACTACAAAATGCCATGTAATTCAATCCCCCAAGCGGGAAAGAGATGGCAGAGAGAGAGAGGGAAAGATATATGTGTGTATATGGCAATCCTCGGATCTGATGATCATCAGTTAGACTTGTTGTTTACCCATGTCAAGCATTCAGCAAGACAACTATGGAATATTAAGTAAATATGGTAAATATAGAGAGAAGGAAACACACACATAGCAGAATTCCTTGCGAAACTTGTGAGAAGATCAAGAAGGGATCGTCTTGAAAGAGAAACCCATCCTTAGCCGGGAACGGACTCTTACTCCTATTTGGCAATCCAATCACTCTGATCATAATCGCATTGTTTATGGCTCCAGGGTAAGCAAACAACACCCGGAGAGAAAAGGGTGTTCCAGGTGATCTACGGACACGATCAATAATGTTCTCACGCTTCTCCTTCAGACACGCTTCTTTAGCGGAAATCTTACCTACTGTCTTGCGGTGAGTCGAGGGCTAATTAATACGCGAGACCCCGAGAATCCGATGCCGATGCCGCTGCCTCTATCGCTGCTGATCGCAACCCCAGCCGGCTATCAATGGGATTGTTTTTGCCATTCCGCTGTTTGCTCATTTCCTGGGTCGTCTCGACAGGCACCGCCCGGGACCGCCTGACAATAAGAAGAGTCTGGAATAATTAACAGCCGTAACCATTTCGGAATCACAAATGCCAAATGGCAAATGGCACACACCTCTAGCCTTCGCTGTGCTATGGCTGTCCCCTCCCCAAATGCCATCCACACACACAACGCACACTCATTTCCTACTGAATGAATGAGCGGAGAAAACTTGAATGCATTCAACTACCATTCATCGGATCGGGTCGTGATAAATAACTGAATTAATGCGACAGCCTGCAGTCGATAAATTATTGCATTTACTGTTCGATGCAACTGGCTGTAAAATGTGCAGAAATTAATAATCAAACTACTATCAACAATAAATACACATACAGCTAAAAATATCATTTGTATAAGGCGGATTTTTATTTGCACAGTAGCAAAAATATCAGGAGATGAAAGATCATCATCATCAGCCATGAATCATTGTAATCTAACGAGTATTCCGGGGAACATCCATTGCTCATCCGCTCATCCAAAAGTCCGAAAGTTGAATCATCTAAATCATCCCAATCATGGAATGCCAAAAACCATAAAAAAGCTCAAAGTTCAGTCTAAGATCTTTGCTGGCAAGGGACAAATGTAGGTCAGAACTAGTTTGAAAAAGCAACTCAACAATCACATCGATTTATAGTAAATTCCTGCATTTCAAATCCGAATCTGATGCACTGCGATTAGTGGGCACGGGGTCGGACGGCCTCAAGCCTCAAGCACCCAGCCCCAAGCCCCAAGTCTGATTAGATAATGCCCTGAACACAGCCCACGATTGCATCAGGTCTAACTCTAACCCCACAAAGCCGCTTCACTTTGATTTCCCGCACTTACCCAGGGAGCTGCCCACGATCAGTAGGAGTCCGGCAATTAGCAGAGCTCTTCGGGACATCATTTTTGATGGGTTTTGATCTGCTGGCTCACTCACTACCAGGCGACGAATATGTATCCAATGGGTTGTGTATTTGGTTTTTGTCTAAATCAAAAACTGTGTCACTTGTAGAAGTTTGTTTTTGTTTTTTTGGGAATTATGCCGCGTAATTATGTTGACGGTGGATCGTACCAATTTCCGGCTAGCACTGTCAGCACTTTTCTCCTTGGGGAATTTTTATTGATTTCAGAACTATTATTTTTTTCCAGAATTTTTCCCCGAGCGCACACAAGAACACAGTGCTAACACGATCCACAACCTATTTTTTGTACTTTTCGAATTCGAACTCGAGCTTGAATCGAAATTCCGTTATTACCGTTCGGCACCAGAGCAGAAATACGAATGAACATGTCTGTGCCTGTCCGCTTATGCTTGCTTTGGGCCGCCGCCTGTCTGGTCTGCCATGTTGGCAAAGAGAGAGCGTAAGCAGCGCGCGCTCGCGAGAGAGAGAGGGCGCTCAGAGAGCGCTGACGGTGTGGCGGGAATACATTGTATTTTGAAAACATTCGTTTCAGTTTCAGGGGCTATATTTATAGAAGGAAAGCATTTCCTGGCCATAAATATGAAAGCGAAAGGGCTTTACGGATGTAGACAGAGGAAAATATGGATTAAAATTATGCCAGATTTGGGCCAAGGGCTTTACATAAAGCTCTCCCACGAGCCTTGTTTCATTTCCAATTAAAAACTTAATTATTACTTCATATGTGTAACAGAACTCCCTGGAATTATGCCACATGCTTGAGCTGCATTCCTGCAACTTCCCCTGCCCCTGCCCCTGCCACTGCCCCAAGCCTCAAGTTCCCCTCCAAGATGATTCGCGGAAACTTCTTTGCATCCCCCAAAGACAATTTGCTTAATGGAATCGCGAGTTCTCAGGCATCCATTGGATTCTGCTCCTCGGAGTGTTTGAGTCTGGGAATGGGGGCTGTGCTTGTTGATGGCACTAACAAAACTGTGATTTCCTTGCGGCAGACCAAAGCCATGGGGCTGGATGGGATGACTGGGAACTGTGTACACTTGGGGTGGCTGGATCTGGATATACCCGGTAGTCGTCGCGGCTCACAGGGGTATGTCGCACTCAAGGAGAAATAGAGGCCTTCAGGAATTTTAACTTAGAATTGATAGTCCATAATATTCCCAAATTGATCCCAATTGATCTTAAAATTGATTACTGTCATCTATTGTGTTTATTAATCAAAACTTTATTCTTTTTGTATGTATTCTCAGGCTTTTGCATCCCCAATGCTATGTATCTGCGTAATGGGTACTCTAAAGTCTTCTACCATCTAAAGTTGTCCTACTTGTTTGCTTATTTGTCAGTGTCTGATGACGCCTACATTGGAGACAGGCACATCCAGAGACACAGATACCGATACAGGCAATCCAACAGATGCAGATACAATTTATGCCCTGCCGGCCACAGAGTCAGGCCACAGCGTCAGCATTAAATGTATCTATGTACATGCATACATGCAACATTGGCACTACACAAATAAACAAACAAACAATTAAAATTAATCTACGAGCATAAAACAAAGTGCATTGCATTATGTGTTGTATCTGTATCTACGACTATATGTGTGTGTGAGTGTATGTGGTTATTTGTTTTGTCTTCTGTTGGGTGCCAAGCCTGTAAACATCCGCAAATCTAGAACCATTCATTTGGGGGAGCCAGCCCCCATTCGAGGGGCGTGGTTATTAATCAAATATTTATATTTACTCACACACACACAGAGCACAGCACATACAGAAAAGTGAGAGATTTCTTTTGGTGGCGGCGTTGCATCCCATCCACAGAATTTCCAAGAATTCCATTCTTCTAGAAACAAATTAATCAAACAAAAAGTAAAGGCTCTATAGACGACATTCCGACTTTAAGGTACCCGCTACGAGAGGAGAACTAGCCAATCGCGGAATTGTTAGATAATGTCTTAATTTAATCTTACATATCATCCAAAGTATGGCTCCATCACCTGTCTTAATTTGATTTATTTTCAATGATTTGTTTGAGATCTACGTACTCCAGCAGACAGATCGACTCGTTCAGTCTGATGCTGTCGATCAATGTCGATACAACACACCCCTCGGGCCCCTGCTAGTACAGGGTATACCAAGAGCGACAACAAAGTTAAAAGCCATCCGCAAGAACAACAATAAAAATATAAGAAAAACTATGGCTGTCAGCACAAAATTAGTTGAGAATCGAAATACCCGCCAAGAGCCGCGCAGACTCTCACGGCCCGCAGCGGCAAAGAGAGTGAGCTGCTATTTAAGAGAGCATTTAATTCGGTTTATGCTGGCTCTCAGCAAGACATAGTTGGCAACGCGGTGAAGCTGGAGTTGGCACTGCAATGGGATATTTTATGGGGGAGGTGTGGGCGGTAGAGCAAGCTGGTAGCTGCTGCAATAACTGCACAGTCCAAGGGAATGCTGGAAAGTGGAGCTGCACGAGTATTTGGAATGGAATTGACCTAGGGTCCCTCTCTCTCTTTGGCGTTCGTGACGTGCATGCCGAATGGGAAATTGAGTTCTTCACACTGCAGGAAGCCAGCCGAGCTCTCCCTCTCTCTCTCTCTCTGACACATTTCGGTTAGCTTTCGGTTTCCAATAGGGCACTCCTGCGGCTGTGCAATATATGAGTCATCTCCCCATGGACAACGACGCTTTGCGCTCGCGCCTTCTCCTGTTCATTCGGTTAATGCTGGTCGCTGTCGCTCTGCCTCTTCCCGCCGTGGAGTACATATCCAGATGGTTCGCTCTGGCGGCTCCGCAGTCCCAACGTCGACGGAGCAGGCAACACAACAACCCACGCAAAAAGCACACAAAAACAAATTTCAGTGTCTCGGCAACGCTTTTGTGGCATTGCCAACTTATCCTCCGCCGCAGCAGCAGTACGAACGGGTTTCGATTCGGGATTGTGACCAGAACAGAACATAAAAAACACAGAACAAAACAGAGCAGAATACACTCGTAAAAGTGAAAAGGATTCCAATAAAGTGTTATCGTAATTGGAATTTGCATACTTCTTTCGGAAAGCAACAAAAACAGCACCAACAAAATATGAGGCATATCTGGCTGCTGGCTCTTATCGCCTTTGGATCTTCCCGGTTTCCAGGTACGAATCGGTTGCATCTCCCCTCTTGAACATCTTACATCTTTGCCGCTATATAAACTGCATATATATACATACATACGCTCCTCTAAAAAAAAAAACCACACACAGAAACATATTAATTTGAATTCAATTTACAATCTTTATGAGTTCTGCTCTGAATGGTGCAGCTTGAACTCTGTGGGGGAAAAAACATAAGAACATACAAACATACGATTGATTATGCGGGTTCCACAAACTTCTTCAAATGAACTCTTTACAAGCACGATTCTATCGTCTCGTCAGAAATATTGAACAAAGAAATACTTATAATATTCTTCTTCTGCTTCATGCCCATGTAAATTTGCATAATCTTGAGATTATAATCCTTGGGGAAAATGTCTAGTGCACTTGCCACTGCCTTCGTTTCTATGTGACTAGTGTGGGTCTCGGTATGTGTGTGTGTGTCTGTGTGTATTGCAGGCGCTTAAGTAATCGATGGATTACCCTGCACTGCTTCTCTTCGCTGACCTAATAAGGAAAACCTTCTACAAAAGTTTCTAGTCCCTGAAAATATGAAATGATACAGGAATTGACTCATCGCTCATTACCATACCTGATGAACAACATAAAGTGTTTGATAGTTAGGTATGCATATAGGGTTACAAATTCGCCATCCGTTTATGGGGCCCCGTCCCGTAGACCCGGCACCAAACTCCATAAAACACTTGTCTATGACCCTAACCATCACCAGCTCCGAACATAAGTGCTCGGAAGGGTTTTCACTTTTATGGATAAGCTTTCCTTAAATATCATCTGGGTGTGGGGAGGGGAGTGTTGTCTGTTGTCAGGCAGAACGTGTGTCATTCATTGAATGGATGACAATTCGGGAACCACTTGTAACCAGGGCTTGCCTTGTCACTCTCTTTCTCTCCGATGTTCAGTGCCTACAAATAGACAAATTAGTGGTACTCGGATGTGGGGCATGGAAAGAATTGCGGGATGGGTTCCAGCGAGTACTGTGGAGAAGGAATGGAAGGAATGAGCACATTGTTAAAAATATCAACGTGATTAAAGTGGCTCTTGAATAATTAAGCAGTTGGCAGCGGAGCGGGCAAAGGGAGGCGGGAGCCATCAGATGATGATGGGAATGGCTGAGGGAGAAGTAATTGTCATATCATGGGCGTCTCTCCCTCTCTGTGTGTGTGTGTTTCAGGGTTATTAATGCGGTTTATCGATATTAATTATCATACAGATAAGACAGCAGAAGAGTGTGGCATAAGTGAGTTGACAATTTTCAATCCCAGTGGATTAAGAGAGGCATATCATGCTCATGCCCTGTGACTTTCTGCTTTATATTCATATGTTATATACAATTTTACATTTTTGTGAATTTTTCCTAAAAAAAATAGATGAACTATCCAAAAACTTAAATAATGAATTCTTCGGTGAATCTTTATACCAAATCGTTAAGGTATAGTTCGAATCATATTGAAGTATAGGATCACCATTTCAAATATTGTATTAATAACCATAACCATATATCCAAAACATCTTACATTATCCATGATTACATTGGATCGAAGATAAATAAACGCCTAACTCCATAAGGCTGACCTAATTCCTTGATTCGATTCCCACCGAAAGGTAAGCACAAAATCGCAAACTACGCCAAGGATAAGCAAGGTGTCTTGTCCTGTCTTGTTTCCTTTCCTAACGAGAGAGCAAACAAAACTAATAACTTTGGCACACACACGTCCACCCGCCTAAAAAAAAGCAAACCTCTAAATAATGTATGTATGTATGTATCTCTATAAAATACTGAGTAAAATTGGCACTTTTAGCTGGCATTAAGCAATGCGCTAAACTGGCGAATGACGCAACGCAAAGCGATGTACATCCTTGATCCAAATCTATACATGTACAACGAAAAAAACGTAGCGTATGTAAATGCATGTGTTCGTGCGGAAGGAGGGAGGAAGGAGCGTATACGTATTCCTGCTCAAGTCCCGAAATGAATTCCATTCCGTGATGATACTTTTGACGTCCTGACCTCAAAGCAATGGGAATTGTGGCACGTATGTGTGGCATACTCGCACATCCCGTCCCATTCCATTGCCTCAGTTCACTTGAGTCGGGTTCAGCTGGTTTCAGTCATCCAGAATGGGCGTTGACACGCTCCTCGGGAAAACAGAAAGGGGATTGGCCCGGTTCCGTTAATGGTTTTATGTTGCCAGGGCCTTGGGGCATAGGCAGAGGCATAGGCTCGAACTCAACTATCGCCAGACACGGAAATCTGTTGAGGAGCTTTCTTGGAGTGGTTTTTCAATGCATAATGTGCCCCGAAAATAATTAAAATCTATTCCAGGTGTGCTGACCTTGCCCGAGGCACACCCAGGCAAACCATCATCCGCCACAACCGCAGCTGGAGGCGGAAACGGAGGAGGTGCAGGCGGTGGCGGCGAGGCGAGTACAGACTACAGTGAGTACGATGAAGAGGAGCCGCAGCGGTCGCCTGGAAACCTGGCCAAGTCCACAGCAGGTCCCAAGCTGCCGCTTCCGTACTTCGACCAGCCGAAAGTGGACGTCTATGTGGGGCCCAATGACAGCAGTGTGAAGGTGGAGTGCCCCGTCAAGAACTACAATGGTAAGTGTGGCTAATCAATGCATAGACCGTACACGACTCTAATTGAATCTTCTCTTCTGCCAGCCCAACACCATGCCATACTCTGGTACAAGGATGACAGCGCCATCAGCAACGGCAACACCCTATTCAGCACAGTCTACGGCCTAGACACAAACTTTACATTGACCGTGCCCGTGGCGGCCAATGCCACGGACGGGCAGAAATACTCCTGCCATGTGATGCCACCCGATGTGCGTCGCGAGGTTACCATCCATCTTGGACTGGAGCCAAGCACCCCGGCTCCTGCTTCGGCCACCGCACAACCTACTTCCGCCGAAGGGTCGGCGCCGGTTTTGCAGGATTCTGGCCTATGGATGCTCCTGCTCTTGGCCGCCCTCCAGTTGGCAGTTCGCTACTAAATCTGAACCGGGCCAAGTTCAGTTAACGCAATTCTACCACCGGCACTGAACCTCCCAGCCCGGGTAATGTTTGGAGATGCGCACCAAAAAAAACGAGCTTGTTACTAAGATACAGTATGTCAAGAAAGTATTTTCACATTATTTTGTGTGTGTTTCCCCAATCTGCCTTGTGATTTCTTCTACTATTATCATATAGTTTCCCTAAAGAGATCAGTAATATTAAGATACGAGTATTTTAAACACTTACCAAACATATTCCTTGTAAAAACGCTTTCTTGAAACACTGTATGTTTGTCGGTATATCTAAGGAAGGAATCGATTTCTTGGCGAATTATGTTAGTTAGGTGTTGCTTTGTTATTGTATTATAGAATATACTACTATATTTATGTATGTGTAGATCTTGAGGAAGCAAATCTTCCTAGGGCTACGTTACTGATCAACAGATTTCTGAGTTATGCTTCCAACTTTTGCTTCCTCTTCTTCCAAACTTGCAGGACTACTATATCGCCTGTAGATCTGTATATGTAGATTCCTCAAAGTCGAATACTATTTTTATTTGTAACTAAATAGGTTTTAGTTTTAGCTGAAAAGCCAATTAGGTATCGAAATTTGAACTCTTAGAATGCTATTTAATCGTATAGGATCGAATTGCATATAGAATGCTGCTGGCTTTAGACGTGTGCTTAATGAATCGTATTATATTATAATTCTAATTATTAGTATATAATTGTTTTTTGAACTTAGCGGAACAAACAACGGACAGTTACCGATGCGATAACAAGTGGCTTAATGAATCGTTATAAAGGATATATGAAGGATATGATTGCTATGTGAATAATATTACTATATGTATACATATACAACTGAATGTAATTTTGTCGGATATAAAAGTGAAATAAACTAGAGCTGCTATAGACCCAGCTGAATCCATTCAAAATGTTGATAAAGAGAACGAAACGAAAACAAAATCCACCCCTATATATGTATGGATGTATGGGCAGGATTCCATAGCGCACTTTTCACGCGTAGGGAGGGATGGATTGCGGGAGGGTAGGCGAGACAGAGACAACAATGCGTTGTTGCCCCTGCAGCTGCAGCGCAGCGTGGAAGGAGGAGCAGGAGGAATTCCGCAATGTGCGCAGGGCATGCCTGCCATATGGTTCTCCAGGGTGGTGCTGGTGGTGGCAAGAACTTTAGTTTCCTGCTCAGTCGCGAACTGCATAGCGGACAGGACACACCACACACAGGACACTAGTCAGGAACATAAATCTGCTTCAAGCCGAAACAACAAAGTGAGTTCTTATCGATCAAAGCCAAGGATGCAATACAAATAGTATATTCCCGTTCCCCTAGATGATCCCACAGAGTGAGAGTCCAGCCCTGTTCGAGGACAATTTCGTTGCGGAGTCCCATACTGTCCCTGAGAATTGTGAGCATAGTCACTGTGGCCAGAGCCAGACTGCCCTAGAGGTATACGAGAGAATTCTAAGGCGTCTACAGTCACAGCAGGATGCCTATGCCTCAAGGGTCGACGAAGCCGCTTTGATAAAGCAAATTTGGATTGCCAGCTTTACAGGAAGCCGACTGCAATATCGAATGTAGGAGATCAAAGATCGATTGTTAAAGATTTAGGAAATAATATAGCCATATTTGTGAAAATCCAACTCGAGCGTGTTTAATTTCTTCCACTCCATAGCAACATAATATTTTCAATACAAGAAAAACACCCAAAATTCATTTTGGTTCACGTTTTGTTGTTTATTCAAGCTTCCAACATACATATTCTCGTATAGTTCACAACATACAGAATGGATATAATCAAATGTCGGATACTTACCCATCAATTCACCCGGAGTGAAGCAAAGTTTCTATAAACTTTGGGTATGGGGAAAATATGAAATATACAATACTTGACAAAATGTTGTTATGCAGCATTTTTAATAGTTTATTTAAACGGTTTTTCCTTTTTAGATTTATAAATTCATAATTTTTTATTTGCTTATTTTAAAGGCTGTTGATGTCTTTGATGTCACAAATGGAATTTTGATCTGTGATAATTCAATCAGTTTATAATATTGATTATTTTAATTATCGACTCTACTGCTACAGACTCGTGTAAATATAAAGTATATATTGTATATTGATTATGGGAGGATCAGCCGATTCATTAGATTCGATTAGATTAGATTATATGTAATTGGCTCTGATTGGACAATGCTTTCTTTATATTCGTTCATGATGTTTTTCAGTTTATTACACATTTATGGAGAAGAATAATTAATATATGTGGAAATCAGGAAATCATAATTCGAAACAGTAATTGTTATAGATAATTGATGGGGCGTCTGCTCCGGTCCGCTGACATAAGCAAACAGCTCGAATAGATTTATTGAAATTACGAAATAAGATTAAATTAATATTCTTCGAATTTTATAATTATTCATTATTCATTCATCATTCATCGTATATCATAATCTTGTCATCTTGTCAGGCCAAGAAGCATATCTCATTGATATTTCTTTTCGGATTTAGGTTTTATAAACATAAACATTGTCCTTAATTTTTCATTCATTTATGGAGTAGAGGTGGAATCAACTTGACTTGAGTTCAACTCGGGTTTATTTGAGTTGAATTTTGTGATATTATTTATATTTTTTGAGTATGGTATACGTATTGGGTTTATAGGACTTGATGGGCGGTTCGCGCATACGTTTCATGTCGGTTGGATATGGCTGTGGACGTTTATAAGCCGCTGCATTTGTCGGTATTATTGATGGACGTGCTATAAAATTGGTTCATTATTACTTTTAGTATGTTATGCGTGTTTCAAAAATGGTTTAGGTCGTTAAATATAAAACGTTTGATTGTTATTATAAAATTAGTCATTCTTTTTTATTTGCTTTAGAAGTTTCAGTTTCAATCACTTGTTGTGCTACAAACTACCCCAACGAAACCCATCGAAAGTGCGACCCCTAGAATTTAGAGTGAGGGAAAAGAGGCGATCTAATAGATCTAGTCTATACGAACTACGACTGTAAACAAAAGGCGTTATCAACTCCACTTACGTTTGCTGTACTCATAGCCGGTGGGTGGGCCACGCTTGGGAGGCATACGATGTGGATGCTCGTATGCGTAGACCGCCTCCTCTGCCTCTTCGGCTCTATAAACAACAACATTTTATATTAGCTATGATATGATCAATCTTTAGTCGGGGAGTAAGTTCTGCTCAGATGCAAGGCCGCTCCGGTTGGTTGGGTAATCCTGGTTGGTCAGTAAATTATACAAAATTATACTTTACAATTAACTTACTCGGGCGGATTTTCCGCGGCTCTCTTGATGAGGTTTATATACTTTGGAGCACTGCTGCTGCCAGCCCCAAACTTCTTATCGAATACAGATCTGCAATCAGATCAATAACATAACTGAGAAACCGATTCAATCATTATTAGTTTCAACAATTTACCTGTAAGCCTCAAGATTCGGTCCATGGATGCTTTTGGCTGACTCGGGATCCATTTCCATGAGTTCGCGCAGCTGTTCGTGCGACACTTCGTCATTTTTGTCTGGAATTAGATACTTACGGATCTCGGCCAGGGCGTAGGCAATGCGGGCATAGCACTCGGCCGGGGTAGCCACAGTGCTGACCTCCAGAAACAGATCCTTCTGTAGATGGGAATAACGCGGATCTCCGGAATTTCGCAGCTGCTCCTCCTTGTTGCGATCGCGAATAGAGCTGCGCCCCTTAATGGCGATCTTGCACTGCGTCTCCTCCTGCAGGCGGCGCAACGAGTTGCCCTTGGGGCCCAATATCTTGCCGGTGAAATTAAACTGCAAGTAACAGAGGGAGTCGGATATGGTAGCTGGTGACTGAAAGTTAGGTTATTCCCCCTTACCTTTGGATATTGCTTGACAGGCACAAACACCTTTTGTGTGATTTTCATTGGCTTCTGCTTGTACACATCGGCATAGAATTCTTTGCCAGGAATGCGACCCGTGCAGTAAACACGGTCCACAGCTGTAAAGTTCCAATTTATCGTTAAAGTACATTTTAATAGCTGCACACCTATGCTGCAATTGATTTTTAATCAAGAAGATTTGTACCTTCGTCAATTAGCAGAGCACATAAGGGAAATTCGGCGGACAAACGCTGACGCTCCTCATCTAAGTCGGCCAAAAACTTTTGAGCCACCTCATTCAGGCGCGGCTGATGATCATGCACAGGTGGCTTTTCAATGAATTTCTCTATAAATTCGCCTGAACCTTCCATATTTAAACAATTTGTATCAATTTTTGTGGCACTGGAAAATTATGTGTATAGTGCTAGAGATGATAGACTAATGAGCCAATATATCGATCAAGTTTAAAGGTGCAAGAGGTGATGAAAATATTAACATGGATATTGTTTTTGGGATATATCTTCAACGGAAATCTTATCTGAGTTAGGGCAAATCGGCGCAATTTCTCTGTTGTTTTATTGACGATTGAAATTTCTAGTCCCGCTACTTCTGATTCTAGTTACATGTTTCAATGCCGGGGCTCGATAGTTTTCTGCGATAAGCAGCTCTTAGGATTTTATTTTTATAGATTAACAGATCATTTGTTGTTTATCCTTATTTGGGATTCATTTTATATAGTTATAGATTATTCTATTAATACTTCCTGGAAATCTGGCATTATAAATATTGCAATTAGTTCAAATCGCTCTGAACTAGCTCCAGCAGGCCGATGTCTATCGATACTTATGGCGGCATACATACTGCAAATAAACAATAAACGAATATAAACAATAAAATGGCTAGCGAAGACATATTTCAGACTGAATACTCCGAAGAACCGGAGTTGGAGGTTGAACAAAGAATGGAGACAGAACCACTGGATGCAGCCGAAGCAGAGGATGAAACAGAGGATGTGAATCCAACAGAAGATACGACGCCTCCAGAAAACGCTGCCGCAGAAAAGCCTGGTAAAACAGCCAACTTTTAATAAAATGCGTTTCCACTTCATCAACTCTTTTATTTTAGTTGCCACCAAGTCAGCTGCCGATCACGAGCCTGAGGCAAAGCTAACCCAGTTGCCTTTGGGACGCGTGCGGAACATAATGAAGCTGGATCCCGATATGCATGTGGCCACGCATGAAGCGGTTTTTGCAGTGACCAAAGCTGTGGAATTGTTTATTGCCTCGTTGGCCCGGGAGTCCTACACCTATACTGCACAGTCCAAAAAGAAAACAGTTCAAAAGAGAGACGTAGAACTGGCCATTTCGGCGGTAGACAGCCTGATGTTTCTCGATGGCGCCATGAACTTTTAAGTGAACTGTGATAAACCCTTGGACTTGGGCAGCAGTGAACCCCAATAATGTTATTAAACTTAGTCTCAAAGATGTGAAATAAATATTGTATTCTTTTAATTTGTTATATCTGTATATCTGGGCTTCCTCCAGCCCAGACAAGACAGGATAACTCTGTCTGGGCGTAAAAGTGCACACCCCGAGAGAAAAACAAATAATGTACGTTTCTCTTTTTTTATTATAATTTGTTTTTATTTTAGGGTTGTGTTGCGGCAAACATATTCTGTTGTATTCAGCATAAGGGTTAAATTTTAAAAATAATATTAAAATTAATACAAAACAAACGTTGAATCGCATGAACAGAAAATAATAAAAGTATACTCATACATTGAAAGGACAACGTTGAACGTATCCGAATACTCGTTTCGGGGGGAATAGTAACGAAGCCGGCAAAATTGGTGTTTTTTTTTGTTTTCTTTAATTTGTTTTAATATTTGATGACGAAACTTGTTTTTTGTTGTTGGTTTTTGGGGCGGTCCGTGGAGGATACTTACTTGGTCGTTGGGTAACATGTGCCTGTCTCGACTTTATTTTTTGTTGGTTTATCTTATGGAACAATAATTGGAAAACTTAGACTAACATTTCGCTGTGATGGTTTTAGAAATGAATTCATTTGTTGGGGTTTTCTTGTTTTGTGTTCTGCTCTGCTCTCTTCTTTTGTTAATTGAATTGAATGCGTTTTTGACTATAATAAAATTAAGTTTTGTTTTGCTTTTCGCTTTTGTTGTACAAAGATTTAAGGTTGTATAAAATTTGATGCATTGATTTCTGTTTCGGATTTTCCTTTGATTGCTTTCGGATTTGAACACTATTCGAATATTGGAACAATTGCAATAAATAATTAGCTTTTTTTCATTTTATTTGTTTGTTGAAGGCAATATATTAAATATGTGTGTATGGTTGGATTATTGAAGTTTAACATTTTCTTTTCGATAATTTGTTTGGAATATTACTTTTATTCTTTATGCTTAACGTTGTTTTGTAGTAGTTGTTGTTCTTGTTGTTGTAGTTGTTGGGGTATTTTGGTTAAGCGATGGGTTAACGTATTTTCGGATATGGAGCCGAGCGGTAACGCACGCTTTCACGAGAACGTGATCCAGTTTCGTACTGAGCAGATGAATGTGATCCCGAGCCCGTGGTGGTCGGGCGATATGACGATGAGGAGCGACCGTTGCTTGGTTTTGCTATTTTGAAAAGAATTTTATTTGTTGTTTAGATTTTTCATTGTTTTTGTCTCTGTGGTGCTTTTCTTTTCTTGGTTTGTTTTCTGTATTATTCTCTCCTAAGATATACATATATACAATGGGTAAAACGAAAAAGAAATACATAAATAAATTGCTTAACCGGTTTTGAATGCACTACACCCTGGGAAATCTTTCCTTTAAATCTTTACCTCTGCGATTGCATTGAATTTACTTTGTTTTTGTTCGCGTTTAAAAAAAGTTTTCACAAACTTTGCATCAATTTTTGGATGAAAATTGAGACATATCACAGTTTGTACATATGTATTTTGAGCGTTAATTGCGGTTTCCTTGATGCTGTTTTATGGATTGGTTTTCTATATGTGAATTGAAACATTTGCTTTGGTTGTAGTTTGGTTTTTCGAACTGTTCTTTTCTGGACATACATGTTAGTAGTCTTTCAATTAATGAAGATGATTTCTGGCCGTTTTACTGTTTGGTTTTGTTGGCATAGTGCATTTAAAATCTTGTTAAATATGGTGGGATGGGTGTTTCCGTTGATCATAATTTTGAGACGCGGTTTAATGGCGGTTTCTGGTTTTCTTTTTTAAAATTTACTTTTCTTATGTTTGGATACTTTTGGTTTTCGGTTTTTTTTTTTTTTTTTTGCGCGAGTTTAGTTTAACATTTTAGTTTCCTTTCTATTTGTTACTTTTCGCAATCTCTGTTTTATCTTTGTCCTGCTGTGGGGAAAACATTAATATATCTTACGTAGAAGTCATCTTACCTGGATAGGCCGCCGCATACGATGAGGAGGAAGAGTGTGGATGGTACTCACGCCTGTAGTCACGCTCGTAGGAGGTGCTGTCGTACTGGGCATGGTGCTTCGACGACTGTGGCGGCGGTGTTGCATATCGGTCGTACTCCCCATGATGGTCGTACAGTTCATGGTCCCTTGATCTATTCAACGGATTTGATGTCATGGATTGGACAATCAGGATTTGGAAAATATATTCAGGCTAGCCTACCTATGGGTCTTAACTATGCCATAGTTTGGATCATCCATAACATACCGCGCCTTCTCCAGGATTGAGTAAACTTTCGGTTTGGACGACGCTGGTGGCGGTGTACTGTAAGAAAATTAATCCTCAATAATTGTTAAATCATCAATCGCTTAAAAAAGTCATACCGAGTACTATAGGCTCCGTGTTCCCCATATGATTTCGAATAATGGTGCGATTTCTTATATATCCGCTCCTTTCCATCCATTTCACGCAACTGTTCGAGGCGTATGTCGTCATTGGCATCAGGTATCATGAACTTACGTACTTCCCCAAGGGCATAGCTGATGCGATGGTAGGCCTCCGCTGGCGGGGCCACTGTGGATATTTCCACATGCAGATCACGGCTGAGATGTGCATATTTTGGATTGCCCGAGATCCGCAGCTCCTCCTCCTTGCCATGGTCACGCATCGAGTTGCGGCCCATAACGACCATTTTGCACATTGTCTCCTCCTGCAGTTGACGCAGTGTGTTGCCCTTGGGGCCCAGGATCTTGCCAACGAAATTGAACTTGGGATACTCCTTGATCGGGAAGAGGACCTTCTGGGCCACACGGATAGGCTTCTCGCTGTACACGTTGGCATAGATCTCCGGCTTGGGTATGCGGCCGCTAACCAAGATTTTCTCGACCTCTGCGAATGGATAATCAATCGATTATATGCGCTACTTTTCACGTGTCTTAGCTACGCTACTGACCATCGTCCAACAGACGCTTTGTTATGACATGCTTCTTCTCCAGTGTCTTTTTTTCCTGCAAGCACTCCTGCAGATAACCATTTGTCTTCTCATTCAACTGGGGTGTGTCCCGCAGTCCGGCGTGACTGGTGTTGTGGCTACCGTCCGCCTCGGAAGTCTCCGGAGCACCCCCGCCGGCTGCTGCTGGCTCATCCCTACGTTTCCGCTTGTAGTCTGCTGTGTCCTCGTTGTAGTCTCTATCGTAGTCACGCGGCATATTACTCAAATGTATGCTGCTTTAAGTGGAAGATCGGCCGTATTCCACTATTTGGAAAATTTTTGGAAAAATTGAAAAATATTTGTCTGAAAAAAGTATGTATGGGTAAACAGTGTGACCGGATTGATAAGATATACGGTCTCACCCTCAGAAATATACCAAAATATACCATCTCATTATGAAAATATACCGTAAATATACTGACGAATTCAAGTTATATTTTACATATTCCTCGATTTCTTTCTTCCGTCGAATATTCCCAGCTATATAGAACATTTAGCCGTGCCCACTCTATTTTGTACGATTAATGAATATATTTTCTACTCGACAAGCTTATTTTAAATACTTGACTTTGCTTATTTTTGAATCAATGTTGGTTCTCAACAACAATAGCGTCTAGTATGATGAAAAACCGACCTTAGCCCACTAAAGCCCCCCCTATTTAAATAGTTCAACTACTTGAGGTAAATGGCGGAAAATATTAACGATTGTAAATTCTTTTTGTAGATTCATGCCATCTTTCATCTGAACTTAAAAAAAAAACAATTATATTTCCACCTGAACTGCGCTAACATCATTAAATTTTCATTGTTTTCGGTGGAAAATTGAGATACCCACTTGGCTTTTAATAGGTTAATAGTTCTCCGTCAAGGATTGGACACCATATTGCTCAATTTAGAGATTCCGTCCAATATTCCCAGCTATATAGAACATTTAGCCGTGCCCACTCTATTTTGTACGATTGATGAAACAATTTTCTATTTAACTGGTGTATTCTTAATACTTGCTTTTATTGCATTTTGCGTTAAAAGAGGTTTTAGCGAAATAAGTCAAACAAAAAACTAGTAGCGCAATAGGTCAATCAAAACAAACGAAAAAGGAAATTGCTAAATTTTTATATTCCATTGAATAATGCTGACTAACTAAATCTCTCAGCAATGCCCACATAGTTTTATCCCATTGATGAATAAATGTTCTACAAGATTGGATAGTTTTTAATCCTTGCTTTTATTGTATTTATTGTAAAAAAAAGGCTTAAACGAAAAAGTTCAAAAAGAAAAAGAGTCGCTATATTGCGTGTAAGCCGTAGTATACGCTCTTTTATACCCTATTTTTTTAATTTTATATGAAAGTATATATATTGATCGAAGATAAAACCTAACTAATAAAGACCTTCTCTCAAATTGACATTTTTTAGACATATTCATTTATATGATGAGTGTTTTGTATATATATCTCGATCCTGATACCTATTCTTGGTCTCTGCAAGAAGACAATAAGCTTTAAAATATCGTTGAAATGTTAAAAATAATATGTAATAATATTAAATAATATTAAAATATATTGAAAATAAATTATTTTTGCCTGGGATGACAAACACATTCATAATTCTATAACATCCATTTCCCCCAGGGTATGTGTGCATGGAATGGGACTCATTGTTGTGAACCGGTTATGACGACTAATTCTTGGTTAATCTTTCTTCCGTCGAATATTCCCAGCTATATAGAACATTTAGCCATGCCCAGATAATTTAATCCGGTTAATGAATCAATTTTCTAATTGACTGGTTTCATTTAAACACTTGCCTTGTTTTCCTTTGATTGTTTTTGCATAAATTTTAGTGCATCAGAAGAAATAATTCATGTTTTACATGGTAACTACACGTTAACTACATTGAGATGTAAATATCAACAAAGCCACCTGACGACGAATAGTCACATATTCAACTAGTTCAACTATCGACGGCATGAACCAGGTTTGTCGTAAATATCGAATTAGGCCATGCCTAGGGCTGGTAAGCGAAGCTATGCTGACAGTGCTAAAAAATTAACAATGCCCGCCATATTTGATTTGAATTTAAAATAAAATTGTTTATTTAAACAACCATAAATTTGAATAGGAGAAGTTTTTCGCAATTAAGTAATTTATAGAAAAATGTATATAGAATACTGCTTAAAACGTGTTCACCTATTTTGTATTGTTAGTAGACATATTCCAGCTCTTAGAACTTATGCCGTATTAAATGATCAAAAATAAGTGAATGCATTGTTAATGAAAGTGATAATTGACAAGTTTGGCTGTCCTCGATGTCATTTTGGGCACAACAACACAATAACTCGTGCCCTAGGCCGCACTATCTCAATTTGATAAATGAATGTCGTCCCTCCCATTATCATCGCAGGCATCTAGCATAACATAACCCTTTCCTCCAAAACCAGCCACAACCCCTGCTCCTGCTCCTTTGCCACACACTCGCACACTCGCAGGATAACACAATACAGAACAACCAAACCAAACCGAAAAGAAGAACAATTTAATTAGCGATGACATGTTGCCATTTAATTTTCTTGTAAAAAGTGTAATTAAAAATGTTTTGTCTCGCAGCTGGATGGTGAAGGGGATGGGTATGGGTATGGGGAAGGGAATGTGTGGTTGTGGAAGGGTAGAGGCGGAGCCGAAGGCGAAGGCAAAACAAAGGGGGAACGATCATATATCGGTGGGCCGGTTATAAATCATACTGCGACTACCTCTGGGTGCATATTAGGCTCTAAACGATGAGATAATCTATGGTTAGAGCGAATACAAAATGCTGCCACCGGCAATAAATTTGGAAAATACAAAACATTTGACAATTTTCCAAACAAAGGTAGCTAGCTATGTGTGGTTGTGTGTGCCCCTTTTTGTGTGGTTATGTGTGCTATGTGTGTGTGTGTGTGTGTGTGTCTATCTGAAGGGTTTCTGGGGCCCGTCCAGCACACATCGAGGACACAGCAGTCACGTCAACACTTCCAACTCTTTCGGTCGCCTTTTGTTTCGCCTTTCGTATCCTTTCGGCAATAAAAATTCCGTTTGCTATTTATCTTGATTGTCCCCAAGTCGCCATTGCCAGGATATATTCAGGACATGCTCCGGACACTTCAATGTTGGTCGCAGTTGGCGTAGCCGTCGCCATCGCCATAGCCATCGCGATGCCTGGACATTTTTTGCTTAATGAAATGTACATAAAACTAAATGAAATTAAGTTTGTGGCGTGCTCGTGGAGCAAGTCCAAGTCCGTGCCCCATCTCCTGTGCTGCGAGCGCTGCGCTCGCTAGCTGCGTGTTTATTACCGCGTCGGGTATAAAATGCAAAACGCGTTCCCGAGTCCCGCTCCCATCAAATGGCACAAAATGGCCGCCACTGCCACTGGCACTGGCACTGTCCTCCCCCCAGCGAACCCTTTTCCAAGAACTCGTCCAAGTCCGATTCCCATTCAAATTTAAAGCCTCAAACAGCTGCTGTGGGGCGCACTGGGGTGAACTGAGCTGGCATGGAGAGGGGGAAAGCTCATAAAGTCGAAATTAAATAATTTGTCTTCTTAATTTTCAAATAAATTCTTCATCATACAAATAAAAGGAAAACCAAACCCCAAGCAGCAAAAACAATTGTCAGGCAGCCTTCAAGCCCCGCTCCTGCTCCGAAAAGTGAGCTCACTCAGCCAACCAGAAGCGTGGCGAAATCCCAACCAGCATCGCATCCCTCAGTGCCATCGCACCCCATCCCATCCCATCCCATCCCATCCCATGCCATCTCATACCCTTCAAGAGAAGACGGAGAACACTCAAGATGTTGCCGAGCAGGACCGTTTTATTAAATTCGACCTACGCCATGCCATGAATATGCGAGAGCAGCACCCCTGGTCTCATTCTCATCATTGTCCTCATCGTAGCCCATATCCTTATCCTGTTGCCGCTCTGGGTTCTGATACTGCCGCCCTCGCGACAGTTTTCGTATTGTATTTTTTAATATGTTTGTCTGTCTGTCTGGGTGTCCGTCCGTCCGTCCCTCTATCTGTCGCCCGGCACAAATAATCGTGTACACCATTAATCCTTATTTCACGGCATTGTCCTCCCCGCCCTTATCACGAGCATCCTTCCCCTCCTCAGCACCCCCCCTCAGCAGCCGGCCGCATGGCAAACACCCTCACACAAGGACAAGTGGCATGTAAGCGATTATCGCAAGGACATCACAGCAAGGGAAGAGGCGAGGATATGATATCAGAGGGGAAAAAACAATAAATGTAAAAATAAATAAAAGGGTGTCAATGACTTTTGATAATAGAAATGATTGTCCAAAAAATTCTCAAACAATATTCAATATGAGAATGCACTGCAAGAAAATGGCTTCACGAAAATGTATATATGATTTTTGAGAATTTAAATGTACAAAAGTTGATTTTGATGAAAGTAAATAGTTGATGCGATTAAGATTTCATACATATACATATCGGCACATATTTATTTCTTACTAATTGAAAATGATGGATCATATTATATATATTTGTTTAGTATAATTCATAAAAATGGGCTGATTGGGCTGATTGGGCTGATTCTACTAGGCCCATGATTTTTGTCAATAATACTATGTATAGTACTTGATAGGATCGAAAAATACTTATTCTGGATGTAAAATAGATTTCAGAAATTCCATCTCCATTGTACTCTCTGCTTAAATACCTACATTTCTATCGACTACTCCAAAAAGTTGTTAAGTCGCTCTGGAAGTCGCCACTCAATCAGTTTCCCCCACTGAGCCATACACTTTCTGACAGTGCAGATGAAATCTCGTTTCGGAAAACCAATAAAGTCCAAAGACAGCTTTTAGCAATCACAAAACGATTTGGAATACACGCACAGCCATTGCCATACCCGCACACCCTGCCCTGCTCATCCATCCCCTGGCTGCCTTTCACCACCCTCTCCACCCGCTGCCTGAGCGACTGACTTGTCCTTTTCTATAGTTTCAGCACGCTTTCCGCTTGGCCTAATTGCCGGATCCGGATCCGGATTCGGATCATCGGCGGCACTGAGGCTGCCTCTTCTTCCCCCCAGGAATGTTGGACTTTTCGACATATACAAATTTCGGGTGTGCGCAAAATGAAAAATGACAACACAGGCAGTAGGTAGGAGGCAGCAGGGTCGAGTGACGACCGCACGCACTTTTCCGAGCAGGGGAAGGAGCAGAAGCAGGAGCAGGACTTTGACTGCTTTGTCCTGTTTGTATGCTGTGCCATGTGCCATGCCTGTGGATCCTTTCATTGCATCCTTTTGATGCCGGGGGTGCGAAACGTTTGAATGCGAAATTAAATGATAAAAGATAGCAATGACACACGCACCGGCACACACATCCCCACCCAGACCAACCCACACCACACCACACCGCACCACACACAAGTTCCCCTTCCACTTCAACCGTCCGCACGCTGAAGGTCGAGCACCTGTTTTATTAAAAAGCAAATAAACGAATTTGTGGAACGACAGAGAAGGGTGAGTGCCCAGGCACCAAAGGACCACCGCAGACAACAGGGCAGAGGACAGGCAACAGGACCCCGAGCTACTGTTAATGGCCGGATGATGATGATGATGCCGGTGCGGACTGCAGTGGTGGTGGCTGCCCATTCCATCCTAGATGATCCGTGATCCAGCTGGGCAGGAGTCCTCGTGCTCTGGCTCTGGTTCTGGCTCATGGACTGTCAAGTGGTTGGCGTAGCATAATAATTGTGCATATTTGGCTTTTTAATAAAATCTAATCGTCATGGCATCGCTGTTAGGGTGGCAGAATGGGCCATAGCAGACCCAAACTGGACCAGAGCTCATGGGCGGCAATGAAATTTAATTAAATTTACCCAAACAAACTCCAACTGGCTCTCCGATTGTGTGCCCCAGCCGAGAATTGCGTGAGTTGGAGGAAATTGGGATGCGGGGAGTGGTGTGTGTTCATTGTTCGATATGCGAGTTCCATTGATTGAGCACCACAAATAGATGGTGCGTTATGGATATGGTTGAAATGGCCAATTACCTCTGCCAACAAATGGAAGATATTCCTCGCTGAATACGGAATGCGGAATGGGAGTGAGATATGAAGATGCAAGAGTTCGAGGTGCTCCAGAGAGCCAGAGCTGGAGGCAGAGGAAGAGGAAGAGCAGGGCAGGGGAATAAGCTAAATGAAATTAAATGCCAAACATGAAACTTTGCGAAATGAAATTCTGTTTTTCCTATCGCCTGCGGAAGACGACGGGGCAGTGGCAGTAGCAGCGACAGGGGCAGTGGCAGTGGCAGCGGCAGAGTCGATTCCCCGGCAAACCACACCGGATACTGAGGTAAACGTGAACGATGCATTTAAGATTCTTCCGATTGGTCATTATTGTCTGGCATTTAATGTTGGCCTCGTCTTCGGACGGCTTTTTTGATTGATCTACTCATTGACGTTGCTGGATCCACTCGCCTCCTGCCACATCGCCTGTTCCCCTCCTTACCCCTTCCACACCAGATACAAGAAGAACCCAAGAAGAGCCCAAGACGACGATGGCACAGATGGCGGCGGTCGATAAGCAAAAAGGGAAGAGAGAGGAAAAAAACTGCAATGGCGTTGACAAAATGGATGATGGGGATCCAAGGTTGTCGATGCGAATGTGTGTTCGCCGGCCCAACGCCGCCGCAGTGCCCCCGTTGAGGCCTGATAGAGTTGTATAGGAAAATAGATCATCAATCTGCGGCTGAAAATGCTGGTGAGAGATGTTCAAATTTTACGATTATTATCCACAAATTACTTTATTCCGGATCAATTCCAGTTATGCTGCTTGATCGGCTGAATGCCAGGTCTGGATGGAGAGATCATTATAAGATAGTCAATATCACATTCCAGATTGCTTTTTATTTAAACAGAATCGACTTATAGGCTCTACGGAATTCGAGAACTTTGAAAAAAGTTGAAAAAAGATTTGCGATTTACGAGTATTTCCTATCCCTATATCCCTATCCCTTTATCTTCTGCAAAATTAATCATTCCGAAGAGGCCATTCCAATTCGATGTTTCTTCCTTTTGTTTTTTATTTGAGTTGGAAATATTTATCCTTTAAGTAATTCATATTTCGCAACGATTATTATTTTCTTCTTTGATTTCAATGACTTTTGTCACCTTTGTGTTCAATTTCGTTAGCTTATCATAAAATTTATTTGTAGTTTCCCTGCTTGTCTCCCTCTTCGACTCTCTGTTGCCCTCTCTCTGCTCTCCTTGCTTCAATAGACGAAACTGATCATCAAAAATGCGCAACGTCAAAAGCGTTTTGCAACTTGCCGCAAAAGCAAGAGCCAACACCAACAACACCATCTTGCAGTTGCATGCCCCGGCGTACACAGGAGGCATGCTATGCTCTGCCCCCCACCCTCTCCAACCTCCTCAACTGCCCGCAGAGAAGGGGGAAAAAACGTTTCTCAAGCTGGGGATTGGGTCTGGGATCGATCGTGCGTCATATGAATGTTTCGTTTAGTTGTGGCCGGGCCCGGGCCCGGGCCCTCGTCCGTCGTTGTCAAGAAACAAATTTGGTTGCTACTCGTTCTCGTTCCTTTCATCGTTCGATCGTTCGATTGGGAGCGCACCAAAAGGGTCGAAAGGGTGGGCTGTGGCTGCGGCTATGGTTGTGAGGCAGGGGCAGGGACACAACTGCTAACAACTGCATTCGCGTTGCAAGTTGAGATGGCAGCAGCAGCCTCGAAGCAGGAGAGGAGAAACAAAAACGACTTAAAAGCATTTTGCAGTCGAGCCGACTGCCGCAAGACTTCATCATCTTCGGCGGCGGTAAGGGGAGGTAAGAGAGGGAGGAGGGCATTTAATTCTGAAGATCGGAGTCGTTTGCCCGTTTGGCCATTTGCCGCCGCAGGAGATAAGAAATTTCGCGATTTGCGGTGGTTCTGCAATTGGGAAAAACTAGAAAAGCAGCAATTTGATTATCCCAGATGCACTTCTTCTTCCCAGGAACTCCCCACTCCCTAGCTCGAACTTGCAACAGCGAGCGGCAAATGCCTTATCAGTGCGGGTCCAGGCAGTCGGCGGCGGATCGTGTTCGATACCGAGTCTTAGAAATTTCGTCCTGTTTTGCCTGGTCCAAGAGATTGCCCATCGCTGGCTTTGTCTTTGTGCCGCCCCAAGCGGCCTGGAGTTGGGCCTTGGTCTTGGTCTGGGGTTTTGGCCGGGTCTGGATCGGGATCGGGTGTGGTAGCTGGAACAGGTCCGAGTCCAGGGTTCGGTGTTCGGTGTTCGGTGGGGGCTGGAGGCTAGCAAAAACGCACCGAATATCAAAGTCAAAGCAGAGACTGCAAAACAGAAGCACGCACGGAATGTGAAAAGTTGGTTCCCATGACTCCATCTCCTTGGGACGAGGCGCTGTTCAAAGACACCGAAATTCGTCGTCTCTGTCGTCGTCGTCGTCGTCGTCGTCGTCGTTTCTCGTCTTCGTTGTCGTTCGTGGGTTTTGTCTCTTCCGTCTCTGCTTCGTTTTGTATTGTACGAGTATTTGTTGTTCCAGCTACCGCTCCCTGCCCCACGTCCCACGACCCAAGCCCCATTCCCCACCTGCCGCACACCGCACACCTCTTCCTCTGTTTATCAGCGATTTGAAGGCATTCAACATGCTGTTTGAACTTACATAAAAACATATTGAAACATTTGGCATTGTCGGAGATAAGAAGGTCCTTGGGTTCGGCATATGGAAGGGCCGGGTTTGTACCAGGAGAGAGGTTAGGAATATGTTGCCACCGACGCTATTTTACTGCCGCACTATTCGTATTCGATCCCATTTGGCTTTGGTGGCATGCTAGTGGCATGCCTATCAAAAAATATCAAATGTTCTCTGACGCTGTCTCGCCGATGGAAAAGCATCGGTGTAAAACGTTTCGTGTAACAGCAGCTTTTGTGGTGCTATCGGTGGCAGGGGCAGGCCGTGCCACTAGCATACTTCTGTGCGCATCCCGCTGATCCCGCACCACGCCAGAAGGCAACCATTCGCGATTACCTCAAAGTAAATACTTCGAAAACATTTTCATTACTCCAATTTGTCGTCGTCATCTTGGCTGCTTGGCGGGCGTCTGGTTCGTTGCCCGCCTGATTGTGCTTCAGCTATTCATAACTTCCACGTCCGGATGTGGAAGGCGGCGCGCTCGCCAGCGGCGGGAGGAGGATGTGGCCGGGTAAATAGCCAGGATAGAAATTACCAACGTTGCCATGGATTCGATGCCCCGCAACGTCCTGGCAGTTCATCAAACCATTTGCCGGCGGTGTCTCCTTTGGCACCTTTCTCTCTATTTTTTTTGTCATGCATTTCATTTGTGTGCCATTGAAAGTTCTGCTTGGCTCTTGAGGGGACCTGGTATGTGACCTTCGGCGGTATGTAGAAAAAAACATTCAAGTGGGAGGAATGCCTAAAATGGGTTTATTGATAGTAAATCGATTTAGCCGTCACACACAAAAGGCCAGTGTTGAAAGAGTGAATATGCGGCAGTGCAGTGCTGGAGGGAACACGTCGTGTTCCGCAAACCCCTACATTCCACCCAGGAATGCATTCTCCGCTGACATTTTTAAAGCAATCCAAAATGGACAGGGACGTCGCAGCAGTTTATTCAGGACCTCCAACAGTTAAAGCGCAAAAAGAGGGATACAAATGCGTAACAATCGACAATTATAGATAGTAAAAGTACTGAATACTCTGGCGAAAGAAAGCTTGCTGGACTCTCAAAAGGTAATATCTCACATAGAGGTTTATATCTGTTCCCCAGATAGGTTAATTTTTGTTGAACCCAATAGAAAACCAATCCCGACGTTGAGAGTCTTATAACCGATACTCAATTAAGATATGTATGTAATCCATTTACGTAATTTATACAATATATTTAGAGATTCCCTTGCTAAAGTGTGATATCACACTGGAGTCTGTAGACGGGCAGGCGTACGGGCAGACATGGCTATATCGACTTGGTTATTGATGTTGATCAAGAAGATCAAAAATATGTACATATGTATGGCGGTTGAAAGCGTTCCCTTCTGGGTTTTACATGGGAGTACATCTACACGAATCAGATATATACTCTTTTAGCAACGGGTATAAAAACCACAATAAGAAGGGGAAGCTAAAGGGAAGGATACAATATTTACATGTTTTTACCTATTACCTATTTTTTTTTACCTTTTGGCCAGGGTACTTTCCTTGCCGTTATCGCCCCTTGTTTGCAATCACAATCACATTCACGGAAACACTCTCAAAAAATTAATAAAATAAAAACAATGAATTTTATAATTTATTCATCTATTTCTTTCTTTTTTCGCTCGCGAATTTCCAGCTATTTATTTTTCATTTTTATTGTATAAATGGATTTGGAATGTGCGATTGCAATAAGAGCACATTTATTGGATATATTAATATAAGGTGAGTCTCGATACTTGTTATTTTGTATTGAGCCAGATTGAGAGAGAATCATATCATACACTTGTTACACTTCATATACCATTGCCGTACCTTTGATTGACGTTTTACATTTTTTATGTTTATATTTTTCACAGCCCGAACCCTGGAGCAGTCTACCGACGGAGAGCTGGATGAGCAGTGTAATTGCGTAGGAGGCTTATGTAGTTTAGGCTTCGCTCATTCCATGCTTATTTCATTTAATTTATGTTCATATTCGCTCCATCTCACCTACTAAAAATGAGTCCATTTTCATTGCCGTGCACACACAATTGCAGAGCCAACCGAACAGATGTGTCTAGGGTGCTCTCCATGGAAACGGTATCACGCGTATTTCGAATCCCATCCATTCTGCGTCGGGATATGTGAGAGCTTTTGCATAAATATATCAGATGGATGTGAAAAGGATGGACGGGCTGGATCATTAACAATTTTGTTTTGCGTGATCTATATCGGAATACGACTAGAAAATCTTGGCAATCTTAAAACGTGTCAAATCTGTATAGAATCCTCCGCAGACTAGTTCAATCCCGACCCTGGCCAGCGAATCCCCTGTCCTGTTTACTGAGAATTCCGGATATAATAATTTAATGAACATTCAATGGGCGGCATTTATTCAAACTTTCAGAATGCGAGAAAAGGATATTGCTACAAGGATTTTCATCTGCATGGTTTAGGAGTAAATCGTATATCTATAATGAGAGTATATGTAGATGCTATAGATTCAATAGCATAGTATTTCTATTTCTTTTATTAAGAATCTGTATAATGCGAAAATCAGCTTGAAGATTATTCCGTTTAATCGTATTCTGGGCATCCATTAGATTTGACAAGCGATGGCTAGGGTATCCCAGATTCGGGGGCAGTCCAGCTATAGTGTTCATTATCTTAACAAGCCCAGGAGTACTCGAGTATCCGCATCCCATGCCCGTCCGTGCTGCATATTCGACACAAATGCCGAACGCCAGGGCAGGCATCAATTTCAACAGCTGCTTCAGGGTAGTCGTAGTCCTCTGCGCTGGTGCAAACGAGGCGAGTGCTGAAAAATGCAAATCAAGTTTCAAATATTTGAGCAATAATATTTGTGGAATGCCACCGAAATTACTCAGGCAGTCCGAGAACCCCAAACAGGAGCCCAGCGCGATGGATGGAGGGCATCATACATATTTAAAATGTCGCGTGCCGTTAACTCTGAAATGCCAAAAAGTATAGGGGAGCGGGGAAGGAGGCAGGGGCAGGGGCTGGGGCACAGAGGCAACGGCCATACATTCTAATTAATAGTGAAGGAGCAGGAGAAGAGCTGAGCGGAGCGGAGCAGAGCATAGCCCGTAGGAAGTGCGGCACATTTGAAAGAGGCATTAGAAGCCATCCAGCCAGATGCTGATCCTCCGATCGGTGGTCGCGTCGCTTCGCCCCGGTCAGAGCTGTCAAATGAATGCATTATGCATATGGAATGAGGAGGATACCCTACCCATACCCCCGGGACAGTGTTCCATTTAGACCCAGTCCATGTCCCAGTCATCATCCATCGTTATCAGGGGCCGAAACGGCTACTGCTGTCCGTCGCTTGAGTGCGCCATACTCCATCCTCCATCCTCCATCCTCCATATGCGGCTCCTTCTGGATGGGGATGCTGATTTAACGGGCCACCGGGGCGCCGCACGACTTATCGACGACACATTGACAGGACATAATCGGCACACTTGTAAACGGCTTATCTTAATTGCTACTGACCTGCGCAACATACTGCGAGAACGAGTACGACTACGACTACGAGTATCCATGCCCGTCGACCATCTCAGACGGGGTCTGGGAGTCAGGTTCTTAGAGGCAGTGGTATTTTAAATGCGTTTCTCGAGACTCGAGTGCCCTGCAAAGAGCCCTCTCGCCGTGTGTGTCATAATATTTTGCATATTTGCTCGGGTTCGGATCGTTCCCGTGTTCCCGTGTTCCTTTTTGCTGTTTTCTGCTTTCTGTTCCGTGGTCATTGCTAATTAAAGATTATTCGCTGCGCGTGTCCCCAATGCATTCCCCGGATGGCTAACCAGTTGGGTGGGATTGTGATCAGGTTAGGATATTGGCAGTGCTGTAAATGGCCATACCGTCGAGGTGGATTGCCAGTGGCTCTGCGCTGGTCGCAGCTGAGCTCAGTTCAGTTCAGCTTCGGTTTGCTTTTGTTTTATTCCGCAGAAGTGTAAATTGCGGCTCAATGTGCGAAATTATCATTACCATATCGGGTTGTCAAGAATTTTAACGGCCATTTGTGTGAGTGTAAGCCGAACCAAAGTCATGTAAGTGCTTCTCTGCAGGATTTACGCAGAATTGCAATGCAGCTACTGGCTGACTGACGCTGACTCTATCTCTGACTCGGACTCTATCTCTGGCTCCTCCTGACGGATGGAGTTGCCACAGCAGCACACATACACGCCCGCTCATACAGTCACACACAGACAGTGTGTTACCCTCTAACTGACACACACAGGTGGACACCCAATATGGCTATTGAGTTATTCACTTTGACATGCCGGCAGCGACAGTGGCATTCCATTCCATTGTGAGTGGAGTGAAGTGGAGAGTGGATGATGGAGCCGAGCCCTGACTGAATGCGCTCCTGCGGGTCGGGCCGAGCCACGGGGGTACTACCACGCTGGGAGCCAGTGGCTAAAACTGCAGCTGGAATGCGTATTAGCAATAACAGTGCGCATATTTCATACACGTACACCCCGTACGTGTGTCATATTTTTTGGGCGTGTGGTAGATGGAAGAATTATGATATCATTGCATAGTTGGGGAAAGTATTTTGTATGCGGCAATTAGAAGAGAACAGTGCGCTCCCTCTCCCTTTCCCTCCCACCAAAGCCTTAGCCAAAACCTCCTCCACCTGGCGGTTGCATGCTGAGCCACCATTACCGTCCATGCCCGCTCACCCAAAATTTAATTACGCCCCTTTCGCAGGAGTACTCAACAGAATGCCCGTTCACGCACATTTTTGGCCAATTTTGTTCGTGTTAAGGTCAGGCGCTGGCGCTCTCCTGCAGCATTCGGAGTCGAGTCCTTTCGGCCGGGTCCAACCCTTGGAAAGATGTCTGCCACAGCCACTGCCACTGTTCACACACAAGCATGCACACACACAGGCTCACACTTGGTGTACGCACACAGCGGCATCAAACCGGTTTCAGACACAGACACAACGGGGTTCAACCTCTTTGCCTTTTGGGGCGGAGACTTGAGCGAGGCACTGTTTTGTTGCTTTTTACTTGCTCTTATCTGATGGCAATAAGGCTCTGCGCCTCTCTTTCGCTCTGTCCTCGCTACCCCCCTCTCCCTCTCCCTCTCTCCTCGGCCGATATGCTGCACGAAATGAATTGTGTTTGCGATGCGAATATACATATATATCACGCCAGCAGTTTGAAGTACACTACGGTCGTCTCGCTCCAACGCAGGCCCAGTGCACGTCTACGGATGGTTGGGTGGGAGCGGGAGTGCGAGTGCGAGTGGGAGTGGGAGTAGGAGGGCTGGACAACCGTAAAGTTTGCTTCTTTCGCAGCAAAAGTTTTGCCAAAATGTTGCAATTGTGTGTCCGAGGGTATGATGGGGTATAGTATAGACAGTGGGGTGGGTCGTGCGGAATAGTTTGGGGGGTGGCCATTACCCCACTCTCCCATCACGGCACTGAAATCGATTCAACGAAGTGCACTGCATTTGCGGCACTTGCACTTGGATGCATTTTAAGGCCCAAGAGCCATAGAGCCGTATCATACATACCATACATACAAACAACATACATATGTATGGACATATCTCATACAAAATTGTATTTTTCCAGCAACTTTCAACAATTTCAACAATTTTTATCCGCTTTTGCCTTGCATTGCATCGGGCATTTTCCGTTATGAACTGCATACGTACTCGTATGTGATTGCATATATATGTATGTATGTATGCATGTATGTGCGTGCATTTTTGTGCATGCAGAATCATGCCTGTGCGTGTTTCATTATTAACCAAATATTTTATATCCATCTCTGTTGCGCCTGTCTCTGTAGCCTTTTTTTTACCGCAATTCCGTGTGGGCGGGGCACTCTGGGAATCCCTTTTAATTAACTCAATTTCGTGGCATTTCCTCCTCTCTGCTTCTTCTTTTTTTAACACATATTTCATATCCTTTTTACCCCAGACCACCGCTCATCGGAACGATGATGTTCGGATCCGGCAATAAGTTGCATTCTTTCGGTACATTTGGAATAATTTCACGCAATTTGTTAATCAAACACTGCCGAGAGAGAGGAGAGACAGAGAGAGTCAATGTACAATAATTTATCAATGAAAAATCTGGAAATGCATTGTGTCTGAATCTGTATGGGTTCGACTATGTTCGACATGTACATGTGTACATATATATATACGCTTTTAAGTATCATTAAATGAAGTGCTTATAAATATTCGGTTAAAACGAGTGAAACCTCAGCGGATTCATTCATATTTGGAGAATTTTGGGATTATATTTATATGTATGTACACACATATGTACATATGTATATAATCTGACATACTTCTTGCACCTGGATCTCATATTTCGCTCATATTGGGGACATCTTATCTCTTTCGAAAACTATAACATTGGGAATCTGTTGACTAGACTTCTGTATATCATCGTGTCTATCTTTTCTGAAAATAACATCATTGGGTAGAACGGGCGCACGAAAGGCGATCGAATATAATCCACCGTATAACTATCTAAATGTATGCCACATAGCTGTGTACTCCTGTCTAACTCAAAGCTCCTAACTAAGTCCACGCCTCATTCACTAGCCGAAAGTTAACCAACTCCCGACCAGACCAGAAGTTTCCCTGCGCAAATTAGATCTGATTACGCGGAATATTCCTAATACAGTTTGTTCTCGGTTATCCCCTGCCTGCTTCAGTCAGGGCGGCCACCCTTCGAGGCTGGGGATCCAATGAAGTAGACAGGCCTAACCCGGACCCAGCCAGCATCCTTTGCCAGGTCAAACTAATAAACTTTCCTGGTGCTTTTTTCTGGGCCCCTTTATTCCGCAGAAACCTCAGCCAGGGTCTGCTTTGTCTTCGACTTGCGCCTCATCTAATTGCTGTTTAAAGGCCAGAGCCGGAACCGTAGCCAGAGGCAGAGGCAGAGGCAGACTACCGGAGGCGGAGACCTGGCGGCCCGGAGGCAGAGCAAGTGCAAATGCAGCTACAAACTTGGTGCTGAACATTTTTGTGAATTATTTTCCCATTATGAGCAGATTAAGTTTATTGTGCGGCCATTGGGAGAGGTTGAAAGTCTTGGCAACGCAGCCTGGGACTTGGCCTGTGACTGCGACTGTCAGTGGGGGGATAAAATCAACCCGACATCTTGGCTCTGGCACTGGAAAATGTACTCCAACAGGCATACAAACACACACACACACACATAGAAAGAGAGAGACAAACAGACAGAAGGGGCCTTTGAAAAGGAATCATGGCAAAGTCTGTTCCGCGGTCCTTGGGGCTGGGCGCCATTGTTGAAGGGAAAGCAAAAATGAAAAGCACAAAATGAGGAAGGAGCGGTACGCGAGGAAAAGTATTTTAACGCGGTCTGAATTTCAAAAGTTTTACCAAGGTATATGTATGCTCCTGGATCTTGAGATGTGAATGGGAAACCAGGGGCTGGGGAGTGACTTGAAATTCTTGCTTTGAGGCATTTTCTCTTTATACAAAATGTTATTTCATAATTTTCCGTTTTCTTTTGTTTTACGTGTAAATTAGAAAATGCCTCAAAGGAGGATTCAAAAGTAGCGCTGAGAGAGGGAGGGGCAAACAGATATTTACACACATTAATTAGAATATCAATGAAGCATTTGGTGCCATTGCCTTTGTCACCGATACAGGAAATGTCACCTTGCCACACAGGCACCGCTGCGGAGGGACACTGGGACCCAGGACATACATATACGCAGACGCAGACGCAGATGATGATGATGATGAGGCTGCCTGCCACAGACAAATAAATCACACATAAACGCCACTCCAAATGTGGCCCCGACATGACCGGACCAACCTACCAGCATCCAGTTCCACGGCCACATCCCGATCCAACCAAAAACAACCGGAGAGGAAAGTGGAAAGGAAACCGACCAGATGCACATGCAACCGCAGGCAGCACAAAATGAACCCGAAATGAGGGCAGCAGCGGCGTCGGGGCGGAGGGATTGGGATTTGGATTCGGATTCGGATTGCGATTGCGGGGCAGGAAAATGATGTATGGATTTTTTAACGCTGCTGATTGTCTGCGCAATCGCAGGAGCCACCGAACCACATGGAGCCATCGAACAGTAGGACTGACTGAGGACTGCCGTAATCAACGCCGCATGTGGGGATAAACGGACGGACGGGAGACCAGAACGCAACCAACATATGCTCGAAATGTGTTAATTCAACGTTAATTATAAAAATTGATTTCTGCTACTCGTATCTGTGGTGATGCTCTCATGCGGACTAACCAATATCTGTGGTTCCAGCACCGATCCCCCCATTCAGCATCCCCAATTAGCAGCCAATAGAGTTTGATCAAATTTACGAGACCCATTCGAGGTCCAAGTGTACGTGACGCAACGGGTCTTCCATCCATCCATCCATCCATCCACCCATCCACCGATCCATCCTCCTTCGTAGATGCCGTCCCCAAAGACTCTGGGAAAATTTATTTATTTATATTTTGCGGCCAGTCCTAAGGCACGAACATTCGATGGCCATAAAGTGTCGTCGAGCCAAGTCAAAGTTCCCCTAGAAGAGGCCAAACTCTCACCCTCCGCTCCGGCTAATGCTCCAAAAATATCCACGTGCCACACTTCGTCGTGCGACTTTTATTATTGTTTTTCCATCTTATTTATTATCCAACTTCGGTTCTTCGCGCTTTGTTAACATAATTTAACCGAATACCAAATTGGAAAATCTGTTTCCCCGCATTCTTGTTTATCTGGGGTAAAATTAATTTCCATTTAATGTGGCAAACAGTTTCGTTGACACTCAGTCGAATGGCCAGAGGGAGATCCATATATTAGCGGAACAACTGGTAAGGTCACGCCAAAGATATGTGGCAGAGCTATCCAAATAGACCTGATCAATTCCACTCGAATCCGTATGAATTTTTCTTATGCTTTATCCTTTTTTGCCTTACGTTTGAGAAACAATAGACTATCCACATAATCGAATCTCTCTAATCTATCACATGGCGATAATTGCATTAGAGTTTTCATAGATGTCTAATTTGAACTCATTTGTCGACTCCTAGTTCATATCGTATTCTCATATTTAGAGCTGGTTGCAGTCTTTCTTGGTAGACCCGATGTCAAGTGCAACTCTTCCTGGCTCCGCCCGCTCCTCCACTCCCATGCCGACTCCAGTCAAGCGTAAACCACGAATACGAGTACAACTCATTAGCACACAATGCCACAATAAACAGCCACAAATGCAACCGTTTGAGCTGGCTTTCGGCCACTGTCCACTCGTTCTCCGGTGTGTAGAAGGCAGGAAGGAAGTAGAGCCGCCAAAAACGGAACCATCTGTCCCAAAATGAAACTCGAGTGACAACAAAACGGAAAAAAGGGTAAATAAGAAGAGAGTGGCAGAGGGAGAGCAAAAAAGCGAATTGAAAAACTCAGAGGGAAGTTATTAAAAAGCGATAAACCCAGAGCAAAACGCATTTGGCGAATTGTTGAACACCTTGTTGAAGAGGGGTCTCCGCCGCAGCCCCTGCTGGCCTCCTCCCTGCTCTGGCCCCGTCTCGGAATTATGGAATTCTTATGCTAAAATAATGGACCCGCAACCGGCTTCTGTTCCCGTTCTCCGATCTGCCCAGCCAATGCAGCCACCACAAGTTGGTGGTTCATCGATCAGTAATAAATTTGTTGCGTACACAGCAGAGCCACAGAGGAGCGGGCCCCGCGACAGTGGGTAAAAAAAGTATGGAGCGGGAGCATGTCGCGCGTTTGTTTTATTTCTTTAATTCATGAGCAGGATCGGGGATCCGTTTGCTTTCGACTGGACCAACTGTTCATGGTTCATCGAGTGAGTGAATGAGTTAGGTGCGGTGCAGGGCGGTGCAGGGCGATGCAGGGCGGTGCGGTGCGGTGTGGTGACTGTGTGAGCGTTGGCCAACTGTGCGATCAGTCATTGAAAGTCAATAATATGTCGTCTCCCCCGCGCCCCTTTCAACTTTCATTGTACATCTACTCGTAATAGCGAAAAGGAGAAGAAAGAAGACAGCCCACAATCCTGTCCATCCGGTTGGGGCGAGAGCAGTCACCGTTCCCAGTCACGGTTGCAGTTGCAGCCGGAGTCGACGCTTATTTATGACTTGTGCCACCACTTGGCCACTATCTCAGATTTGTGCTTTCATTAATTATGCAAGATTCCTTTGGGATATTCGTTGTATATTTGTTTGTTTCGGTTTGGGTTCGGCGGGGGCCTTTCCTCTCCTTCTGTTCGGATGATAAATAGCCCGAGATTAATAAGGCGCCTGGCTAAATGGCGTGGAAAGCATTCACATTCGACGATTATGAAATTAGTGTTCTTCTTTTATGATTCTTATCTGATTTGAATTCGTTGGTTAATCAGTATGAAATCATTAGCCAGCAGATTTGAGATGCCTGGGTGGGATCCCTATGGCAGCGGCATCTTATTGTATTGATGTGGATTATACTGACTTCCAATTATTCTATTGACTGAAAGAAACCTATGACTATCAGCCTTAAGAATAAATGACTAATATTTCTGCCTCTTCATTTCCTGATGGATCGATAAGTCCGATAACTCCGACTGCGACCGATACTTACCCCCCCATTAATTAAATAAACGATAGCCAGGGGATTCAACAATTGAAACAAACTTTATTCTATGATTGTATTCAAATTTTGTTTGATTTCTTTTATTTTATTATCTCATTTTATTGCATTTTTTTGCTTTGTTCTTTTGTTGTTTTCCATTTGAATTTCGTTAGCCTAATTTGTGGAAATTGCAAAAATTGAAGTTTTAAACAAAATAAACTCTAACTTTGTTTTGTGGCTTTAAAGTTATGTTAAAGTTCACGTTAACTATACAAGAAATGTCGATTATTAAATGTTATCAACGCAGGCTTCGAGTACAGTAGCAATGCACCCGTGTATTTTTATACGTACATATATGTATTTGTATATTTATTTATGTATAGAGTGTATATGCATTATATATATGTATTTGTATATGTATATGTATAGGTATGTATGTTCTAACTTGCTGATATGGGATGCTAAACTTACAAAACCAAATTACTCTGAAAACCCTATGCTTAATGCGCGAAAAATTGTTTACAATTTGTGTGTAAAATGTACGAATTATATTTAAACGTTAAACATTATGGTAAATTTAAATTAAATTTCGATATCCCTTTGTATTGTTTTGCTCACACAGAAACACAGACTGCAGGCTGCTTAAGAAGCGGTTCCAAAGCCCGACTGAAAGTCTGGCTATTTTTGAGGGGCCTCCACCTCCCAATCCTTAAGATGAGAGAGAGAGCTGGATTCTTTCGATCGGAGTTTATACATTTGCTAGTCCACCTTCTTCGGTCCACCTAGAACCAGTAAAGATCCTTCGACGTCTCCTGCACTTGAGCCTCCAGACCTGTTGGGAAAATAGAGCAGAGCGTAAAGGGGATTACTAAACTTGGTCGAGGCGCGTCCTATTTCGATCCACTCACCTGCCATTGTGGGATAGCTGGAGTACTCGAGAGCATGGGCCGTCGGCTGGTCGTGGTGGAGTCTGCAAAGAGTTGGGAGGAAGATCAAGACAGAATGTTAGTCGCAGTTGCAACAGCCGCATCGATTAGGGGTCGCACCTTGAACCGTGGCTCGCGTACTGCTGGGGCAGCCTGAGCAGGCTACCGTATTGGGCCATATTGTGGTGGTAGGCGTGTGCGTGGGCTGCGTGCGCATGCGCCGCATGGGCATAGGAACCGTAGTGGGCCGCCGCTGCGTGCGGCACCCATGGATCTGTGGCATAGCCAGTGTCCGTCGCCGAGCCATACAAGTCGGTCACCTATGGCAGGGAAATAAGGGGAGATGGGAAATGGAGATCGAATTACAACTTATTTAGAGACAAAGCTGCGACTTCGGCCTCGGTTTCGGCCTGGAGCCCTTGAAGTTGTAATTGCATCACGTATTGCAGTTAATCGGTTTCGGCCTGGACCTGGGCCTGGGCCTCCTTCGCAATTCTAGCGCATTGTTCGGGAGCTTACCTGAGGATGTGTGGGCGCGGGTATGGGGTGCACGTAATTGCTGTTCCAGAACGATGGTGGGAAGTTGCGAGTCGACATGGGGCTCTGGCTTTCTGTAAGACACGAAACGAGTAACACAAATATTTATAGTTGTAGCTATTTTTTGTCTAACTTTCTACCAAAGTTCTTATTTAACATATCATATGATTTGGAAACCAGTTTTGAAAACAATAAGATGTGTATATTCAACCTGTTCAAACTAGAAGTGGTAGAAGAGTCCTACAAGAGATCTTTCTATAGGGGGCATAGCTTCTAGGATATCCCTCTAGTCCTCTATCACCCCGTCCTTTCAGTGCAATTTGAAAGAATCAAATATCTTAAACCCGTTTCTACTCGACTTTCAAGTAGCTTCAAGTCCTCTTGGGGCAATTTCCATTCACTTGCCGGAATGATTAACTGGCAAAGTGCGACAAAAGAAGTGGCAGCATCCCAGGCCCAAGGCAAGTCATGAGGGGATTCGGGATTGGTTGCCAGCTTCCTCGCCTCGACGACGGCGCCACGGCTTGTTGCAAATAACTGAGCGGAATGTTTTCGGTTGTCGCTCGTTGTCGTTGTCGCGTTGTTGTTCAGGATCATCACTTGTATTAAATGGTTGTAAATCTACGCGTTTATGAAATCGCACGACGCCAGCAGCCTCAGCCGCAGCAGCAACAGCAGCCAGGGACAGGCAGAAGAAAGACATCTCCATTATGTGTAATGGAGCTCCCTCTGGTCCCAGGCCACAGGCCCAAAATAGCTACCCAGGAGGGGAACGGAGCCGGCAAGGACTGCAATTGAAGAGAATCCGAGGGAGCCTGATACCAAAAACTTGCATAGGCGCATTTGCGTTGACAACATTCCAAACTCAATTCGAGAGAAAAATATACAACAACTGGAGGCGGAATCGAGTGGAGTGGAGGCTGGCTGCACTGAAGGATGTGGATGTGGATGTGTAATGTTTGTGCTTCGATGCCGTCGCGAGTCGACAACTCTGGCCGGCACGTCTGTGAGTGTGCCATGCATGCTGATGATGCGGCTGGATGCCGCGTGCCTCAGCTCCTGCCTCCGATTGCGACTGGCTCCCTTGCCAGAAGTCGTCATCAGTCCCACAGCGCTGTTGCCATTCACTCACTCGCTCAGCTGAAACCGAGGAATTCCCATTAATGTGCAAACAAGCAAACTGCTAAAGATATTTCAGCTATACTCGTATCTGCTGTTGCCTCGGTCTTAGTCTCAGTCTCAGTTTTGGTGAATCTTGGCTGGCTCTCCACTCGCCGTTAGCATTTCACTTTCATCTTCAAAAGCGAAAGCCGCTGCCTTGCTGCCCGGCTACCTCGCTGACTCTCTCACCTTTCACCTTTATCCTAATGAAGTCACCAGCGACATGGCCAGCAATTTATGGCCCGATAAGGACCGATCGCCAACGATGAACAGACAGAGACGGCTAGACAGATGGAAGGAAAGGAAAAGATTGTCCTAGAAGACAACCAAGTGGAAATAGCTGTGCGACCCCAGCACGGTCTTTGGGCCTCTCTTGCTGTTTCTGTTTCTGTATCGGTTTCGGTTTCTGTATCTGTTTTGTATCTGCGGCTGCTTCTGGGTCTTTTTCTGGTTGTGGTTCTCCTGCTGCAGCGGGTGCCAAGGAATTTTAAATCGAATTCTTGAGGCATCTAATTAAATACTCCTCGTAGCAGCCCAAGCACAAAACAGCCCCGAAAGGGAGCAGATGAATCGAGTGTTTTTGAAAAGCGATACGAAAACGAAAACCAGAGAGAGGCAGAGAAAAGTGCAAGCGTGCCACTCAGTCTCAGTCTCAGTCTCACTATCACTATCTCTCCTCATCTCTGTCTCTCTTTAGCACCCGTCCGTGTGCCGTGTGGCAGGGTGTGGTGTGTGCGGAGCAGTTAATTGAAATGCATTTTTAAATCGTAATGAGGAATCTATGCGGCATTCGGCATTGCCACCGCCAGACGAACCGCAGCACCGACAGCAGCAGCACCAGCAGCAGCAGCAGCAGCATCGACCGCATCGCATTCCGGCGACATTTCATAGCACATTCCAACCAGATACATATACATATCTGTGTATATATAGCAGCAGCACATTGCGATAAAAAATCTATATAAAATGCTGAATAGTTTCAAAAGTACAAATGCAAATGGGCATCGGTGTGCGTGTGTGCTCAAATAGACAAATGACCAAAATGAACTTTAAATACCATTCAGCAGCCTCGACTCGACAGAGAGCACTACTACCAAAGAGGACGCCAAATGAAAACAAAAGGCAAATGTGAAATCAGCGCAAAAGTAAACAACATTGTTTTTATATGTATATTTAACAACTTGAATTTTATTTAAGGGACCGTCTATAATCGGCAATGTGTGCCACTGTGCAGTGCAGAAGCACAGACAACGCGTATGCAAATGACAAGAGCACCCTGTTACGGGAAGAATTTATGGATCACCCTGCATAACGGTAATCCACGGACCAGCGACTAACGATATCGATTAGAGCTAAAGCTGCAGTGCAACTCGGTTTCGAGCTATAGATCTTCAAATTAAAATTATACATAGATCTACAAAAAGCAAACAAATTAATATAGATTTAAAAACCCCGACTGTACCTCTGAAAGGTTTTTTTTGCGTTTATTTTGTTGAATCACAGCTGAATATGTGTAGATATATTATCTGCCGATCTGTCAAATTGAATATCGTTGGGATTCATCTAAACTCACGAAAACAAATTGGCATTGAAATAATTCACTGGTTCTGTAGAATTTAAATATAAATTGTATATTTCAGCATTTAAACACTAAAATCTTATTAGACAAATAGTCGCTGGTGTGTCTCTGAATTTGATATGAATTTAGAAGGGAAGAAAACTCATTTACCGTCAATTAGCAGCCGAATGAGCACAAGAAATTGTCCAATTATCGCAAACCGAACGGTAATTGAATGGGAGCTGAAATTTGCACAATCAAAGTGGAAGTTGGAGAGGCGGTGGGTTGGAATGGCAGCCACAGAAAGTCAATAAAATGCCAGGTTTAAGAGCAATTCGCGGTGGGCGAAGGAATACACCGCAAACTGCTCGAATCGGGGGGATGGAGAAACGGTAAAGAGATGTAGAAATACTGTTAAGTGGGTGGAACACGTACGAAACATTAGCATAGGGACTGCCGACACCTGCTCGGCATTCAAATGAGAAGATAATTGATTGATTGAGCAGTGGAAATGTATTTGCCCAGAAGATATAGATACGAGTACATGTACATTGAATTTCAAAAGGAAGACGATCATAATGGAACTTCGCCTTGCCACTGACATCTGTCTCAAGGAAATCGCATTAAAGGGAAATAGCAGCACATATTAAAAACAAGCCGACAGGCAAAAAGTATACGTAAGTCAGAGAGGGGACATATGTATGTATGTACTTGTAGTATATGTATATGCATCGTATTTATAAGATAGACGGACAGGCAAAACAGACAGGCATGAACAAACGAAACGTTTATCTTCATTAAAGGAGGTAATTAATTTTGAAATCGAAAGAACAAGCGAGTGGCAAGTGGCAACTTGATTTATATGCTTTATTGTGCGCCTGTTCGGGTAGCACTCACATTCACAGACATCCCAAGGAGGGGAGAGGAGTGGAGAAGAGTGAGTGGATTCTTAAAGTGTTTATGTTTTGCTTTTATGCGACTATGCGTATGCCAGCATAAATTCAAATATTTAAAATAGCTTTCGCAGGAAAAAGATGGATGGAAATGGGAAGACCGTATGAGTTTTTAATCAAATTCAATATGAATTTCACTCACTCAAGCAAATCCCTCAGGCGTGCTGTGGAATGTATCGATAAATGGTCAAGCCCGCCGAAACATAAATCAAAGTTGTTATACCGTAGGACACTTAACAGCAGCACACATTGAGAGCGAATAACAGTGGTTTCAATTAGAGGGAGCACACCTGTACCAAGTTCACCTACTATTTAAACCCTTTTATATGCGTATCTTTTACATTTCAATGAAATATTCAAATGTGTACCAACACTCGTCAGAGGTCTTCCAGGCCCTCATCAACTTGGGTTTTAGCACTTGTCATATGTACTTTCAAGTGATGACAGGCCATTCCAAGTGCGTTTTGCTCTCATCTAATAAACTATTATACGGTTTGAGGTCTATCGTATAACAAGCTTTAAGTGAGTTTACCTACCTACTTTATTTTGTATACTCCAGCTGTTTAACACAATATTACTCGTACTTTAAAAATGTATGTGGATATAATATATAATTTCATCATGGTTATACCCCCATTATGCTTGGGCATCACTCAGAACTTGTTATACGGTAGACCACCAACCGTATGATAGTTTATTATATGAGACCAAACCGCAATAGAGAAAGCCTCGACTCTACCGAAGCTATCACATTTGGAATTTATAATTCTCTCTCTCTATTTGTACTGCTGTCGAGAATAATTGAATATTTTTTAATAAAATTTCACTCAACGCTTGTTATACGGTAGAACAATTATGGTAGATGATGAGAGCAAAGCGCAGTTAGTTGACATTAGCGAGAGCACTTGTGTGGGCTGATTAAATCTCTCGCCTCTCATTTCGCCCTACCTCCCACATTACAGTGGCATAATTTGCCCGCCGTAAATTTCCCGCGAACATTTTAATAACTTAGCTGAACTTTTTCCATTTTTTCTGCGGCTGCTCTGTTTTTCACCTAATTATACACGAGTGCCCCCATTGGGGGAGCAAGTGAGGCACGGCCGCCGCTCACATGCGGCAAATCGGGGCAAACACGCAAACTGACAGCCGAGACAAGTACATGACACGAGCGGGTCTTTTGATCAGAGCTACAGGCTCCCCCCACTGAGGCCGGAGATGGAGGAGTGAGAGCTGGGAGAGATGCTTGATGCTTCGTTCTCCTACCTTTAGTGTCCTTGTTGTTGTAGTTGAGGGCGCGGGAGAAATGCTCGTCGACCACGCTGGCCGTGTCGCCCGAGTAGTTGGTGAATACAACGCAGGTGGCCGACAGATACTGAGCTTGCCCCTGGCTATTGCCGCCGACCGGCTGTGGGGCATCCAGGGTCGGCAGTTCCTTGGGTATGGCGCCTGTGGCCGTTCCGCCCGCCGATGATGCACCCACTGGCGCACCGCCGCCGTGCAGCGAGTGGCTGTGCGCGTGCACGTGGCGGGGCGAGTCCGGGCCGGAGGAGCAGGATGATTCGTTGTGATGCTGGTGCTGTTGGGAGCCCACCAAACGTGCTGAAAAGCGAAATCGGAGAAATATTTCACAATCAGTACGGATAATCAAGGGGGTTTATAAAATTTGATATCATTTATTGAATGTTAACTGGTTTGGAATGCGAGTGCCCGTCCGCAATTCAAAGAATTTGTAAAGTAATTAGCGCGAGTGTGAAATGGTATCCACTGGTGCTTTCTCTCTCTCTTTCTATGAGTGACGTTGCCAAAAACTACTGCCATGATATATACATATATCGACATCTAGATATTGGCTTGCAGGCCTCCACTAAAGTACCAACATCAAATGAAATTTTTGAAATTCCAGCGTAATAGAAGAAAGTTTTGTGCTACTGGGGCTACTAGATCAGTTTTTTCAACGATCTTATAAGAATTATGAATACTGTTATCTGGACTATACCGGCAATTTCAGCCAGATACTAATGTAAACAAGCCACAGACAGAGATCGACAGAGAGAGAGAGAAACAATGCGTGTCTCTACTCTATCGATTCGATTCATTAGTTCTCCGATAGAATTTTTTTTTAATTTCCCATTTAGCTGCGTCGAGTGCCATTCAAATACTTTTAAATATCAATGAATCATCCACTCAAATAGGATGTAGCGCATTCGCATACATACTCGTAAATACATAGATTGCGAGCTTACTCACCTTCAGCTTCGCTGCGTGGCACGTTGAGATCCTCTTCTTTGGTTTGATGCGTATGCGTATGCGTATGCGGGTGCGGGTGTGATTGCGTGTGCGGATGCGAATGCGTGTGCGTCTGCGGGTGCGGATGCGGATGCGTGTGCGTCCGACTGTGCAGCGAGTGTCCGGCGGCTCCACTCAGGCCAGGACTCATGCCCAGCCCGACGCTGCCAACACTACTGCTCCCGGGCACATTACTACCCAGCAATCCACCGGCGGGACCACCGACTCCTCCGCCCAGCTGCAACCCGGAGGTGCCGACCTGATTCGCTGCCACGGCAACTGCCGCTGCCGCACTATTGTGCGCCGCCGCCGCAACCGCCGCTGCGGCGGCATTGGCGCTCACCGAGGGCGGAAGAATGGGACTACAGGGGGAGTGGGAGCTGCCAGAGGCACTCGATGAGGCGGCCAAATTAACGCCCGACGAGGAGTACAAATCCTGATTGAACTGCAAGCATAATATAGGGAGAAAGAGAGAGATGTTAGTGGGCTTTATACGTATTTTTCATAGAAGATATAAGAAGAAATATAAGAATTCGGCATTTCTTAAGTATCTATAACTATGTTTAATTGAATTAAGTACACGCTGTATATTCTATAGTACAACAAAAATAGAGATCTTTCGAGCAGAACATCATTTAAACAAAGGACAGTCCTAATGTCCCTAAGTTTAAGCCCCTAAACTCCTAATGTTCTCAAATTTCATGTATTGTATGTACCTATATTTCTAGCGTCAAAGGGTGGGGTGCCTCCCCGTTGACTGCCCCAACCTCTATCGTCGACCAGAGGTGGCAAGTAATGAGTTATGAGACGCGATGCAGCAAATTGAAAATGACACAATACGGAAATTTATGTTGATGGAAAATGCGAGTGAGGCCATTAAATTTACGACCGTACGGCGCATATTATCACGGAGTCATCCAAGGTTGCACCACAGCCCCGGAAGAGGGGGGCTGGGTTGGCCGAGTGGAGTCACGGCTAAGGCGATAATCACGCCGCAATCTTCCAGCTTAGCGGAGTGTCAAACATAATGCGGCGCTCCGAACGATTTACGAGCAGCACCTTTGGCTGTCGCCGTCCCTGTCTAATGAGCCCATTAGGGGCACTGGCACCCCTCCTCATAAGTGGCCGATATAACCCCTTGGTTATATCGGTGCCCTTGCTTCATGCAACATTTGCCGCCGAAAATGTTTCTAAATTTAACTGTGAACTACAATCCAAGCGAGAAGACCCTCCTGGCCCCAGTCGCACTACACTCTAGTGGCGGGGCACATGCCAATTATTATTGCGTCTAAGGGTTAATAATGGGTTAACCAGGCACGAACCATTTGGAAGAGTGCATCGGGGGCATTGACAGCCAGCGGAGGCATTGATTTATGTGCAGCAGCCAAGGGCGTGGGTTGGAGTGGGTGTATCGCAGTGTCTGGTGTCTTGGAGAGGGGCCAGAGCTACGACTTGCTGTATTGGAAAGTTTTCAACTTAATTAGATGAAAGCGCTGACTCACCAGAAGGCTAAGAAGCCCGAAGATACTTTTTGGTGGCTTGGAAATAGATACAATTTGAATTGAGACATCCCGACGCGCAACGATGGAGGGAAACACTTGATACACAGCAAATATGCCCCTCAGATCGTGTATCTGGATCTGTCACCTGGCTTAAGCACATAATCAATGCGTTCCGCCTTATCGCCCAACACTATCAGCGACGACACGACGGCAGCAGGAGCGGCCTGCCTGCCTGGCCAAATTGCCCAAGTGGGGCAGACGAGGATGCCCCAAGTGCAGTAGCCCCCGAGGCGAGGCAGAACAATGCCTGCGAGAGATACAGATACAGAGTGCGTATCTGTATGTGCTGCAATGACCGTCTGTTATTAGGTGCAACGATATTTCGATTATGCTGAGCGGTCAACCCACCGATCACACGGCATAAATCACCAAAAGAGAGCCCGTGGCCCAGACCCTACGGCACAGAACAGAGACGAACCAGCGAGGTTGACTTTTTGTTTTCAAATTTTTCGGGGTTCCTTGGGTCTCCTCTCGTTATCTGATCGCAGCTGTGTCGGTTGACAAAAGGCCCCAGGATCGGGATGCTTGTGGAGCTGGGCAAGAGCATGGGGATGGTGCCCAAAAGCGATCGGCAAGAACTAATGGCGATACACACAATAAATTAACAGAACGGGAACGAGATCGCCAAGGTTTTTGTTTGTTTTAGCTGCCCCAAGGAGTCGAAGGGGGAGTGGGGAACAAAGTGTCGACGGGAGGACAAAATTGTGCGTTGTCCGGCTGGGCCTGGAGGTAGCCCACAGCCAAATAAACCGGTCATCCAGCTCAGCTTGAAGCTGCTGACTCAATCTGCGATTGGCTGCAGAAGACCAGAGCCCAGTCCCGAACACAGACCCAGACCAAGACCCAGACCCTGGCACACAAATCCAGCTCGAGGGCCCGGGTTTATCTCTTATGGGCAACTCTTTATGGGCATGCAAAAGCATAGAATCAGAATCGTGTCGTATCGGTTACTTACATAAAAGGCCAATTTCGATTTGGTGCCGCGGCCTTGTATAATTGGAACTTGCGACACAAGAATTTCTTTGTGAACCAGCGACAGCAGCCAGAGCAAAGTCGGAGTCCGAGTCCGGCCAGACACTGACCAATAGCCCAGCCCGGGGCTCGGGTCGGCCCGAATCGCCTGGCCCCAGACTCCGCTCCGGCTCTGAGGGAGCCCTTTCTGGCATCGTGAGAACTTTTCTGTACTTGTCACAGAAATCACAGCGAAATCTTCGAAATCAATGTTAGCAAAAAATAATACGAACGAACAAAGCCCACATTGACCGATGGAATTCCATGAAATGTTTCTCTTTCTTTTACTCGTTTCTGCCTGTTGGATTTTTATTGTTTCGGGTGTCCCAAATCGATTTGCGTTCTGCGTGAATTCTTATGATTTGTTAGAAGCCTCTAATTATGCAGTTCGAGCAGGCCGAAACAAATTGATTGAAGTCGCGAAGCAGTTCCGTTGATTGGGTGAAGATCAATCAGGTCGAATCAGCTTTGAAGGGGGTACTTGTGTGGCCAAAATATGGCCCATCTCTTTTGATAGCCGATACTCAAAGAGTATAAGAGTAGATTGGTAAATACTTTTCAGAATTGTTTAAATTACATATATATTTCCATAATTAGCTAGAATACAACTTTGGAAAGTCTTTAGCTATAAAAGACACTTCTTAGGCTTGGTTTCTTAAGCAAGCAAAGAGAATACTAGAGAATGCATTCATAAGATAAAATCTACCGACTGTAACTATGCATTGTACAACCTGTTCAGTTATGTTCAATTTGTCTATGTTTATTTATTATGTTATTTGAAAATACTCACCCTCTCATACTGATAGAATGAACGACTTGGTCCAGCGCGCCCATACAGATATGGATAGTAGGCACCGTACATAACTTCGGGGCAGGACACTGCCATTGTCGCAACCGCAATTGCAACTGCGTCGAGTCACTCACAATACACCAATACACAGAGTTATCACAGTTTTTGTACCGATTCGAGTGGAAATTGATTTGGAATCACCAATTGTCAGGGTCGCAACGGGAACCGGAATCGGAATCGGATCAGAATCGAATTCGTCTCGTAATCGGAATCTGCGCCTAGGCCTCTGGGCCCGGCTTGAGCTTCCGTTAAGCTCGTCAAGACACAGAGATAGAGTCACGGAGAGAGAGAGAGAGAGAGAGAGAGAGAAAAGCTAGCTTGGAGTAATTATAAAACCGGCTCTGCTCTCGACAACGACTCAAAGCTGCCCGGTGGTGGCGTGTCTTGTTGTTGGCTGGCGAAATTCCAGGAATGAAAACTCCGCTCGGCTAATTATATTTACATATTGTAAAACACCATCGCGTTTGTATCCAGAGCTTTAATTGCTTTTCGTCTTTTTTGTTTAAACTTTTGTTATTTTTTTGCTTTTCCGCCACAGCTCCTGTTTGCCTCTTTTTCTTCTCTTTCTTTTTCTATTGCTATTTCATTTCTTTTGTTCACAAACTTCTTTTTCTTTGAATTTGCAATTCCCGTTCGTGAGTATTTTCTATCTTGGCTTTCCTTACGCCCCTCGTCTTCACTGCTTTTTGCTTTGTTTGCTCCGCCAGGCAATTGCAATTATCATTTCCACATTGTGGATTGTGGATGGATTGTGGACTGCTGATTGTTGATTGCTACTGCGTTTGTTTTCTATTTTACACGGCCACACCACTCCACGCCATTCCTTGTCATTCCCTTCGGCGTTGGAACTCCAGTTTTCTCTCTCATCCGCGTTTCCGTTGAACCATCGCATGCTGGGGGGGAAAAAGAGGGAAAATGCGTTAACAATTTGTTTAATTGTGCCCAACGTAAAAGTCTGCATTAATGTAAAGTTTTTAATTTTATGTAAAGCTTTCTGGGAGGGTCCGTTATATACTTAAATATTAACCATTGTACTGCAGCATTCCACAATGGGCGTTGAAGTAATGCATGCAGTAATGCATATCATAAATTCCTGAACCCTATATTAACATTTTCATAGAAATATTAATGAATATAATTATTTCAGAATGGGATAAGGCATGACCAAGGACTTTGGTGCCAAATTGACACCTTTAAAATCATGAAGAATTCCTAATTCCTAATTATACACAAACGAAATAAAACAACATAAGTACCTATGGACACAAGATGAATGGAATTCAAATTAAAGGGTTTCGTATATTTTAAAATAAACTACGGCCATTTGAAATAGTAAAAACTAGCTTTGAGATAGATCTTATAACTCCAGACGGTAAGTAAATATTCTTTTTGACTCATTATTTTCTAATCACTCATAGTCTGGCCACGTAAAAAACATGGAAATGTTACATGTTAACAATGCAAATATTTTAAGAGCGTAGTATGCAATACGTTTATATTAACTTAACTCAATTCTTGTCTACTAACAAATTTAAAAGAACACTTTCAGCATACGGTATGTTCTACGACTGGACTTTAAATCTTTTCTTAGAATTCTCAATCGTCAATGGAAATTTAAGCACAGTGTAGGGCGCTGGTTTAAGGTAGAGGGCTTAAGAGGGCTCCCCTCTTCACATCTTCAGGATTTGCATGATTGCATAGTAAAATTCAGTGCACTGAAACTACTCGCTTTTGTGCTTTGTGTGTGTGTCTGAAGACTGGATTTAAGAGGGGACATATAGATATTTGTCTATTGTTCAACTATACTATACGACTTTTATGGAATCCTGTTTCCGAGAACTTATGAATTCAACAATTTTAGCCCTTTATTTATCTATTAATGTATGTATTATTGCTATAAAAGCATATCCTCTGACAGCGTATATTGGCCCAGAAACAGCTCTTTACTACTAAACACAATAAAGACTTTACTCTGTTGTTCAAAAAGGATACGACGGGAATCCCTGAATGTGTTCAGGAGTCTGACTCACTACTCAAACCCTGAAGTGGATTTTATCTACTATGTCTAATATAAAGGTGTAATTTCCTTATCCTTAACAGTACAATTCCTATTCTATAAAAAGCAGTATTTGGGAGTAGTCATAAAAGTGTGCTCTTCATAATTTTTGCTCTAATTTTTCTTGAGTCGCTACAAAGACTTTTCCCGTCGGCTGATAATTAATTAGATATACTAAAAACCATATGTTCAATCCATTATTCATCCGACTAAAGTGTATGTCTCTTCTGAGGGCACACAATTAAAGAGGGATATTTGTGAAGAGGCAGCTAAATCCGTCCGACGGGATTTGAATCAGAGTACAAAACACGACATTTTTTATATAGTATAGTAGTGATTCAGTTACGTGATTCCGATTGGAATGGAATTAAATAATAAATGAAGGGTATACATTTGCAATTGGTTTCCAATTAAACTAGCAACAGATACCCCCTGCCTCCGTAGAGAATTGCTGACAGACTTACCAATGGAAAGTCGTATAATCCACAAAGATTTTCCAGGTTTTTAATACCGCAAGATTTACAGTATTTGTTTTATGATATATATCATGTGTTGTGCACTTTTGGAATATGTAAAAAATTCAACAATTTCACAAATCTGACATGGCTTTCTTTTATATTGTGGGGTAGATTAAAACTGATGCTTTTATGGGGTCGTTTTCCATTTTGTTGTTGCCGTTAATTTGAATAGTAATTAAAATTATACGCGCTGAGAATTTGCACGTGAATATTTGAGATTTTCGCGATACTTTTTGTGAATTTTATTTCTAGCCGAGAGACGACATAACACACAAAACATTTGCTGGGGGCACTCAATGAAAATATTTTCGCTAAATTCACAAAATGCCAAATTCCATAAATTCTTGGCGCAGGCGACGACAATGAAGGCGACGGCGACGGCAGCGGGAACACTGGCACTAGTGGCAATACATTAGTTTGACGCTTGACTTTGGCATTACGAGCCGCATCCGTTGAGCTTGACGGATCCGGAGAAATCTCTATTTTAATTGCACTGAAAAATGAACTGCACTTGCCGCAATCGCTCACTGGGATTCCGTTTCGGGTTTATTTCTTGTTAATTTTCACGTCGGAATAAACGTCGGGGCAACGAAACGACGGACGCGGGCAGCAGATGAGAATCGGAGAATCCGAGGAATCGGTGGAATCGGAGGAATCACGAGGCACGAGCTCCGCTGCCGCTCAATCGGAAGATACAAAACAAACTGGCTTGAGGAGCGCGCGCTGTAGCAGTGTTGCCAGCTGCTGCGCCGGAAGAGAAGGTCGAAAACAAAATGGCATTTGGAGAGAGTGCTCTCTCGCTCGTAGCATGCGAGATTGGTGTGTGCGCGAGCGGGACAACCGCTGTGCGCCATTCAGCTATTCACGGAGGCCCCGCCCATTTGATTGTGTTGAGGGTTATTACTGTTGTTGCCGTTGTTGCTGCTGCCGCCGCTGCTGCATGTTTGGTGTCTGAGCTAAAGATACCCGCATCGGTGTGAAAATAAAATGGAGTGCGTCTCAATTGTGTCTTGAAGTAGACGGAAACTCCTCCGCAACGCCACGGTCAATCGTATGCAGGGGTGTGTATACATACATATATGTGTACATACATACATACATTAAGTAGTATATCGTAAATGTCTGCGTGTTTCTTCTGCTCTATGGACTCGACCATGTTTGATTTTAAAGTCCGTTTCCCGATATCAGGAAGGCAGGCCGCACACACCAGATTGAAAGGAATTCGCATTCGTCCTTTTGTTCCCCAGCGTAAGTATGCGCCAACTGTGTCAACAGTGTTCTCGCAGTGCCCCATGCCCCACAGCTCGCAGCGTGACGTGTACGTATTGATAATAATCTGATTCCAAATGAATACAATTTATTGTGGCGATGGTTTGTGGCTGACAAGGTGCAGACGTTAAGTCCTGAGAGCCTTGAGATGTTCGGCTACTCTTTAATTGGTGTTTTAGATACTTCTAGGTACTCGTAGAAGTTGTACTCAAAATCTTGCTTTAATACAGTGAAATCCTTCAAAGGCCGGCATTATTTCGTTTCAGATTGCCAAGACTCGTCCTTTCCTGGGAGTTATGTATGTGCATATGTATGTATCTAATCATTCATTTAAGATTCACACGATTTTGTTCTTTTGTGGAAGTTTGAAGTTTACCACTATGAGAGGCTCCTTCTCTATGGGTTATATTGGAAAGCCTTATTGGAAAATTAATCATGAATTTCTGTTTTTTCTTAAAACGTTTTCTTCAAAACTTCCTCAAGGGGTTAGGAGTGACATTCATTTTAAATTTAATCCAATTAATTCGTTTAAATCATGATGTCTGTAAAGGATCTGATATGGACAGATGAAGACATTTTAGGAAAAATTTTCTGCCAACTCCCGTAAACGAAAAACTGCCCGTATCGGATTGGATTGAAATCAAATTAAAATATAAGGTGTTTTCGGTATTTTATAACAGTAAGCAGGATGATTCTACCAGGAGAGGCATCGCCCATGAAGTGTTACTTAAATAAATTTGGGAAGTGTCTTGGATGTTTGATTGATTCATGTTTGGGAAAACTTTCGTTGTGTAGCGTTAGATCTGATGGATAGTCCTTCTATGGAAAATGTAGTCGTTCTGAATTCTCCTTTGTACTATTCAGAATAGTAATCCTGGCTGCCGAAACTATTCAATTCTATGGATCAGCATAAGCCCTACGTAGAGTTTCTCGGTTTCTCAACTGAACAATACGTACGAATGAATATTCAATGCTTGTCCAATCGAAATTCTTGTTAGAAAAAACCAAAAACATTTAATTTTCAGTGAATGAAGTACAAAGACACGCGTACAGATTTATTTCCTTACGAATCATCCAATTAAATCTGACTCTAGGCAGTCTTCTCTTGCAGTGTTCGCGTTGTTTAACAACTCTGCAGCATGCTAGTCTTGGCGATGAAAAAGAGGCTGGTCACATAGGTAAGCGGGAATATGGGATCAGCGATTAAATAAAAATAACTGGAGGAAGATTGGAAAGTCACAGGGAAATTAAAACAATGCTTTTTCGAATTTAATTCAAATCGATAGAGTATCAGGGTGTGGTGATGTGTTTAAGGCGTTAGCCGCTTGGGATCGCGTGGGAACATGGAGGTCTTGCGAATGTTATCCAAGCCCAAGTACAGCATGACCACTCGCTCCATGCCAATGCCACCGCCGGCGTGCGGGGGGCAGCCATAGCGGAAGGACTCGATGTATGCCGCAATTTTGGTGGTATCTGAAACAAGAAAGATGAAGAATTGGTTTTCAACAGGAGCAGATAGGGAGCAGCTTCATTCAGAGATACTAACCGATACCATGGTGCTTGGCACGCTCGATTAAGTACTCCGGATCGTGTATACGTTGTGCCCCTGACAGGATCTCCTCGCCTCGCATGAACATGTCGTAGGAGTTGGAGTAAGTAGAGTTGCTGGGATCGGGCATCGTGTAGAAGGGGCGTATCGCCAGGGGGAACTTGTCCAAGATGTAGAAGTCAGTGTCGTACTTGGCCTTGACAAGACGACCCAGTAGCTTCTCATTTGGCGTCGACAAATCCTCCTCATCGCCCGTCTCCACGCCAGCCTCGCGCAACATAGCCACACCCTCGGAGAACTGCAGTATCAGTGGTGGCTCCAAGAACTTAAAGGCGTCCACCTTGTACTGCTGTCCCACTGACTCGATCTCACGGCTGTAATTGTCGCGCAATCCCTTGAAAATCGCCGTGAACGTGTTTCCAATTGTGTGGAGCACCTCGTGGTAGTGGTACTTGAAGGCCATCTCCAGATCAAGACCTACAAACTCTGTCAGATGCCTGTGCGTGTTCGAGTCCTCCGCACGGAACACGGCCCCCACGGTGTACACCTTGTCAAAGTCGGCGGCAATTGCCATTTGCTTGTAAAGCTGTGGCGACTGGGCGAGATAGGCAGAATCCTTGAAATAGCTGACGGTGAACACATTGGCTCCTCCTTCACTGGCTGCCGAAATGATTTTCGGCGTGTGGATCTCGGTGAAGCCCTGCTCGGTGAGAATATCACGGAACAGGCGGCAGACACCAGCCTCCAGGCGGAATATAGCCTGATTAGCCGGCGTTCTCAGATCCAGGACACGATTATCCAGTCTGGTGTCCTGATTGACGCGGATGTTGAGACCGTCATCATCGGCGTTCTCTGGACGCGAGGCATCCTCAATTTGCAAAGGCAGCTGAGCCTTGGCCTGGGAAATTACAAATATTTGTTCGACACACAGCTCCAGTGTTTGCTCCGTGCAAGATTCGATCTTGTTGGGCACTGAGACGGGCTTGGCCTGGATATCGATGATGCTCTCCTTGGGAATACTGCAAGAAGATGATTGGGATTAGAAATTAGTGATCATCCTCGAGCTATTTTATAGGACATACTTTCCCGCGAACTTCACCATCTGCTTGGAAATGATATCGCCCACAGCCAGTATGCACTGCACTGTACTGCTCTGCTGGCGCAGGATAAGGAAGCACTGTTTGCCCTTGGACCGCGAAGTATGGACGCGTCCTCGTACCCAGAGCAATCCCTTTTCCAAGTGGCTGCTCAGCTCGTGCACAGCCACGAAGTTACGCTCACTGCGTTTGTCCTTCGATTGAATCATCTCAGAGAGGCCGTAGCGGCCCAAGGCGCTGTCTTCGGCGCTGTCGCCAGCTGCATTGTTAGCGGCAATAGCTGTTGCCGTCTCCGCCTTCTGCTCGGCTTTCTGTGGAGATAAAGGTACAAGCATCAGAGCTGTTATCAACGCCAAACACTCACGCCACGTCCCCAGAATCACAAAATTACCTTGGCTGCCTTGGCCAGCTTCTTGGCTCCCTTCTTGGAGACCTGCTCCCCATTTGCCACGTTCTCCTTGTCTTCGACCATGTTGGAATGCACACAAATGGCTGTAAAATAAAACTTTATCGTTCAATACAATGCCACAAACAAACTCGTAAACCGCATAGATTCTGATAAGCAACAGGCGACTGGTGGAATGGCAAAAGCAGCGGGGGGGAGCGACGAGTTGCGTCACTATCTTTATAAATAGAACCTAGCGGATGAGATGTCCCATTTGCGAATTAAATGAAAGGGGCTTCCGGCTCTTTCTCAATGCAGGTCAGCAACCCGATCCCCACCTCCGCTTTCCATATGTCTGGAGATGGGCCCTTTGTTACAAGCGGCACGGCACGCACATAACCTAAACGTAAACGCTTGTCTTCGCTGGGACAATGGCTGCACTCGGTATGATTCACCGTCACTTATTGATTGTTCACATAGTTAAGACCTACCAGAAAATTCTCGCCCTTTTAATACAGAAACGAAAAGATTACACGAGCGTCGTGGACGATTGCAGCATGCGAGTCGGCCAAAAAATTCACTAAAATATACCAAACTGCATTGCTGGTATATTTTAGTGCTTTTTTCCGACTATCGATAGTTTCTATGCATTTGCAAGGTGTCGCAAGCCGATTCAGTTTATACTGACGTCATATTTTACAGATATCTATTACATAAAACCATATAAAAAAGTTTTCGGTGGTCGTCCGATATTTAGCTTTCTTTCTTTTCCCATCAAGTTTTTTATGTTTTCTTACTGCCTTCCTTAATTGAAAGTGTAGTGGAACAGTCGTTTTATCAGAATTTGCGCCACCTTTAATATTATACGTTTTTCCACCCTAATCGATAAGTCGATATTCGATAGCTCGCCTAGCACATCTCTAGGATAATTTCGTGAATAATCCATAAAAACAAAAAAAAAGTTTACTTGGTTAAAGCAGTTTTGTAAACAATCCAGAGGTAAATAAATTATCTTAAAGTGCTTAAATCAGTTCTTGGGGCTTGGCTTGTGGCAAGTAATTGCAATTCATGCTCCTTGTGGTGTTCCCTCCGGTATATTTGTGGATCTGTGGCTGAGTGAGTCACCGTTTTTCTGGCGGATACAAACAAACCGCTCGAGTATGTATTATTGATGTGTGTAGACTCCAGCTGCACCAATTTAAAAGCTACGACTAGAAAACAGTGTGTAGGTAAATTAATAAACGGCATTGCCTTTCAAGAGCACTCCCACGCTCACATAGCGTACACGTCACTTCTGCCACAACAAATCCATAAAGCGACCAGGAAGAGCCGAAATTAATTAATAATTGCATGCCACAGGATGGGGGTTTCAAAAAGAGCGGAACTTTTTCCCATTACTGTACTACATTTCATTGCTGCTAATTTAATTAGCCGAACGAACAAAGTGGCTGCGTTGTATCAGCACCTATTTTATGTTATCACTTTCCATTCCATCTCTGCTTGCAGGTAAATTCTCATCGAACTTAGTGCTACTCAGCGACCTCAACAATGCAAGGTGAGTGCCAAGGGGCAAGGCTTGACTAATCGAAAGTTTCTTGGGTCTACTTCACAGCAGCATCTATTAGAGATCTTTAGAGAGAAAGGCCGAGAGCAGAACCCACAGTGCAATGTCGTGGCAAAGTGTCCCTCAATATCCCCAGTACCAAGGTCTATTTTAATTGCAAATTTTTTATCTAAATTTATTGCTTTTTTGGGTTATTGCATGCTTCTGTTTTTGTAACCCGTCTCCTTGTCTCTTTGGAGGATTTCATCAAACCTGCTTCTATGGTGCAGTTTTTCCAGAACTACCCATAAAAAGTTGAATCATTGTAATGCCGTCTTTCCATTAAGAAGTTATATTTGTACTCCCTTATCATGGTTGAATGTGTTTACTCTAGAGAGTTGTTGGATGCTTGTTATCACTGTTCTCTCATTTTTTCGGTAAATACTTTGTGCAGCCCCTCCAAAGCGAATCATTCCGATTTCTCAGTTCTGGGTAGCGAATGCGAGGTTTTTTCCATCTTTTGGACCTGGCCTTGTGGAATGCTCTAGAAGAAAAGTTTGAAAGTTGTGAACGAAAAGAAAGCTAAGTTGAAATGTACTCAACAGATCCAAATCAGCAATACAATTACGGTGGCTATCCACCGCAAGGAGGCTACGGTGGCGGACCTCCGCAAGGCGGCTATCCGCCCTATGCCCAAGGAGGAGCTCAACCTTATCCACAGGGACCGTATGGCCAACCCTATGGACAAGGACCCCCACCAGGTGGCTATGCTCCGCAACCGGGATTCATTCAGCCACCACCTGCAGCAGGGGGCTACGGAGCCTACGATGATCCAGAGAGTCAGCCCAAGAACTTTTCCTTCGACGACCAGAGCATCCGTCGCGGATTCATACGCAAAGTTTATTTGATTCTAATGGTAAGTGGGGTGCAATAGCAGTTTCATTTAAGTTTATGTAAATTCTCAATTTGTTGTTCTTTTAGGGCCAACTGTTGGTTACTTTCGGAGCAGTTGCCTTGTTCGTCTTTCACCAGGGAACAAAAGACTTCGCTGCCAAGAACATGTGGCTCTTCTGGGTGGCTCTTGGCGTAATGCTGGTCACTATGCTGTGTATGGCCTGTTGCGATAGCGTACGCCGCCAGACACCGACAAATTTCATCTTCTTGGGATTATTTACAATAGCTCAGTCGTTCTTAATGGGAGTAACGGCCACTCGCTATGCCCCCAACGAGGTTTGTGCTCATTGAAACTAACGCTTTCACATACCAGCAGCCTGCTAATCGGTACTTTGATTTCAGGTTCTCTTGGCGGTGGGTATAACGGCGGCTGTTTGTCTAGCACTCACGCTCTTTGCAATGCAAACCAAATACGACTTCACGATGATGGGCGGCATTCTGATTGCCTGCATGGTGGTATTCTTGATCTTTGGCATTGTGGCCATGTTCATGAAGGGCAAAATCATCACGCTGGTCTACGCCTCGTTCGGAGCGCTTCTGTTCTCCGTCTACCTAATCTACGATACGCAGCTGATGATGGGCGGCGATCACAAGTACTCCATCAGTCCCGAGGAGTATATCTTCGCAGCCCTGAATCTCTATTTGGACATCATCAACATCTTCATGTACATTCTCACTATAATTGGAGCATCGCGCGACTAAGGATCCCGCGCGTAGACAATCGATTTATTTCCAAATATTCTTTACATTTTAACCGGCTCCAGCTTTAACCGGCTTACATATTGTTGTCGTCTAATCTCATTCGCCTCTAACCAGTTCTGACACTGAGAAACGAAACGGCGGCTATATTCAACTTAAAGATTACTCAAATATCTACTATAAATCTATATCTTTCCCTGTTGTGTTTGGCCAGTTTCCTTATATGTAGTTGGTAATATGTGTTTTAAGGTGAAGTGAATACAAAATTAACATTTTAATTTGCTTTTTGTTATGTAATTCGTATTTAAGCTGGTTTCCGACATGATTTTGAATGTCAAGAATTCCCCCTCAGCCTCTTCGGAGTATTATATAAATGCAGTTGCGAGGATAATTAAAAATACCAAATTGATATGCCATTCACATAAAAACAATAAATAGTCACGTATATACATGCATACATATACATATATACTATATTATATGCAACACGGCTTGCAATTGTTAAATACGTTTAACTTTGTAAAAACTACGGAATCCCGAACTATATTTGTAAATCTAATACCGAACGATGTAAACTCCGCAGCGACACTGAGTTTAAAGTCAACAATAAAGCGCGTCTATTTATTAAGGCTGGATTGTTCTGACTACAGAGAGCAGCCTTTGTAGGTCTTCTCCATGCCGATTTACCCTGGGGGCATTGCCACCGCCAGTGGCATTCAACATCATCAGTTTTCAGTCGACCAGCGTCGCTTGCGCACGGATTACACCAAAAGGCGAACTTTATCAATTAAAATACCTTTTCTTTATCATTTGTTAGTTAGTTGGCCTGACTTTCTTATCGCAGCCACACAACTGTGTGCGTGTGAGTTTTGGTGTCTTTCAAATTTGTGTGTGCAACCGGGTCACCGCCACCTGCGGCTCAGTAGTTCGTGTGTTTTCCACCGATATAGCCGCAATATACAAATAAAATGTATCACTACCAGCAAGGCAAGTACAGGATGTGATGGAAGCAGTGTCGATGGCGGCTAAGCCGAAAGAAGAGTTGTGGCGAGAAAGTGTTCCCGATAAGATAATCGTCGATTGCCAGAGCTCTCTCTCGCTCTCCCTCTGAGACCAACAATTGTATTGCAGGGGTTTATATGTGATTCACCTATTATTGAACATTTGTTGGGCCACAATATATAAATTACTCAACAGCACACACATGTGTGTACATTATCTGTTATCTGCATCTACTGTGCGTCGGCGATGTGTTCGTGTGCGTGTATGGGAGAGTCGATTTGATAAGAAACATGGCTAATCTGCAAATAGTCGGCCATATGGGATACTTTCTGGTAGGGCAAATGGGTTAGACCATCGTCACCTCCAAGCGGAAGAGCTCACACGACACGTAACTATAGCGGCACAGAGAGCGAGCGCATATATTGCATACTATCTATAACAATCCAGCCATGAGCAACCACTTTCAATACGGTTAGTCATCGATGAATTAATACCCAATTCCTTTGAACCTGTCTACATCCATAGGCGATGAAACTGGCGCCTACACAGATGCGGAGGCCGACAAGAACTTCGATTTTGATGACCAGAGCATCAGGAAGGGCTTCATTAGGAAGGTCTACCTCATTCTGATGGTGAGTGAAACATCACTTAATCACGGGATATCTCTAAATCTCACTTATGATGTATCTGACATCCTAGGTACAACTGCTGATTACTTTTGGTTTTGTCAGCGTGTTCACCTTCTCAAAGGGCACACAGGAATGGGTCCAGAAGAACCCATACCTCGTTTGGATCGCCCTGGTGAGTGGCTTCCTTTTACAGGATAGCATGGATATAAAATCTCTATTTTTTGCAGGTCGTTCTCATTGTGACTATGATCTCCATGGCCTGCTGCGAGAGCGTTCGTCGGAAAACGCCACTCAACTTTATATTCCTGTTCCTGTTCACAATCGCCGAGTCCTTCCTGCTGGGAATGGTGGCCGGCCAGTACGAGGCCAATGAGGTGCTGATGGCCGTGGGAATCACGGCAGCCGTGTCCTTGGGACTCACCATCTTCGCATTGCAAACCAAGTGGGACTTCACGATGTGCGGCGGAGTGCTAGTCGCCTGCCTGGTGGTCTTCATCATCTTTGGCATTATTGCCATCTTCATACCAGGCCAGGTGATCGGTCTAGTGTACGCCTCGCTGGGTGCCCTGCTCTTCTCCGTGTATCTGGTATACGACACGCAGCTGATGCTGGGCGGCAACCACAAGTACTCCATCAGTCCCGAGGAGTACATCTTCGCGGCCCTCAACCTCTACTTGGACATTGTCAACATCTTTATGTACATACTGACCATCATCGGATTGGCCCGCAGCTAGACGCCTCAGTGACCGTGTGTGCGGCAGTTCCCATACAAGTTCTAGAAATATGTAATTTAATTTTATGTACGCTATACGAAGAAATACAGATTTGACTATTAGCCCACCAGGTCCGAGTGCTCACTTTGGTTGGGTATTGCAGTGTGGATCGGTGCATCTGTGGCTCTGCTGCATCCACAAATCTCGAACCTTGCCCACGCCGCGGTGTCCAATTAATTAAAACAGATGAAAGGCCGTAATGTAATTATGTTCAATCAGCCCCTGCGGCGATTGCAGCGCGCCAATTCCTGGCGTGGAAGTGGACAAGGCCCCCAGCATCAGCTCTTTAGTTGTGCGCGCGCTTGGCTCGGATGCAGACGACATGGATTTCGATGAGGTACTTAAGGAGGTGGGATCTTTCGGCCTCTACCAGAAGGTCATCATATGCTCGGTGTTACTGCCGGCTGCTCTGCCCTGTGCCTTTCACGCCTACAGGTGAACGTGGCTGGATTCATTCTTCCATCCTTATAATCCTGTGTGCCATCCTTGCAGCCAGCTATTCATCGCGGCCACTCCACAGCACTGGTGTCGAGTGCCAGAGCTGGAGCCATGGACCCAGGACTATGTGCAGTTGGTGAAGAACCTGAGCATCCCGAGGAACCGTCATGGCGCCTACGCCGAGTGCTCCATGTATGCCCGCAACTACAGCGACATTGTCCGGTATCTGGAGTACCGACCGCCCATCGATCTGATCAGGCAAGAGGCTGAGAATCTGCTGAAGCTGCAGCCGGAGACAGCGCGGATAGTGCCCTGCCAGCATGGCTGGCACTACGACAAGTCCATTTACTCCAGCACAGTGGTCCAAGAGGTAGGTAAAACGATCTCAATCAGCTCCTCTCTGACTCCAGACTTTCTCCCTCCGATCGCAGTGGAGTTTGGTTTGCGACAGAAGCTACCTGGTGACCCTAGCACTGGTCATCTTCGGTGTGGGCGGACTGCTGGGGAACTACGTCTTTGGCTATCTGGTGGATATGTGGGGCCGGCGACCGTCCTTCTACGCCTACCTGCTGCTGGAGATTGCGGCATGTGCGGCAAGTGCCTTTGCCTGGAACTTCCCCGTCTGGCTGGGGCTCCGCTTCGTGGTGGGGCTGACAGTGCCGGCCATACTGGCGAGTCCCTACGTCCTGGCCATTGAACTGGTGGGCCCCGATCGCCGCGTCTTTTGCACAATCGTCTCGAACATTGCCTACTCGTTGGGACTGGTCATACTGGCCGGCGTTATATACATTGTGCGTGACTGGCGGGAGCTCAGTCTGGCTGTGTCCATGCCCCTGCTGATGCTGTTCTCCTGCTTCTTTTTGCTGCCCGAGTCTCCTCGCTGGCTGATGGCAGTGGGGCAGACGAAGCGGGCAACAAAGATCCTCAAAGTAATTGCACGCGTGAATGGAGTACGCATCACCAGGGACTTTGTGGAGCGGTTGCAGCATCGACTCGTGACAACGCAGGCCGTGGAGTCGTCGGCCTCCACGCACTATGGTATCTTGGATCTGTTCCGGGGCACTAACATGCGCCGCAAAACCCTGATTATCACCCTTATCTGGTTCGCCAACACCAGCGTGTATGTCGGCTTGAGCTACTACGCTCCTGCCTTGGGCGGCGACGAGATATGGAACTTCTTCTTGGCCGGGGCCGTGGAGCTGCCCACGTATCTGCTTCTATGGCCAGGACTCAGCTACTTTGGACGGCGCTGGATCCTCTTCATATCGATGCTCGTGGGCGGAGTGGCCTGCGTGGCCACGTTCCTATTTCCGAAGATCACGTTGCTGCTGTACTGCGTCGGAAAGATGGGCATCAGCTCGTCCTTTGTGGTGCTGCCGCTGTTGGCCTCCGAGCTGTATCCTACGGTGGTGCGGGGCCTGGGCATGAGTTTCAGCTCCGTGGTGGCTATGATCGGGCCTATTGTCATTCCCATTATTAATCACATGGTGAGTGTCCATTAGCCTTTCCAGATCCCGATCGGTTACCTTAGCATTTGTCTCGTTGCAGGGCCAGCAAATGCTGGCTTTGCCGCTGATTGTGATGGGAGCGCTGCTAATTGTTGGCGGATTCGCCAGCCTACTGCTGCCAGAGACGCGGAATAGGAATCTTCCCCAGACCCTGGAGGAGGGCGAGGCGGTGCCGCTCAGTATTCTGCTTTGCTGCTGTGTGGAGAGCGGAAACAAGAAGAGTCGCCCCGAAAATCGTCGCAGGGTGATTCCCGAGGTCGGTGCGGCAGTTTATCATCGCGTGGAGAGTCCCAGCTCTGGTCCTGCCACCTGCAAGGTTGTCTGCAGTATATGCAAGAAGGAAATGCGAACATTGTAATTGGTTCAAACTTTCAAAAATGATTGAAATTAGATCGTATCGTATTTTAAAATATTGTTTTGTTGTTTGGGCGGGAAAAAAAGATAGCCAGCTGGCAGCACTGTCGCCTTTCTTGCAAGGAAGCTGCCACTTAGTTCCATATCTACAGTAAAGGCAAAAATATTGGGTCAGGTCGCCGAAAGAAGATACGTTTATTGTTTGTTGCAGCCCAAATTAACACTAATTCTTCAATTAAACTATGTACAATTTTGCAACTTGATGTTTATGTACTTGCAATTATACATGTGCATTAACCTTTGCCCTATACATATGTTTTACTGGCGCAACTGATAAGAAAAGCACCCAACCGCAAATTGTAGCCTAGAAGGTTCAAGCCTATCAGCACACCGCAATCCGCGAATCGCAACATTTTAAACCATTTACAATTTGAGTTGGCCGTGACTCATGACAGAAATTTAAAACAAATCGCACCCATACTGCCAGGAACGCATGCCTAACACACACAGAACTGATGCATACAGGCAAACGTTGGGTTTTCGCTCTTTAGCTTTTGCATTTTGCCGCATATTTATGTTATTACGAGAACTCTTGCCAGGCAAAACCATTATTTAACTAATGAAACGCGCTAAAGTTCAGTTCTTGGGCCCAAAAACAGCTGCCGATTGCTTTCAAAGCCCGAATCTCAATGTCAACAAGTTTTGACTGCCGCGTGCTTTTTGCTACCCCCCTCGTCCAAAAGGCGTTGTCAGGCATACACACACATGCGCGCACACCAACGCAGATTATGCAAGAAAAAAAAATTAGAAACGCCAGAAATAAAATGTCCAGAAATATAAATGTTTTCTTTCCAGTTCTTTTAATGTATGTATGATGGTCTAAAAAATACGTTTACAAATTAGAAAAATGTTTTCAACAATTTTGGTTCAAGTTCGATTTAGCTTTGATAGGGACTCTCTTGTTTACATGAGTTTTTGAAGCCGGGGGGATACATCATCATTGGGTTGGGATTTGAATATAGAACAGAGCAGGTTAAGTATGAGCTAATGCTATAAATAAGTATATATTCATCCTTCTACTATCTGTCTCTCCATCAACCTGGCAATGACTTCTTCTGGAGTGTCTGTGTTGTCCCCTAAAATCAGTTTTCAAAATTCAATACCTCCTAAAAACCGTATAAACTGTATGTGTGTTTTTGTGGGGGAGGCGGAAACAATACGAGACGGCGGCGTTGCGGATGTGTGTGTTTTGTTTTTCGTATAGAGGGAAACGTGCTTTAATCGCATTGGAAAATACATTTTACCGTTGTACAATTCGTCGTTTCCAGCTACACTAAGAGTAGTTCTAAGATTGAAAGTTCCCTTATTATATTAGATATAATTATTATATTTAACGTGTTGTGTTTAGCGCTCGCTTGGATGCCGTTTTATTTGTGTTTAGTTTAGTGTATCATGACCCCCGAAATAGAAAAAGGAACCGGGCGGGCGGCGCATCCAGTGACAAACCACATGCCATCTGTCCTACTCCCATCCCACACAGCTATCCAGACGGGAGAAGAGGATCCGCTTGACGGTGTGTTCTGTATGCCAGCCGCTAGCCCCTTCTTTCCTTCTGTCGTCGTATGTTTTGTATGTGTGTTGTTTCTTGTTTAAAGTGTATGTGTGTGTATCTACGCCTCAACATCGTTGACTTATTAGGCCGAGGCCGCCACTTCACCAGCCTTCTCGTCAGCCTTGGCAGCGGCAATAGCCACCTCCTCGAAGTTCTCGACCAGATCGGGCACATCATCGTCACCGGCATCCGCTCCAGCAGCGCCGGCAGCACCACCGGCGGCGCTCTTGTTGGCGATTTCCGTGGCCAGCTTCTTCAACTGATTGATGTCCTGGGGTCCCAGTTGTGTGAGGATGCCAGGCACCATCTCGGTGATCGTCTTGTTCTCACCGTGTCCAGTGATGGCGAACGTGTTGGTTGGCAGCGAAGCCTGCGCCTTGGGGTTGTTGAAGTGGATGACGGTGCCATCATTCTTGATGATGTTCACCTCCTCAATGCCGGGAATGGTATTCACCGACAACTTCTTCAGCGACGACTGCAACTTCTTGTCGTCGGTTGCGGGGGTGGAGTGCACAATCTTCTTCTTGCGACGGGGGGTGCCCTTGCCGCCAATGCGCACCTGCGCTTGCAACTTCTTAAGCTTCTCCGGATTCATCTACACACACGAAAAGTTCAAGGTTTACAGATTAGTCCACGCTATTTTTAACGCCGATTCCAGTTCACTCAGATATTTACATTGCTTTTTACTAAAATTTACACAGAGCTATGCCCGAAAACACGTGCGCCCAGTGGATGTCAAAGTCAAAAGAAAATCGCCATGATAAAAACTAGAGCTGGAGAGACATCGATGTAATCGATGTTTTTTCTCAAATATCGATGTTTGAGTAGATTTACACTAGAAGAATCTCAAAATATTATTAATATGTTTGACGTAATGATTAGTTTAAAGTATTTGCTTGAAGGATTATTTTTTCTCCTTTTCCCTCAGTCATAGGCAGTACGAGCAAACGTAACTGAGACTCAATAACTCAACCTACTGTAAAAGGGGGATTTATAATTCATTAATTTCATGTTTTAGTGTTAACAATAATTCAAAAGTTTTTTTAACCTGGATACTTGTTATAAAATAGAAAATATATACAAAATTTGAAAAACATCGATGTTTCATCGATTTGCCTCAAAACATCGACGTTTCTCCACCTCTATGGCAAGGCATATACGCGGTCTTCCAGAAATATACCGAAATATTTCGACTCATTTAAAAAATATACCAATGACAAAAACGAACTTAGCTCACTTAGACCCCCTCTATTTAAACAGTTCACAGACTTGAGGTAAATGGAGGAAAATATTACCGATTGTAAATTTATTATACTCATTCTTGGTCTCTGTAAGAAGACAATAAGCTGGAAAATAGAGTTTCGATAGCTTTAAAAATGAAACTGACTATTGGAGCCAGATATTTTAAATGTTTTCTTTCGGTGAAATATTAAGTTACACCGTAGGTCTACAATGGGTTAAGGATTGGAAACCATATTCCTCGATTTTGATATTCGATGTAATATTACTAGCTAGCTAGGACTTGCATACGTTAACACTTAATTTATAATATAATATAATATATATATAATATATATATAATAATATAATATAATACCTATTAATGGGGTATTTCTTAAATAATGTTGGAACAAATGAAGTCAAAGCGCAAAAACCTGGAAGGTACAGGCAAGCAACACTGATATTAAGTGTTACTTATCGATAGGTGTTTGATTAGCCCGATGTGGTCTTAAACTGAAACATATAAGCATAGCTATTGAAAATAACATTTTCTAATCTGTTAAGAAAATATAAAAGTGTCTTTTTATTTATATTTATTTTGTTTCGATAGTGTGACGGAACAGCTGCTGCAGTACTGTTTGGCAGTACTGGAAAACACCTCAAGCTTTGCGAAACCTGGCAACACTAACCCGACCGTGCTAACAATTATTGCAAGCGGAGTTTCAGATTAGCGTTGATTAGATATTGTTATTTGAATTGATTAAAATAAAAGCGTGCTTTGTATCGCCAGTGAAATTGCTCAGAGGACTGAACAGTACACGTGTGTATAGAGAATTCTTAAGGCTCAGAGTGCATTTATCGCTGCGCCGCCGATTGCAACAAGTGGAATTTTCGCTTAATATTTAAGCCCAAGAATCTAAACAAACGTAAGTTCCCTTCCCCCATCAGCGCAATCTTTTCTCACATGTGAAATCCGCAGTGGACGACTTCGAGTTTGACGACCTGGACGATTTCGCCATGGATTTCTGGAGCGTTTTCATGTTCTTTGTCTTGACGTTCCTCATAATGAGCTGCTGCGGCTACTGCTGCACCAGCAGGCGCCAAGGCGCGGTGCTCTCCAGTGAGTATAGATCAAATTTCTTAATCAGATAAGAGCGCCGATGACTCATAGCCCCTACACTGGAGTCAGCAGACATGTGACGTCTGTGTTTTCGTTGTTTTCCGGATTAGTGAAAAAGTTAATTTTCTAAGAGATTGCAAAAAGAGGGGCATAATCGAAAAGCTCCCCCAAAAGTTTCTTTGTTTCTCTTTTTGTTTATGAATCAAGTGTGTTCTTCTACGCTGCTTCGTAAACAAAATCAATTATGTTTTCTGTCCTATAGCTCTATATTTGTATGTGTATATATAGGTAATTTGCTTTATCAGTGTATAAATAATTATCTAATTAACTTTATATATTCATATCTTATCGAGCGTATAGATTGGGATTCGCGTTGGAGCCTCAGGCTGTCCGGGAGTCTCCTACTATAAATCTACTACTATTCCCACTCTCTGAGCAGAGCATTTGCTACCTCTAAAAATCGATCTGTTCTATCAACGGTCGCTATCGCTGTCTTTGGGAAACCATTGCAAATATCCGTCAGATTCTATAGGCAGATTGACGCAAAGTCATTTGAAAGTTACCGCTGACTCAAACCCAGTAGCACCACCTTGATATCGCTTCGATTTACTTTAATAGATAACCACATACGTACATACCGTCCTTTGTATGTAGGTTCCATTAATATCTATGGCACATGTCTGGAACACATCGAAAGTAATTGCCTGCAGTACTCACTTGACTTTTAAAACCCACACGTCGCATAAAAAACCCAATCGAAATGATTTATATATACTTCGACATCTGGTTCCCCATTCTGATGGTGTTCTTCATAGTGATGTTGATCCTAGTTCTGATACGCATCCGTCGGGCCCGTCGAATGCGTCTGGCCAATGGTGCTATAGTCTCGAATGGTGAGCAAACAAAAGTGATTAAATTGTCATCATCAGATGATCGGATCGGTGCTCAATGTGGTTTGATTCTGGGAAGAACTTCAAACACAAGAGCCATTAAAATCTAATCGTAGTGCTCACAAGTGGCATAGACTTAAGACGCCATTTGCATTGGTAGAAAATGTATACATATATATTATCGCTCTAATTTACAAATTATAAATGTGGGTTCCCGTTTCGATTAGGGTGTGTTTTGTCCTGTTCGACAATCTGCCTTGAAAAACCTTTGACGTCAACTAACTCGTATGCGTACTAGTAGAGTCGATTTATGTATCTTCTTGATCTGGGAGGATTAAGTATGAAAGATAGCAAATGTATAATAAATTATACCAATAGTTGCTAATTTTAAGGAACATTTTTTTTTTGTTACCCTTTAATCCAAGAGTACAGAGGTACATTGAATTCGTAGATCGCATAAGGTATATACCATATTCTTGATTAGCATTATTAGCATTAAAGACGCAGAAACATGCTTCGATCGGATCATATTTATAGTCTGAATGAACAAAACAATTTCGCGTGGGCGAAAAAATATTTTCCATTGGCAAGGGACAAAATCAGAAGTATGAAAGGTCCATCGAAAACAGACAATATTTCAATGTGGTTAATTTCGGAATGTTGCGCATTGTGCATGTCCCTTTAAAATGGTTTTAATTTTACACAACAATCATTTATATATATGTATATATTTTTTTTTGTTTTTTAATTTAATACTAAGCAGTTTCGTGCGGGATACAAATTTCTTAGGTTAATAAAATTGAAATAATAGTTCGGCTATCGCTAGATTAGTAAATTTTTCTCGAATTTATCATGAGTCATTGGATAAATTATTTTAACTTCTACAAATTTAGAAAATATCGGGACAGAATTATAAGTCCATATGTATATAAAAACTGAGTACCTGGTGGTACTATAGTGTTGCCAACTTTTCGACTAGTTGTGATTAGATACTTGTTTAACACTTCAGATTACAATGTTTTGTAAGGTGGAAGCGAAAATCCTGAAGGGGATATTTTTTAAGTTTCAACCATTGTCAGGTATGGGAAAGCAGAAACGTTTCCTTCCGTGCAGATCACTTGCTTAGTACGTGATTCTTCCATTTATGAAGCTCTGATTTTAAATTCGCCTCAGACTTTCCTGATTCGATCGATGCACTCCTACAGAATTATTATTATTTTTCTTAAGACAACAATCGGTATTCCAAGAAAAATGGTCTGTGGGAAAGGGTAGGATGTCCGCACTCATGAGTATCAGTTTATTAACATAGAATGAGATACCAACAATGGGGTGTAAACAGAGTATTTGTTGTGTTAGCACTTTAGAAGACTTTATGAGACAAAGAATGCATAACATCGGGAATTGTGATGTTTTTCTGGCCTGGATCCCCCTCCACGTGTTGTGATAAGCGTAATTTAATTACTTGATTACTGCTGACGTCTAAGCCGATCGAAGATTTGTGGGAAGTAGACAGCGCACACTTTACTCACAAGAAGGTGATAATCGCTTCAACTTGAGGGTGGTTTCTGTTTACCAATGTATGTACATACGAAAAATGTACATATGTACATATCATTTTGGAATTCGAAATAAAACTCTTCTCTTTTGATTGATTCGAACAATTGACGTAGGTTTCAAGCTGTAAATACGTTGTACACTTGACAGTATTTATGATCCCCACGGCTCCATGCTCTCTTTCAGCTTGGTATCAGGAGAGTATAATCGCATTACGGGCTAAACGTCACAGCCAATGCGACGGCCCCATATCTTATCTGGTCCTCCGACCCCGAAACCCCTCTCAGTCGGGATACAAAGAGTCCGTCTGGGGAGTCTTACAAAAACCTATACGGTGGCCACACTGGTCACTCAGTCAATGTCCAACGTCTGCGCAATGAACAAGAGGAACGCTTTCGATATTCGCCATTCTGTGGAGTAGTTTGAATCCAAACGGACAATTCTGAAAGACTGAAAGATACCATAATCGAATATATCCCAAGCAAAAGATGCCGCATGTGCCCGGTGAAAAGGATCTGACGATCTCAACGATTGTCTTGTGCTCGATCTTCGTGATTGTTCTCTGTGCAATACTGACGGTCATAATACGCTCTGCCATCCGTAAAAGAAAGCAAAGGACAGAGGACAAGGGTGTCATTGCAGCAAGTTAGTATCTCCCCTACACGGCGGTTTCGTTCGACTTGAATTTGGATTACACTCAATGATGATTGTGAAGAATTGTAAAATAATAATAGACAATTGTACCTTTGAAGGGGTGGCTTGATTATCTGAAGAACTCTTGTTGGAAACCGATTCCGGTTCCTTAAATTCTCCTTAAAGTAACCTACAAGTCGAGAGTGTCAATTCCGCTGTTTGTTGTTCGATTAAAGCACTTCTTGTTCTATCAGTTAATATTTAACCAACAAAGAATAACAATATTTAATATACATATACATTATACGTAGGCTACATTTTATATACTTAGCGTATTACAAAAAGAACAACAACATAACATTAAAAGATAAATACCCATTTTAAAACGTTTTAAAATATGTTCGCAGCACTTTTGGCACTCAGAAGGTTGTATCTTCAATGCAAGGACTCATCAAGCTCTTTCGGCGTCGAAAAACATTTACCACTCAATTTAATTCTGCCATATATATGTAGGTACGAGTATGGGAAGTCCCCTTCCCGCTCGCGATTTGGATGATTTTCGACCGAGGCCCAAAAGCATGCTGTGAAATTGTTACTTGTTTTATTTTTAAATTTTCATTTGGGCTTTTAATTGATTCAAAAGTGATGGAGGTTCACCACAAAAAACAGTTGTTCAACTGTTTGCATAGTGGATTCCCTGACACTCTCGTAATTGTTGAAGTTATTGTTCATCAATCGATTGCCAGAGGGCAGGGGGCTTTGATGTTACCGGCGATGGATCATCCTTTTTGCACTTCTGGGAATGCTGCTGACGTGCCTCGAGCTCCTGGCACAAAATGTGCACTCCGACTGTGGCACAGCTGGAGTTTATTGGCAACTGTTTCTGCTTCCAGCTAATTTCCAAATCGGCCAGAAGTTGCAGTTGCTCTTGCACCTGCCTCTAAGAATGGCCTCATTTAATTTGCATTTGTGGCAACCAGTTTCGATTTGTAGATGCAATGGCTTGGACGACCCTCCTCCTGCTATTGGCAGTCGCGATGGTGTTCATCGCCGTTTGGATAGCTTGCTTGTGTCTACGTGGCTGCGTTGCCCTGCAAATCTACGAACAGATTCTGTGTCTTGCCAGTGAGTTTGTAATGTCGTGATTCCCCATTAAAAAGAGAGCGCGAAAGTGACTCGACTCCGAGCATGGGAACTCCCAGAGCCTAAGGCCTGAGCAGCAAATTCTTTTGAGACGAGAACTGACGCATCTACTATACTTCTTAAACTGCATGTTTAGTGCCTCAGCCCTGTTCAATCTCTAGAGAGTTGATCAGTCGCCAGTTTCAGTTCGTTGCATTCAAACGTGTTTTTTTTTTTAGTTTTTAGTTTCTGTTTCGTGTTGTACAGCATGACACATAGTGCTATTGAGAATTACATTCCCTTTCTACTTATCAATATAGTGGTAATCGTAATCATCTGTTCCGGCCTGCATTGCTGCAGGGTTTGGTGCAGACGGAAGAAGGAAGGTATGACAATGGACTATCACGTACATATAGGGACAACTAATCTTATCTTATCTAAAAATTGGGCAAAGATCTTGCTTATCTGAGCATTCAATGAGCTTCTTTCACTTAGTTTGATCTCGTTATTCTGTCGCATTAGAACGGGTTGTTCCGCCATGAACTTTTTCATTTTCGTTCCTTGGGATGATGATATTGTGGCTATAAATGTGGCGTACATTGGCGCTTTCGTGCCGTTTCTAGTGCTATTGGTCTGTGCTTCTTGCTGCTGCTGTGTCAAAAAATCCAAGGAAAGACGTCAAAAGACGGACCGTGAGTAGTGTGTTTTTGTTAGTCTCCGTTGTTATGTTTACAACAGTGTTCTGTCTTGCCAAGAAATTTAGGAGAATGGGTAAATAATTATATAATGTGCTTCTTGCTGCTGCTGTGTCAAAAAATCCAAAGAAAGACGTCAAAAGACGGACCGTGAGTAATTCAACCTGTAAAAACCTTGCAAATAATGGCACTTCAAGAAATATGTAAAACGGTTTAAAATATCTCCCCGATAATCATATAAAATTGCTTTTCAAAACCATCGTAATGTTATTTGTATGATCTTTCACGTGAATACAGAATATTTTCTTATATAAATATTCCTGAAAACTGAGATGTCCCCAGTGTATTAGTCACAACGTTTTCTGTGGATTATCTAAATGTGATACGGAGCAAAGCTACGGCGTTATTTCCCTTATCGAAATGAGATCCAGTAGCAAATGGAAAAAAGCTCTACGTCAGATAACCGGAATTGCATCTGGTCATGGCATGGCAATGCTCTTAAATGACGTCACTCAGCGTTTTCTTGTTAGCTTTTCATGCCTTCGATCATACGAGCGCCGCTTGCTTCTGGGGTGATTTCGGACTTTCCCACCATAAACATTCTTGGCTATCGGCTACCTGTATGACAATTAATTTATTGCCTAAGAAATACGATGGGAAGTGATTCTATTTGATAAAAGACTTTTTTTTTATAATAGAAACACCATATATGCCCGATATATGACGATCGAACATACGATCGTAACTGCATTTTGGTCATTTGGCTGTGCAAAAACCGACAACTAGACAGGACGAAGCTAAGACAATGGATTAAAATCCATACTTATAATGATAATTATCATTCACATACAGGGACAACTAAAGCCATCTCGTATCTTATCTATAAGTTGGGGAAAGATCTTGCATATCTGAGCATTCAGTGAGATTCTTTCACTTCGTTTGATCTCGTTATTCAGTCGCATTAGAACGGGTTATTCTGCCAAGAACTTTCGACATTTACACATATGAAGAGTCATTTTAATAATTGATATAATGAATCCTCTAATAAACCATAATTGTGCCGAAGCAATTAGGAAATTACCTGATAATATATGTTTATTATCCTTCACGATGAAGTAAATTATTTCATTAAATAGCAGAAACACATTAGCAATAATCATTGAGTGACCTTTTTGCATCGTCCGACCAATGTCGGACTAAAGAATATTTCTGGAAACGGTCCCACAGAGCTCTGACATGTATTCTATAACAGAGTATTCCTAAGCTATAAATATAAGCTTAAAGATTAAGGAAGTGTAATCCCCACTAGAGTGTAGACGATGACTCTGGGGTTGTATTGTATTTTCACACTGATAGCAGACTGTGATTGATAAATGACACTGCTGTACTCTTCCAATTGCTTCCAGTTCTACTATTTACCAACTCGAATCATTTTCTAATTATCAAATAGAACCTTAATGTGTTTCACTTAATCATCATATGGCTGGGCTGTCGAGACAATGATTAGGTGAACCATTCGGTTCAGTTGAACCCTGTCAACATGAACGCCACCATATTCGATGTAATCGAGAGAATTTCGCAGCGATTGCATCTGAATTGTAAGTTCCTGGCATTCGAGCTTGGAACTTTGTCTATTTTGGTGGCTCTGGTGGTGGTCTATGCCTGGATCGTGGCCAGAGACGTGATCTAAAACGAAATATGAGCAACCTAACGATGGAAGCCAACTACCAGACTGAAGGGTCCTACCACCACACCTACCTCTATGTGAACGTTATGTGATTTCTCATCAAGCTGAACTTATACTCCGTGAGCAGCTGTGTTCTGGTCAGTGCAGTGTATTTGGGACGTCGCCAACGTCGCATTCAGGCCCTCAACGATCTCCGTAAGTTCCGTGACGGGTAGTTTTACTGCGAGTGCGAGTGCGCGTTCTGATAAGATATCTTTATGATTGCGATTGCCCTTTTCTTTGGCCATTACGGGCACTTTTCCAACTGCGAATCTAGCGGCTTTAGCTTTGCAGTTTGGGTTTAGTCTTTGTGCACTGTTGAGGCCGTGAATGTCGCTCTAAAGTATTAAAATCATGGATGATTCGGGCCTATACTGGATACTCTTCTTCACATTCTCTGTCTTCTTCCTGACCTCAGTGGCGGCATTTCTCACCCGCGGACGCAATCAAAGGGCGCAGCTAACCAAATGTGCAGGTGGGTCTCAGGGGGTTCCCTCCCAAAATACGATTGATACGATCAATCAGCCAATTTCCGTATCAGTCAATTTTGCCATTAGGTTAGCGGCCATAAATACATTAATTCGTTTCGCGTGCTCCAACTGAAAGCATTGTATTTTTTTTTTTGTAACTCGAAATGGACTCCGTTTGGATTCCCATTATTTCATTTATTGTGTTTTTGTTAGTCTCCGTTGTTATGTTTACAACACTGTTCTGTCTGGCCAAGAAGTTTAGGAGAATGGGTAAATAATTATTACTACATTTTTTGCTGAAACTTATCCCTTGGAATCACAGAGCAGAGAAGAAATGTAAACATGTGTATGTCACCCCAAGGCGTAATCTCTTATCGCGTGGCCATAATCGGCCATTGATTAGACACGGTCTGGGTGTGGGAAACAATAGAGCTGTCATACGAGAGCTTTTCAGTTCGTTTCCTGACCTGACGGCAAGGTGTTTGTGTTCTCCGTCTCGCAATGTTGGCGTTTTTCATAGCTCTGTCTATCGCTTGCACGATATTTGTCATTACATCAATTGTGGTTTGCATACGGCGCAAGCAAAAGGCAAACCGAAATATTGGATACACAATCAATGACGGTAACAATCGAAGTGGGGGTTTCCCGTTCGGCTAACGAATTTCACCATGCCTTGATCGTAGCCAAAAACTATACGAAAGAAAGATAATATGTGCTCATGGATAGATCGTAGTCATCGTATTCGCTTATCGGTTCGGTTATACTCGGCCATTGATTAGACACTTTTCGCGTATTGAAAATATAGAGCTTTCATATGAGAGCTTTTCAGTTTCGTTCGTAAGGGATCGGAAGGTGTTTGTGTTTTCGTCCAGTCCTGTCCAGAAATCGGAAATGTCCGACTTATTGATTGGCCTGTCAATCGGCTTTGCTATATTCACCGTTACCACGGCTGTGGTTCTTATACGACGCAAGCAGAAGGCTGCCCGAAATGTTGGCTATACAATCAGTGAATGTGGTAAATTCAAAGCAATAGTCAGAGAATATTGTGGCATACAGATTACGAACATATGAGTCACCACTGAGTTCGCAATGGTTTATCTGGTAGCTTATCTTCGGGAATTGATTAGATACGATCCGTGTTGGGGACGAAAAGCTGTGCTTTCGTATTTATCGTATCGTTTTCCTGACCATGACGTTAATTATTTCCTCCTAGAAGCCAGGACACAACGTTGCAAACGCAATAGTTGGTTCTGGACGCTTCTCAGTCCGGGACTCCATCTGTGTTTTGTTGATAGAGCTTTCAGATTTTTTTGAGGTTTCTTATAGAGAGCGGTTTGTATTCCATCGGAATGCATAAGTCTTTATCAACACTTCGTTCGCTGAGAATGTCGTTTCTTAATTTCACAATTCTAATCTCTGCCGTTGCAGCTCCAGTAGTGGTGACTTCTGCTACACACACAGCCCCTGGAGGTTATCCTGTTACACAATTGCCCCCGCCTGGCTATCCGGCTGGAAATGCCTACGCCGCTCCATATCCGGCACAGACCACTGGGTAAGTGCAAAGAATTGCCAAAATCAAAATGCATATTCCATATCAGCATATCAATGTCTTTCTTCTACAGCAATGTGACTGTTCAGATGCCCATGCCGATGCAACAGCAGCATCAGCAGATGCCGATGCCAGGGTAGGTGCTATGCTCTAGGGCCGTGGTCTGGTCCTAGTCGTAGAAAAGTTCCAATTAAATGCAAATATTAATATTTTGTTTCTACATTTGCAGGATGCAAACGCATGGCGTGGCATATCCCCCGTATCCTGGGGCGGGAGCATCCAATATGAATCCGCCGACATACGATATGGCCGTTGCTAGTCCCGGGCCCAGTGTGATGCCCGCTGGCTATGAGAAGCAGTCGCCCTACAATCCCAACTTTGGGCAGTAACGATGGAGCCTGAGACCTCAGCTGAAAATGATTTAAGGAAAAGTTTTTGATACCATTTTTCTTTGTCGATATACGCTTTCATTAGTTCTGTATCTTTTTATACATCTCCTTATGTATCGTATGTACTCCGATTATCGAAAGTGAATTCCACATTAGTCAACGATTCGATTCTCTCCTCCCATGAGAAAACCAAAGTAAAAGCGACAGCAAAAAAAGCCATTTTTATATTCCTTGTGATGTATGTATCTGTACATATAGACTTATCAGGAGCCTAAGCTTAATATTAATTTATATATCTACATTAAGGAACTCTTACACAAATGAACACACACACAATTACGTGAAGTGCTAATGTTAAACATCATAAAAACAAAAAAAAATAATAAAAACGAAGTGCACATCAATTACACTCCACTGCGATTCTGTATATTCCGATGTGCACTATCGGGGAAAAAATGAAATAAAAACAGAAACAAACCAGAAGTGTGAACAAGTTTTAAATTATTCGATTTCCAAGAGTGATCTGCTGCTATAAAAATGAAATTGCAGTGGAGAGTAAAATATACCATTTTTTATCAGATAATAGGGAATGAATCTGATATTTTTTCCGGCTGAGTCGAGTGCTGGCCCAATTGCTGCTTTTGATATAATTTAATAAAGTGGTTTTAAAGGAATTTGGTTGCAATCTTAAATGGTTCTTTCAGTTTTCGTAGAATGAGAGGGTAAAAAGTGATAGAGTAAAATATTGTTTATATTTTTGATCTATTTATTTTAAAGTATTAGGATGTAATGATGTATTTATACTGTGATTGGAAACCCATTCGCAACTGAATGGGCCTGATTAGGTAGAAAATCGGTAGTCAAGGGTAAAAAAGGCATATGTATGTACATTGTTAGGGAACGACAGAGCGGTAGCTGGTTTTACCTGGTCCACTCCTTCAAGGCGTTACTCAATAAGAAGTGTTCTCTAGAGAGATGTACAGATGTTATACGCGATAATAACCGTGAGATATTTCTAAGGCCAAACGTTTTCACTTTGTTCACGCTTCTTTAAAGTACTTCAGTGTAATTTTCCGCTCAAGCGACCACAGTCTGGGATGCGTGGCCTTCATTTGAGCCAGATTCTTAACTCGAAATGTGGTTCAAGCTTAGCTTAGCGGTCTGTCTGTTCCTGATCAGCGATGGGGTGGGATCCACTGACTACTGCAGCAATGATCTCTGCCCGCCAATGAGTAAGCACATTGCCTGTGAGAATTATGGGGTAAGTTCGCATAGAATTTACTTATTCTGGCGGACAGTGGAAACTTTTTCTGTGGAAGGACTTTGACGAGAGCTGTGGAGCTGGAGCGGCCATCTTGAAGTTTTCCATGCATCTCCGGGCCCAGCTGCTGTCCAGCTTAAACTCATTCCGCAATGGCATAGCTCTGGGGAGATACCCGCCATTCCGCCCAGCCGCCAGGATGACCACCTTGCGATGGAGCGAGGAGCTGGCAGGCCTGGCCAAGTTCGCCCTTCGAGGCTGCGATAATTTGCAAGAGTACTGCAGCAATACGAACGCGTTCAAATATGTTTCCTACATATATGGAAGCACTCGATGGGTGCACCATGAGAAGACAGCAGAGTCGGTTCTGCAGTATGTGCTGAAGTTCTGGATTGACGACCACAAGAGCTGTACGACGGATCACATCAATGCCAAGAGGCCGCCGAAAGATGGGTAAGCCGGATGTGATGGGATGGACCGAATGATCTTAGACGAGCTTCGATTTCAGTAAATGCCGCGGCTACTTCACCCAGCTGGTTCAAGACCAGGCAGACCACATTGGCTGTGCGTTGATTGAGCGGCATGCCGGCAGCGGTAGCCAGCACTTTTACGCAGTACTCTGCCAGTTCTCGCGGGGAAAGATTGCCAGCCAGCGAGTGTACGAAGAGAGTTCGCATCCGGGCGTACGGTGCTCTTCTGGCACACATGCCACCTACCAGGGTCTCTGCTCGCCCGATGAGCATGTCAATGCGAATGCTCTGCAATTAGCCACCCTCCATTGAATCGGTCACACCGATAGCACTGAATAAAGTAAATAAATTAGCTTGATCCGCGATCTGAGTTATACGTGCCACGCTGGCGATGATAAACGGAAGGTGCTACCGAATGATTTGCCCCCTACTTCTGCTCTCAGTGCTGTTCCTCGCAGCAGAGGGATTTCTTGAAGAGAAGCCCACGGTGGCGAGCAAGAACCTGTGCAGACCCGATCTCTGCTCACCTCAGATGACCCATGTGGGCTGCATTGAGAGCAAGGTATGTCTATGTGTACGAGGGGACACACGTGGTGCAGCTCTCAAGTCATTCGCAGGAGTTCGCCCCGGCCTGTGGCAAGGGCAATCGTATCATCTTTGTGAACGGCGGCCTGAGGCAGAGCATTCTCCAGAGCATAAATATCATGCGGAACTACGTGGCCAGTGGTGTGGGCAATTTCTCGGTCGCTGGCCGCATGCCCACCATGAGGTGGGACACCACTCTGGAGAAGTTGGCCAGCCTGCTGGTGCGTCAGTGCAGCATAGAGGGCAAGTACTGCGCAAACACTGAGAAGTATCACTATGTGTCCACCACCCAGCTAAGCGCCACGATGGAGAGGCGCAGCAATGTCGCCCGTCGTGTGGTGAACAAGCTTCTGCCCACATTATACCATGATCTCTTAGGCTGCCACATGGACAAGGATCATAGGATTATGCCCCTGGCCGAAGGGTGAGTGAATGGATTCTCGGCTCGAGCAGTCTCATTTACCTTTCATCCATCCCATGCTCGCTCTAGAGTCTGTGTAGGCCACTACATACCCCTCCTCCAGGACAATGGGAATCGCATGGGCTGCGCCATTCGCTACAAGTCCGATCAGGGCGGCAATGACACCATTACCCTGACCCTTCTCTGTCACTTCTCGCGGGCCAACGTGAACAGCAATCCGCACTACGAGGTGGCCACCATTCCCGGAGAAAAGTGCAGCACCGGTAAGAGCAAGCTCTATGCGTTCCTATGCGATCGTATCGAAGTGGTCGACGCCAATAATGTGGGTGACATTGAAGGGACTGCGTTATTTTAATGACGTGAGGAATGAATAAAGTGAATAAAGTGGTGAAGAGCTGGCACTGCATTGGTCTTTGCTTCCAGAACGTGCTGTGTACCGAATCGGGGCTGGTGGGGTGTCGAATTGAGTCAAGTGATAGATCCGCCTGACCAGTAATCGATTTGGGGTCGAACTCTATAAAAGACCGCCCGCGAGGTCAGAGCTGGCTAAGTTGGCTGCCTCATCGAGATGTTGGACACAAAGTGGCTGCTGCTGCTGCTGTGGCAGCTCTGGAGCACTAGCACTCCAGTAGCGCAGGCCTTCGACTACTGCGATCCTGCCCTTTGTCCCGGCCCCGAGAAGCACATCGCATGCAACAATTTTGGCGTAAGAGTAGGGTAATGGCCAGTGGGTTCGATTCTTACAATGCCTTGACCGTTGCAGGAATTGGCGGACAGTTGCAGTCCGGATGCGCATGTGGTTCGCATCACGCCCACCCGTCGCAACATGATTCTTAACGAGCTGAACGAGTACCGCGATCGGATCGCCAGAGGAGATCTGCTGGGCTTCAGTCCGGCCACGCGCATGGCCACGCTCCAGTGGGACCCGGAGCTGGCCAGTTTTGCCGAGCTGAATGTGAAGCGGTGCGCCCTGGTCAACGATCATTGCCGCAACAGCGAGCAGTTCCGCAACGTCGCCCAGGTGGTGGCCGAGGGCGGCTGGCAGGGATCCCCCGAACGACCAGATCCTGCCTCAGCCACCGATCGTACGGTCGAATACCACACCGAGGACGAGGTGATCAAGGCCACGCTGGAGCAGATGTTTGCCGAGTACAAGGAGTGCACCATGCGCGATATCATAGCCTACAGTCCTCCCATCAGCAGGTAGGGGCTCTGTCGAATCCAACCTACCTCTCATTTGACTCTCACAGAATTCTCCACTTGCGCATCAGCAAGTGCATTGCCTACTTCACACAGCTCGTGCGTGACAGCACCACTCACGTGGGCTGCGGCATCCTGCGGGAGTCCCGCAACACCAGCAACGAGGCGGGTCGGTGGCTGATCAGTGTCCACCAGTACATGACCTGCAACTTTGTGCGGGCCAGCGATGTGAACGCCCCTGTCTACCAGAGCGGCGATAGGTCGGCCACCGATTGCCGCAGCGGCCGCAATCCGATCTTCATCAATCTGTGCTCGGTCAATGAAATCTACGACACTTCTTCGATCATGCAGGGCCTTGGTCTCTATTAAGTTATCAATTATAATACTTTCAAACCATTTGTCCAAGTTTATATGTGTAGGGGAAAATGAATAAGGGTTCTGATAAATTACCCAAATATAAAAGGGAAACTCCCCTTAGGTCTTAGAAGAAGTACGGCCACTCGGAATTCGTGTGCTGAGTAGCGCCGGTTAATGGAATCCTTATGGAAAGTCAACAGATCCAAACACTAGGGGCAGTTCTAAAAGAGCACGGATTTTTCATTGGTAAAGCATTTAAAGGATCCTTCGCCACTTTAGATAAATTTAATTCGAATACATAAAATATTTCTGTGGTGTAGCTTATCTGTTGTACTGTTCAACTTGTGCAGCACTGAATGAAAGTTTCTTTATCATTACGTAGATTTTAATGAACTTAATTCTCCTTTTGCGGAGTGCATTTTCCGCATTTCACCTGCACAGTGTCAAGCAAATTGAAATTTGCTTGCCTTCGGCTCCTTTGGCGCTCCTGCTCTTGCCCTCCGGCTGTCCGTGGCTGCATCCTGCTTGGCAGCTCTCGCACCTCGGCGACCTGTCAGCCAGCGGATGGCAGTCAAAAAAGTTCGTTGACAACTTTAGCAAACAAATTTTTTATCGCGCACGTTCCATGTCTTCTTCATCTTTCCTATTTGATTCCTGCTCTACCTGCTTTATACATTCATGGTATATATATTTTTAGTACTGGAAGAGAGTGTGAAAAAAGTGGCAAATGCAGCGTTAACCACAACGAAATGCAGAAAATGAAAGAGCACAAAAGCAGCGGGAGGTCTAGTCGTTATTACGACCATTAAGATACCCTTAGAGACTTAGAAGAGCTCTATTTCTGGCTGTAATTGCAGGAAAAATTTCACCTGAAATTAAAAGTGTTGGGGTCCCTGAAATGGTGGACGGTCGCTGAAGTGGTATTGACTTTATCGACTTTATGTGGTCAGATAAAATACAATATACCCTTGTACTCTTCAGATACCAGGTACAACAATTGAGTATAGCATGGCTATTTTTATTTGTAATATATATAAAATCGGTTTTTTTTTAACATGATTCATTCAATTGTGAAATGTGCGCAATTGTGAACGGAGTTTTCAATTCAAGTGATGCCCATTATATGTGCAATATGTGAACTAAATGAACAATCATGCATAAGTTGAATTATTTCCACAAGTTTATCCATAGACCCGTTTAAGGACCGTAAAAAATGTGTAAGTTGTGTTGAGTAGATTCTGGAACAGTTCCAAGGTAATGGGACGAACGTTTCCCAGCAATATCTGAAACATTAAAGGAGTCAAGGTCAAATAAAAGTAAATTTTTTATATTTGTTAGATCTCTCACAGAAGCCGGACGCTGGGCCCTCATTATCATGAACAGAATGTTCTTCCGCAGGGGAATTTCGAAGGTGTACCACTCCGTGTCGTACGCAGCCGTGGCCACGGCCAGACTCTGTTCCCTCAGCTCGTTAGCGTACCAGTAAAGCGCCAGGATTTGGGCCAGTATCATGTTGATGTAGAGGCAGATGATAATCAGTTGGCTGGTGGAGTCGACCTGTCAGAATGGGAACTACTATGTATTGGCTCATAGGTATCTAACGCGCTGCCTTCTTACAATGATAAGCATGAAGAGAAGCGCACAGAGTAGGACGGAAAAGGCCAGCAGTTCGAAGAGGAACATCATGGTGGTCAGGCCACTGATTTTGTCCACATACGCTATTATGCTCTGCTGATAGCGAATGCATTCCTTTATCTCGGCAGCCAGGCGCCTCGAATTGCGCTGCCCTGCCGGATGACGGACGGCCAGGAGGCGTAGGCGGTACTGCAGGGCCTTGCAGCGGACAATGCCGAACATAATGAAGGCCACAATGAGGCTCGTGTAGGGAATGTACATGCAACAGCCCATGGGGGTGATGAGCATCTGAAAGACGTACCACAGCTGGTAGTAGGGCGTTGTGTACTCATCGACACCAGGTATCCGGCTGCCAAAAGGGAGCACTGCGGGTGGATGTAAAAAGAAGCCTCTGGCCATTTCATCATTGCTAGTGATTTCCCACTCACCTCTTTCGCTGGAGCTTAGGGGGTAGAGGCCGAAGCCCACGGAGGTGAGCACACCAAAGAACAGATTGCCCCTGGCCATCAACATACCCTGTCGATTCAGGTCGTCCAGCAGGCCGGCGATATGCGGGTCCTTCTCGCTCGCCAGATCGTAGTAGGCGCTGGTCAGGCTCTGGATCAACCCCACATAGCCGTCCTGATCCTGCATTAGTAGGACGGCCCTCAGCACCGTATTGATCCACAGGACCAACATGTAGCCGTTGCGGATTATGCCAGTGATACCCTCTTTGGTGGTCACCATGTACACCACCTGCGTGAAGATGTGAAAAGAAGCCAGGCAGATGCAGACATACCGCTTCACATTTCGGTCGTAGAGCAAGGCCCAGAATCGCAATATGCAGACGTTCATGTAGATCAATTGGATGTCTTCAAACATTGCTTACAGTTGCTTGGGTGTGTGTTTCCAATGAAATGCCTTGCTGACTCGCCCAGCTAGGACCTTTTATAGATTTCACTAAAGGGCTTTGATGTTTGGCCTTTTATACACGGTATTCGGAGGCCAGAAGGATGTATAGCTTTTAGGCATTTGTTTGTGTAGATAGGGTCGCTTCGACCACTAATATAAGGAAAGGAAACAGAGTACAGGGTATGGCTATAGACATAGCTTTTCATTGAATTTTTGTTGTGGCACACGTCTTGCATCGACTCTCAGCTGAATGCAGTTTTTGCCTAAATTGCTGATGATATTGCAGAATTTTTTCCTGGTTTTGTGGATTTTAGTTGTATATTTGTTGCATTTAATTGGGAGCATATTGATTTCTTTTGAAACTTATTCGAATCAATGACGGTGTAGGGCTGGCGAGGGGTGGCCAGGATGGCCAGGATGAACGTTAGCCAAACATGTGTTATTTCAATTCATTTTTCATTGGGCAAATAGGGAATGCCACATGGAACCACATGCTTTTTAATTCATTTCATTCGAAAGCAATTTGTCTAATGGAATTTTTGATTATGTGATTGCCACTGCAGTCAACCGCCAAATAAAACAATGCCACTAATATTTCAGATCTAAGAGCAGATAAAACATTTCGTATTTCGATATGGGTAGTGACCGGAATCCACTCAAAGTCGATCGTGTGATAACACAACGAAGAAAGCTCAAGCTTTTCAGTGGAGCTTTTGATAGCTGAGCGGAGAGAGCTCCCCTCTCTATAACATCATCAGTATAATCGTATGTATCAGTTGATTTCCAGCGTTTCATTTGTGCGGTTCAATTAAGACTTTCTGACATCATGGAAAAATGGATCGTTGTGCTCTCGCTGGTCGCCGTGCTGCTCGTTCTGCTGTACAAGTGGTCCGTGGCCAAATACGGTATACTCACCGAGAGGGGCGTGCCTCACGCCCAGCCCAAGCCCCTTCTGGGCACTATTCCAATCAGGGGTATGTTTACGGGTCTGCCCGTGCTGAAGTATATGATCGAGCAGCACATGCAGTACCAGGGGAGCAGGGTCTATGGTGTGTACGCCCTGAGAGATCCCCTCATCTTCCTGCGCGATCCCGACCTGATCAAGCTGGTGGGCATCAAGGAGTTCGACCATTTCGTCAACCACCACAGCATGCACAACAACGTGCAGGAGTCGATTCTCTCGAAGAGCCTCATCTCGCTGAAGGATGCCCGCTGGAGGGAGATGCGCTACATTCTGACCCCCGCCTTCACTGGGACCAAAATGAGGGTCATGTACCAGCTAATCCAGTCGTGCAGCGAGGAGGCAGTTCGGCATATTGGGGAGCAGTTGGCACAATCGAATACCGGCGCCATTGAGCTGGAAATGAAGGATTACTTTACGCGTTTCGCCAACGATGTGATTGCCACCGTCGCCTTTGGTCTCAGCGTGAACTCATTCAGGCGGAAAGACAACGAATTCTTTCGAATCGGACAGGCCCTGTCAAAGATTAGCGTCTGGTCAATTGTCAAGGCTGTACTTCATGCCCTGGTGCCGCGGCTAATGAAGGTGAGTCTGTTATTCGTAATGAGTCTCTAAATTGGAGTTTCGTTCCCCCAGCTGCTGCGCATTCAGGTCCTGGACTTCGAGAAGATTGACTATTTCACAAGTCTAGTGAAGGTGGCCATGAGGTATCGCAAGGAGCACAATGTGCTGCGTCCCGACATGATCCATCTGCTGATGGAGGCCAAGCAGCTGAGGCATGCTGAGCTGGTGAACCAATCCAAGGACTCCAGTCGGTACGCAGATTTCACCGATGAGGATCTCCTGGCCCAGTGTCTACTTTTCTTCTTCGCGGGCTTCCAGATCATATCCTCGGCCCTCTGCTTCCTCTCCTACGAGCTCTGCATGAACCCCGAAGTGCAGTCTGAACTGTACAGTGAGATTCTGTCGGTCGACAGGGAACTGGATGGCAAGCTTCCCACCTTCGACAGACTGACGCGAATGAAGTACCTGGACATGGTTGTCCAAGAGGGGCTTCGGAAGTGGCCCCCATCCATAGCCACAGATCGCGAGTGCAACAACGACATCGACTTGTGTGACGAGAGCGGGGAGAAGTTGTTCTCCGCCAAGAAGGGCGATGTTCTGCAGATACCCATCTTTCCTCTACACCACGATCCCGAGAATTTTGCCGAGCCGGAACGCTTCGATCCCCAGCGCTTTTCGGATGAGCGCAGGGATGAGATTAGGCCCGGCACCTTCCTGCCCTTCGGATTGGGTCCTCGGAACTGCATTGGCAGCCGACTGGCCCTCATGGAGCTCAAGTCTATCGTCTACCAGCTGATTCTAGGCTTCAGGTTAGTGCCTGCTCAAAAGACATCGACAAATCTGCTCGACAATATCATGGGCCACAATCTGCAGCCGAAGGATGGCTTCTGGCTGAAATTCGAGTCGCGCAAGTAGTTGGATCCTATAGATTGCATTTGATCTGATTAATCGACTGCCGTTTTTCATTAAAACTTGTATGCAGCTCAAAGAGTTTTACATTAATCAACTGAGAAGGGGAGTCCGTGGGAGTTCAGGTTCTGCCGCGGATTTATTCAATTAATTTCTTTCTCCACATCGAGGTCGAGTCTCAAATTAATAGAGAGTAATTTCAAGACTGAAAGGATGGCGAGCCGAAGCGTTATATACCTTTTAAAATACATTACCCCGTAGAAATTATTACTTATAGAATATTGATCTAAATTTGTTGGTTTTCCGGGGTTGTATCCAACTCAGGTTTAGAAATAGACTAGAGAATAGAAGTTGATTCGATGTTGGTGATAATCAGTAATGTAATACCATCCCAATTAGGTGCCGAAAATCATAGAACCCCCTGCAAGAGTATAAGAACACGTTACGGAAGTGTCAGAGACAGGCGCCGTTCCCGTGCGAGAGCATTTGGCTTCTTGTCCAGTTCAGTTGTTGCTCAAGCAGGGCCGCTGACTCCTCCGGCCAGCAGAGAGAAGAAAAGTTTTTGACATTTTCCTTATTTATGTGCTTTGGTGGCAGTATTTAGGTAAAAGTTTGTGGCCCGCCTAAGCAGTTAATACGATATTGATTTATTCGCCAGTCAACAGCTGTGAGATAATAAATATTATGCACCCAAATACATACATATTCGAAATCTCCCGACTTGTCCAAGGCAAAACTTTTTGTTTTGATTTCAAGATTTGATTTATAAAGCGGCCGGCGATTAAGCCTTGATCCGCCCAGACTTTTGCCCAAGTTTTATAAGCTTAAAGTTGGTGGGGAAATGGCCAAAGGCTGTGTGTGGGTTCTGATTCTGGGTCGGATCGCATCGGAGTCTAGGGTGCAGTGAAACTTTCGTCCCCAAAGGCCGCACAAAAAGTTGGAAAGGCGCGAAAAAGTACAAAGTTTTTGTTTTTTTACTGCTGATAATTATTTTGTTTTGCTAGTGACGTTTGAAACTGTTCGCCCGGAAAAGCGCAATATTTTCTGCGTTTTAGTGCGGGTGGTTTGGTTTGAATGTCTGCTTAATTTAGCAGAATCTTGCAATTTGCAATGGGAACCAAGGGAGCCAAGGCAGATAAGGGATGGGGTAGCATACACAGCATCCATGGTCAAGGATTCGACTACTACCAAAGCAGCTTGACCAGAAGCCGGACAATTTGCATAATTATTCATTGCGCAGCATTATGAGCATAAATAAAGTGATGCTTCACTGCACACACCACACACACACACACATACACTCACACACACAGGACACAAGACCCACATGTGAGGATAATGCCTTGTACAGCATAATAAACTCATGAAAGCCCGAGTGCGTCTCGGAGGCTGCAACGCTTTTTGTTTCTTATTTATTGTTGAGCATTTTTTATGGCCCCTGCCACAAAAGCTTTTCTCTCTCTTCCTCTTCTTCTTGCCAGCTATTTTATGACCTGCATTACACTCCCATTGCACTCTACTGCATCGGAATACCAATTGAAATAATCATAGAAAAATGTTTACGTTTCGGTTTCGGATGAGAATATCCCATGGCAAAGAATGGCTCCTGAGTCGTACACTCGCAGAGATTAATATGGAATAGAGCAGGGCAAATTATAGTTTCGAGGGTTTCCAATTCCAGATAAAATGTCGAGTGGCTTGTGTGGTGCCGCCACTTCGCAAAATTAAAGACAAAGTTCCACAAAGCTCCGAAAGCCTCATCCAACTATTCTCATAAACCTGACATCTCTGTGGAGTGCCCGTGTGCATCTGTGTGTGCCGACGCCAACCTTAACACCCAAATACTCAATTAAATAAAGTTCAACTCGAAATTGCATTACATTTATGAACGTATGTAGGTGTGTCTCGCCCTTGTACCAATGCCAATCCCACTCTCCCTGCCGAAGCAAAAACCACAAGCTGCAGAAAGTTTTTGCCCTAAAATATTATACTAGAATGTACATATGTATATTACTCCCCTACATGTGCTACATATGAATAAGTATTTAAAATGGAATCCAGCATATTCCCTGCCAAGTTGGTGAAACATGTAAAACAGTGGAGATCCTGGCACATGAGAGACTCAACTGGAGCAGAGCTTCAACAAAGAAGTTTCAGATCCGGGGTTTGGCTCACGAAGGAATCATCGTGGTCATCGCGATATATTTTTTATATTTTTTGTTCTTAGACACCTGTCCAGACTTTTGACTCTAGTCTTCACTGCTGGGCCTGGGCTGGTGTACATCTTAGACAGTCCTTACTGTGTGCTTTGGATTATGTACATTTGTACTATTCCACTAGTTTACCATTTTTGCCGAAAACCTGAACGATCTTGGCGTGGCGTAAGTAGATTTGTGATTGGTTTATTGGTTGCAAATCCTTTTCTGATAAAATTCGATAATAATTTTCCACTCAATCAAACTACATAAACGGAAATTTAATTAACATCGAAGCGGGCTAATTACTCTAATTGCATTTAAGTCTTTAAACCACTTTGGGGATTTTTGAATTTGATCGGAGGGAGAGGAGGCTCCATGGACCACCTGCGGCCAACGCAATTAATGTAAATGCTCACCTCACTCTACCCTCTACACTTTGCTTAATATGTAGCTGTATGTACGAGAATTCGTAGTTATGTAAGTTTGAAATGTTTGCAGCTGCATTTCACAGTTAATATGCCGCCAATTGTTGGCATTTTGCGGTTTTTGCACAAATGCCGGACTGGGCTTACGGTCCCCGACCTGTGGCCATTCGCACTACTTTGCCAAATTGCCAACTGAGCCCTCTTCATGGCCTGTGGCCATTAAAATTGTATGCAAATAATTTATATCCATTTTGGGGCATCCACTGGGTGTTTGCGCTGGTCTAAATGTGAGATGCTGCAGAGAGTTTTCACGGAGTAATTTATGTCTATGTACAGGAATTATAATCGGATTAATACAAATTGATGAGTTATATAACTTTTGAATCCGCCATTCAATTTCTACTCTCAGGGCCTACGTTTATAAGGTCCTTAGAGCCTCTGCTTTCCAAGTCACTCAGCCCCGAAATGGCCAAACAACCTGAAAACAATCTGGTTGGGGCTTAGCCCGAGCTCTGTGGACCATTTTGGAGTTTTATTATTTCCCTTATTTTCCAAAAGCGGCTATAAATGCGCATACTAACGTACACATCCCGGCATTCCGTACATCCGTATTCCGGCACTTTTATGACAGCCCAAAGTGCCTACTTATAAAATCAAAATCATAAAAAATAATGTTAATTTCAATATTGTCTCATTAAATGCGTATAAAACTCCAGCCGGTGAGCATGTGTGCCTGTGCGCCTCTCTGTGTGTGATGAAAGAAATTCCAGGGTGGCTGTCCGGCGTGTGTGCGGAGGAATTTGTTCATTTAACCTGCCTCAACGTGGCCCAAGCACAGTGGGAGTATTATCTATAATTCTATATATAAATGGAGTGAACAATTTTTGGTGTTTCATCAATTGAGAACGACTTTTGTCGCACTTGCCAGGAGAAGGTTTCTATGTAAGAAAATGTTGAGACAAAAAACACTCCTGGCATTCCAAAAAAATCTCAGCCGAAGACGGCGAAAAGGCAATATAAACAGTCGGATATAAGTTGAGTGTAAGGGATATGTATGCAATTATGCATTTATGAACAGATACATCCATTTTATTCTTTGAAAATTAATAATAAAAAACTGTAAGTGATAGAAGAAAAGCTCGGCTATCGACGGTATAATATGTACATATGTTTGGATATATATATTTAATAATAGATTTATAGACTTGACTCGAGATTTTCATATGAAAATTTTCTCTCCGATTGCATGACGTATCTGAAAATTCATAAAAAACTGGTCTGGTGATGTATTTTTCTCTGCACTCAATTTGCTCAATTTGTCCCACTGTCAGGGTTTTTATTCTCGCTCAAGTATGGGTGCGTGAAATTTAAATAAAACGTGCGATTGTTGAGCAGCTGTTGCCACCTCCGCCTCCGCCTCCGCCCCTGCCTCCACCCCCACCTCCACCTCTTCCGTTTTCCCTTGCCGGAGTGACGTGGCTTATAGGCGGCAGGCACCAGGCAGACAATCCATACTGACGGACCGGCTAAAGAACTGGCAGCTGGGTGTCGCGTACCCACACACGTTTATATCTGTAGTTATATGTGGTGCAGGTTTCCGTACCCGCACGCACATAGGGACACTCACCATGTCCCTCCCACTCACACACGCACACACGCACACACACTCTCTTTCACACGCATAGCGGTGGGGAAATGTGACAGGATGTCATTTTGCAACGCATCCGAAACATAAACACGCCGCTGCCAGAGTCGCTTTTCTTTTGTACTCCGACACACTACGCCACGTATATTTTACAGGGTGGAGTCGCGTATACGCAGATACGTACATATAGAAATGTGAAAATTATGCTGCTAAAAGGCGGCAAATGTTTGCATTAGTCCCTCCCTGTCTTGGTTTGAGGGAAAGTTTTGGGAAAACAAGCGAAACTAGGAAATTTGCATAAGCGTTTGGTCGTTGGCAGGTTCCATTATCGGGATATGTGTGGGTTAGCGTCTGTTTTCAGTTATTTAAAATTCCCCTAATATTCATGGTATGACGCAAGTGCGTGTCACATTCGGGGAACTGAAAATGATGAGTAAAATGGGGAAAACTTGTTGATTTCAATGGACCTCACTCAAGAACTTAAATCAAAGAGCATCGAACATCCGGCAAGACGGAATTTGTAAAAGATTTATTTCGTTATATATGAATACAGTTAACTCGCATCTTATCTGCACCAATTTCCAGCCAGAATCGTAGAAAACAATTGTCATCGTTTAATATATTTTTGAGTAGCATTACTTATCGATACCGATACGATTTATATGTACATATGTATATGTTCTTGTACATTTTCCAGGGGATTGAACATTTATAAATCAATTTGTTTTCCAATTATATAACATGTTACTTTGCTATGCAAAGTATTTCAATGGATTTATTACTACCCATGTTTACTCCCCTCTTCCAATCGTATTTACATTTCTGTTACAAGAATGCCATTCAATATTCCGAATGTCTGTTCACGTAACTATATATTAATTTGCAGTTTTATTATGTGCTATTGATTGGAATTGCTTCCCCCGAGCATTTCTCCACCAAAGACCACCGAAAAAAAAGAACGGATACAAAAAATAATCTATTTTAATATTGCCTGTGCGGACAGTTGGCTTTTTACCAATTGGCCACAAATTCAAATATGCACACAATTAATTTATAGTTTACGGCTTTGTCTAAACAGAGGCGTGTGAATGACGGCTGATTGCATTTGGCCGGATGCAGTAATGCAATAAAGCAGAATTGGTTAGTTAATTGAATTTATATAGAGTCACGGCGGGAACAGAGTGGGTGGATTGTTATACACTGAGCAGAAGAGATAGCCAACCGATCTGATTTGCCCTTAGAATAGTATTCAAGTTGGGATAATAAAATATATATATAAATGCGAAAGCCACAAAATACTGCCTTAATAGACACCAGATCTTATCATGTACATTTTGGCCATTGTAATCCACCTGGATTATTGTACTTCATATTGTATAGATAAACATTAAACTCCTTCGAATTTAGAAAATATTTTTTAATATGTATATTTTCTCTGAAATAGGAATTGTGTGCTCATTGCAGTGCCTAATGTACCGTAACATTGGACAGGCTCACATTTACCACCACAGCTTGATCTGGGGTCAGGCGATGGATTTCTTACTTTGGATATCTTCATCTATAAGTGCATCAGATTTTCTGAAATGGAGCATCCATTTTCTTGATACTTGATGCATTGCAAAGAAAAGGAAATGAAGAGCCAAAATCAAGAATTTAGCTCAATCTTTCGGTTTTACAAAGAAACATGACTGTTTTTTCAGATATGTAGATTCTGAGTAGTATAGTAATGGTAGAGTAGGATTATATCATTGGCTCTACTTAGCACTCAAAACATAATAGATGATACCTGATACATTTTACATAATACATGATCATTGGCTGTGAAATGTAGTTTGAGGCCAATGAAATTTGGAATTTCAATTAACCAGTACCAGTATGTGTGACTGTCAGACAAGTTTGCCGATTTGTTGACATCTGCGCCGACACGTGCTTGGCTTTTAATGGAATTAGTTTATTTGGATCCTACATATTCAGCGATGACAGTGACAACTAAGTTGTGGGGGAAAGGTGTGGAGACAACACTTTGACATGCCCATTCAACAGTGGATACACCAACAAAATGAACTTCGAGGCCCCCCACCAAATGCACACAATTCGAGTAGTCCTTCGTGAGGGGACTGTACCTGTTTGTTTTTGGCAGACATAATTAGAGCAATATAAGCTGTAAAATGTAAAATCAAGTCAGACATCGGAAGTTTAGTCTCTGTAGTAAATACTAAGCTAAAATTGTACAAATACGAGCAATGATAGAGTTTGCCAACTTTTCCCCCAACCCCCAGCAGAGGCTTACCTCCTCACCGTAGCAGAGTCCACAGGGGGAGCGAGTTGGGGCAAACTGTTATTCAAAAGCCTGGGGTTTATTTGCCTCATGTTGTCGGGGCTCTGTCATTTGGCCTATTGATTTTTGCAGGTGGATAACCTTAAATTCGGTAACCAACAACTTTGCCCAAAGACTCGACGTGCAAGGGAGGGACAGGAGCAGGCAAAACACTTGAGGCAGCAGCCCAAGAGCCTAGAAGGGAAGTGCCAGCAGATGAGCAAGTGAGGGAACGGGAACGGGAACCCAGACAAAGTTTGTCTTTTTGAGGGCAAATAAATTTAATAAGCGCATTCAAGTTATGCCAAACTTTGGCCCGAGTTGAGCAATTTGATTATGACAGTAAGTGATTTCTTTTAGAGTGTGTTCGCTGAGTGTGTGTGCATGTGGCAGCCACATAATTAGCCGGCCCAGGCGTTGCATACTTCTCAGCTGCGGCCGACAGAAAGATACGAAAAAACGTTTGGCTTCCTTCTTTCGCTTTATTCTTCCCATATTTCATTAGCCCTATCGCTTCTCTGCCGGCCAGATCCAGACTTATTTATGGCCTTTTTATAGCCACATTGCAGACCTATTAACAATGTGCAGTCAAATTTAATTTCAGCTACAACACTGTCCAGCGGCAAAGTCGAAACTAAAACAAAAACCCCACAGAGAAACCAACAAAAAATCATTCGAATTTATGTGACAGCCTTTGAAATTTATTTGCTGCAACGATTACATGGCGCTCGCTATGGTGCTGGCTATGGCGATGGCGATGGCGATGGCCCTAGTCCGGGCGATTGGTGTCTGCAGCAGTCAGTACTCGTATAAAGTTCCATTGACCCATTTTCGCTTAGTATCAGACCCGGCTAAAGCATGCAAAGTTTTTAGCCAGCCAACAAAGAGAACGAGGGGAATGTTTCCATGAACGAAAACAGCTCCAAAGGCGCAGACGATTAGTACACCATTTGCTAGAGGCTTCGAGCGGGAGCGGTTATGCGGCATCAAAGAGTGTGATGTGATTTTGAACTGACATCGGCAATGGAACCCAGGGACCTATAGACTGCGGGATATCCAGCTCGAAAACAGCTGCCGAAGCATCCCAAAAATATCCTAAATCTGGGAATCGAAGTCGAAGGCGTACGAATGCCAATGGGGAAAATCACATTCTTCGAATGTATACACAAACTCTTTACGCATAAACCTCATTTTATGAGCTATTGTCTGCACAAAAACCCACTGCCACACATACACTAGTGCACTTGGTGCGGCTGCTGTTGTTTACTGTTATTTGTTTAGCCCGGGTCCCTGTTTATTTTCGGGCTTATTTGTTGCTACTGTTGGCTGTCATTGTTCTGGCCGAGACTTTTGTGCTAGCCTATTGGCTGAAATGGCTGGCTGGCTGGCTGGCTGGCTGGCTGGCTAGCTGGCTGCCGACGTCACAGAATGAAATATTCAAGTACGCATTAAGCCTGCATGCTCCAGATCCACGTTCAGTGGCAGTGGCAGTGGCTGCCCCAACCGAGCAGAAATACCGAGCATTGGAAGGCATTGGTAATTGCAAAATTACCACAAGAGTCTGCATGCGGCTGCATGGCAATCGGAACGGCAATGATTTTTGTTGTGCACACTCCCGTGGGGGCCACGTTGCCTCGACCATGGCGAGTCCCCCTATTCGTTCCCACAAACATGGCATATGTTGATTTCAATTGATTCCTGCTGTGTGGCAGCTCTGTGCTGAATCCGGTTTCCATTTTGGTTGCACAATGCCCAACTCTCCCCTCTCCCCTCTCCCTGTTTCTCTGAGTGTGGTCAGGTGCATGCTGCATGCTGCAAGGGGCAAAGGCACAAAGGCAGATTATATATACCGCACTTTAGTCAGTCTACTTCTGCTGCTTCCCATTTGAAATCGCTTACTTAAATGCAGCCATTGAAAGTTTAGCAATTGTTGTCCACTCTTCCATTCGTTCTGCCCCTTGACTCTGCAACATTTTCCAGTTTTTCAAAATCCTCTGGCAGCAATAAATACGCATTTTCAATGGAACGCTCAAGATATGCAAAACTCTATTCAATTTGTCAATTCTCGGCCATTTTCAAATTGTAAATAACATGAAAGAATATTTAGCTAGTTATGGAAGGATTCTTTAGCATAAGCCTTTCAAGGCTGCATAGGTTATGTATTGTGTATGTCAGAATTTGTGGTTTTTGCAGCAGAGAAATTCATATTGCCAGGAGCAGAATAAATCTATCATTCTTGCATATTCGATTTATTCGTACCAATTTGGATACAGTTGCTGAAGCTTAAATACGCGTAGGCATAGTTTTACGGCCCTACGGAATTCATCCCATCATATACCCCTGCCCCTCTATTTTAGTTTTTAAACCTGCTCGAGCTTCGAACGATCACTTTTCAAGTATTTCTATTCAGTTTAATAATTTGTACGTTTTTATACTAAGAACTATTCAAATAAAGATATTGCCCAAGGACTCTTGAGGATATGCAAAAGTATTTCACCATTAAATACCCTTAAACACGTATTGCAGGAACAAAGTCTTCCATCAAGTGTGAATTCATATAAGGTTGCATAAATGAAAGCTACTTAATGATAGTCATAGAGTGAGTGCTTTCACAAACTTTCAAGGGCTCAAAGGGTATGCCTACTGTGCACACCCTTTTCATACGAATTTGCTTTAAATAACTTCACCCAAGTTAATTTGTCTCTCCAATAGCTTCTTTTTGAAAACTAAGCAACTCCTAGAAAGGGAACAGCCCATACATATAACTAAGGATTGCGAACTCGGTCCTCAGCATGTGAGTGCACTACCAACAGCAAACAAATGAGGCATTGTTCCTGGCTGCTGGTCATTTTTTGTGGTGCAGCTCTATAAAGTTTTACACCCACCTCTACCAGCATGAACTATGTGCAATTACTCGGAAGTGAAGTTAACTTTTGCCACTTTCGAGGGGTTTTGTGGTTCGCTTTTTAATCTGCAGAGTTTGCAGTTACTAAAATATTAACTCTGGTAGCCTTTGTTCAATCAAACAACAATGACAAATGACTTGACTACATATTTTACCTTTTTTTTGCAAGCAAGATTTATTGACTCTGGGAGGATGTTGCTGAGAGAGAGAGTGAGAGGGTACGAGTATAAATTAAACTTTTATTAGTGCAAATAAACACAATTAAGTTGAAGGAGCTTACAGAGGCTTTTGGCTTGCTAAATGTTTTGCTATGCAAATTGAAATAGTTGGCGAAAATGTACTAAGTAGAAACATGTAATGGTTGTTGGGGGCCGAGGAGGGATGGGGTGGGTCACAGTAGACACACAGTAGGGGCGGTGGGGAGAGAAGAGTAGGGAGAGGGGGTCGCAATGCATATTTGGGCCAAAACTTGTTGGAGATGGAAGACTCTGTGGCATGAAAAAGGAATATTTAAGTTTTCCTCCCGGAATCTGTTGATGTTTATTAATTTTTTCGAAATTTAAATAGAAACATGGAGTAAATTGAAATATAGAGCAAATGGCAAAAAAGTATTTAGGATTCCAAAAACATATAAATTTAAAAAAAATAAATTATTTCATGGAACATGGACTTTCAGTGCACTGTTCAAGGACTCACCATCATAGCCATCATGGTGTAGTGATCCTAATTCCTCAATCTGCCATTTACACTGAAGCGTAAACACTAAAGCTCGGCATCGTTGAGTCATTGAGGCATTGCCATAACTGAAGTAAATGTTCCTTCCTTTTTGGGGGTTCCTTTTCCGCTTCTGCAACGACAGCCACAAAATATGAGTTTGTGTCCTGGACCTGTGTCTAGGGCTGAGGCCGGTGCTGGGGCCGGGACTGGAGCTGTTCCATGGGACTGTGGCCTGCTCATTGAAACGAAAATTGTGTATAATTGAAGTATACGAAATTTCCAACAGTTGACTGAACAAATCTAACGACGTTGGTCGGTCTCTAACAATGGAATATGCCATCGGGGGATAGTTTGCTGGGTTCTGCCTGAGCTGTACTTGGAATTCGGTGGCGGTGCAGCGAAAATTGATAAATATTGATGGAAATATCCTTCGCTCTCTGCTCTGCTCTGCTCTGCTCTGGTTGTATATTAAATAAAAATGGGGGAGCATTCGTGGCTTGTTTGCCACTTTCCGCTAAGTAGTTTACTTTGCTTTTGGCCATAATTGAAATGCCAACGCTGTGAAGTGTGAAGTGCTTGCACTGCACTGCGTAGTATTCAGGAGTTCATTGTTGTATCCGATTATCGGATATCCTGGGGGGCATATTGTGTTTGTTAACGTTTATGTAACGGGGGGAATCGTGAATAGTATACGATGGCAAGAGACTGTTTGAAGAAAGTGCATACCAGTCGGATACAGTTTTTGCGTTTCTATGTATGTGGGATGGTTCTACGAGGAAGAGACACAGCAACGATTTAAGGCTTGATATAATTCCTATGCCCTTATCAGAAACTGGACAGGGAACATTGGGTAATGGGTGTTCCATAGTCGCAGCCCATTGACACTATAGTTTTGGTTGCTCTATTTATTTTTCCGACTCGACTGCATTTATAAATTGCATTCATTGTTGCTGCTCCTTCTTCTTCCCTGCTCGCATCTTCAGCACCTCCCTTCATTCCTCCTCAATTTTTACTCGTTCTGGTCTCCGTTTTCTCCATCTACTTTTTTGTATCGCATTGCAATCGCATCAAGTAGAAAAACCAATTTGCAGCTATCAAAACGAGACTGAGAATGGGACGAGCGAAGTGGCACCGATTGATCGATTTGTTGCCCTTGTTGTTGTTGCCGTTTTTATACCCAATTCAGAGAGTATTCTGCGTTTAAGCAGCTGATTGCTGCTCAGAGGGAGACAGATGGAGAGAGAGAACTACCTTCGACTCTATAAATTGGTATATTTATTCCTGTTCGGCCCTGCCCATCTGTCTGTTTCCATTCAAATTATCTGCTCTCATATCATCTATTTGGCAATATTATTTGATCGAAATTCTATGACTATACGATAGAATCAACCGATTTGCAAGCGTGTTTGAATCTGGTCTGTTCTGGCCCCCGGGCCTTGTCTATACGTCGAGGAATTTGAGTTGGAGAGTTTGACTGCACAGCAATTTCAGCCCAGTTAATAATGCCATAAGCACAGGAACTGGTAGAGAGAGAGGAGACGATTATTTGATTCCACTTGGCATACTTGGATTCCACATGCTGCCACTGTTTGTGCTGCTTGTGCTGTCTCATTGCTGGCGCCATTTGCCCCAAACTTATGGCCGCATAAAGCTCAAAGACAAATGCACAGATTGAAGTCGATAGCACTTGATTAACGTGTGTGAAGAGGGCCCAGCGTTACGGTGGGAGGGGGCTATGTAAATGAGAGCCCACACATAGGGCTGGAAAGGTGTCGTGGTGGGGTGCTGTGGAGGGAACGGGTCTGCCTTGGCGGTGCTAATGAAGGCAGCGAAGAAACCGCCGATGCCAGCGCACAATCACGAAAGCAAATAAGCAAACAAGCGGCACATCCCACACGGTGGGGCAGATGCGGAGATATACGATATAGCAAGAGTGAGTCAGCCTTTTCTGATGCGGCAGATAGAGAGAGATATAGGGGGGGGGGGGGGGGGGGGGGGAGAGAGAGAGGGCGAAAGAGTGGTGCTGGCGTCCTGTTTACCGTTTAGCTTATCGCTGCTTAGCTTAATTAAAGCGCTTGACGATTGACGATTGGGCCAATTGGCAGTTGAACTTTGATTTTCCGACTATCTTTGGTCTCTGGGCAAAGCTCCAAATAAATATGTATTAACCGAGCTAGGTGTTGGATGGTTAATTAGGGTAGCGTTTCCACCTCCTGCCTCCCCAACAACCCAACTCAACCCAACCCAGCTTATGGAGCTATTCTCCCTTGAAAGCAGAGCATACTTTCCTGCGGGGACTGGCTATTTTTGAAATGGAATTCTCATTCAGAACTCGCCCATTGTTGATTTGAATGATGGAGCAGAGCAGAGTAGGGCAGAGCACAGCAGAGCAGAGCAGAGCAGAGCAGAGCAGACAAACATCCGGCTGGCCTCTTTTCGGCTTGGCTTTGTAATACTGCCACAACAGATACTCGTACAGTAGCGTAAAGTATCATTAATAAAAATAATTCCACAAGAAGAATAGAGCTCCTCGCACAAACGGCAAAGCAGAGCCGAGCCAGGAGTAGCTGGAGTAGGAGCACGAGTGTAAGCAGCAGCATCGGAACGTCTCTAATTGAATTTCTTATGGTCCATTAACTGTCAGGACGAAAATCCTGCTCCGGCCAAAACGACGACCCTCGGACAAGGGCAGGATAGGAGCCAAGGTGAAGTTGCTGCTTGAGGAACCAACGGAATGAGTAAGCAAGGAAAACCGTAAACGTGACAGTTTTTAACAATATTTAAGATGTCAGCATGATATATCGTTTAATTTATGTATTGTGTGTCTGTGTGTGTGAGTGTATTTGTATCTGTATATGGGCGTTGCTTCGTAACACGCCTTCGGCCTGCCATCATCCTGCCCTCTGATGACTCTCAGTCAATGGGAAAATCCAAGTGGAAAATTAAATAAAAACATTTTGCGAGCACTTTTGACGGACGTCGGCACAAACACAGCTTAAGCATTAAAATGTAATTAGTATACAGGTTGAGTGGAACAGAAGAAGGACGAGGAAGAGCGCAAGCCAAAGCTCATGCAGAATGTAAAAAAAAACCATAAAGGATCTGGAACGGGACGAGGAAGCTATGTTCCATAATAATAAACAACATTAATCAGTAGATAAAATAAATAGTAAGGCGGAACGGCATCTCGTTCAGGTTCCGATTTGCATTTTCCCATTTTCTCTTTCGACTATTCACACTATCGGAGGAAAGGGGAAACTGCAACGGGGAAGGGAATGGGTAAAAAGTCACCCAGGTAGAGCTTGAACTTCCTTTTCCTGTTTACGCTTTACTGCATTACTTATGCAAATTCCAGCTGGGACCAGCTTTAAAGACTCTTTAATGCGTTCGCTCCGACTCCGACTCCGACTCCGACTTGGGCTCTGGCTTCTACTCCGGTATTTGTGAATGAGTTTCAGGAAGTTTGTCGCTTCACTGCCTTCGAATAGGCTGGGAAATGTTCAAGCCATTTTCATTGAAACTACAGCTGGCCTAATCCTCACCGGCAACCAGGATTTGGGGCCAGCATCGGTTTTACGTCTCCCTTCCCATTTTCAATTCCATTTACATCGATTTGTGCCCCCCTCTTTTCTCCGAGCACTGCTCCCAAGCCACGAAATAATGAACAATTATGCCCAATTACGAAGGCAATCCGGTTAGCCTCTTTGCGTTTGGATTACACGGCGTATGTGTAATGTGCGTGAGTGTAAGTTGAAACGATAGAGAGCCATCGTCAAGGGCGTGCCAAATATATATCCGCCTTGCCGCTTGGAGCTGCATAATTAGGGTACCGCTTCAGGGGGAGTCACAGGGATCCTGCAGTTCGGCTTACCACTAGTTGCGCCTACAGCGACTATTCATGCCAGACACGTACGGCTGCCTGACCCGCATGCCGCGGGGACGGGAGCCCAATGTCAATGCCAGAGACAGAGCGAGGTTTACGGAAAAGAATGTCCTCCTGGGGGACTGCACCCTGGGGCATAGTTAATAATAATTGCTTGCCTGGCATTGAACATGATCCTTCATCAGTCCGGGGATTACTGCGGTCCGCGTTTGCTAAAGTTGTCACGTCGCCGCAAGTCAGTCCAAATAAATATCTACGAAGGTGTCAGTCGACCACTGGCCTATCCAATAAAGTTGGGTTTTTAAAAATGAAACCCCAGACCAACGAATCTAGCCCCCTACTTCCCCCCCTTCCTCTTGGCCCTGCTGATAATGTGCGGAAACTTTTGCTTTAATAAATTATTGCTTTAGTTTTCGTACACTCAAAGATCAAAGGACCCCAAACTGTTGACTGCGCAGAATTGCTCGAGCTTATGATGTGAAAGCAAATTTCGCCGAAACAAATGCAATTTTCCCGTGGCAATCAGCCATGACGCCAGGCCAAAAGCATACGCACTTAATTAATTTCAATTAGCATCACATACAAAGCTCTACTCATCACATCTCTGGTTCTAACTAACTTTTTGGTACCCTTGCAGAGAGTATCACTATTTTGGCCGTGAAACCGTGAACCCCGTGAGCTCTACCTACTCGTATTTCCGATCACCAGCAACAGTCTAGTCTAGTTGGTTTATATATCTAGACTATACATAAATTTAGTTTTAAAGCATTCAGAAGCTTTCCTCCTTTCAGAACTGCCAAGATTAGATGACTTTTTACTAGCCATTCGACCGATGAAGTGTATAAAATGCTTCGGTTCCGTTTGGGCTTTTCTTAGCCTGATGAGAATGAGAAAGAGAGTGAGCGTTGCTTGAGCGCAAATTGATTGTATTGTGCACGTGCTCGTGCCAGCTCTTCCATATGAAAATTCCTGCTGGGGAGGAAATTTTAAATACGAGTGTACCTATAGGTACATATATGGGTGAACAAACCCCACTTTATACTGGTGGGAGCCTCGTGGATGCCTCCATGTATGTCTGCCGCTAGTGCTTTCACTCGATTCTCCAAGGAGACTTGGCTCTGGCTTATTTTCATGTGCAAACAAATAACTCTGCGGCTTCAGACCCCTTTCCCTCCGCCCCTTTCTCACTGTCTCAATCCCTGCGGTCTCCCTGAGATGCTTTCCCCTTTCAAGTGCAATAAACTTTCCCCTGACTTTGATTGACAGCTCTGGGCTTTCACTTCACCAAAGGTGGTGGCAACAAAAATTGCCATTTTCATTCAATTTAAATGCATTAAAGAAATACCTGTTTCAGAAACACACATCCACATTGATGGACACATAAAGGAAGCACACAAAGAAAAGTTAAATAATTGTGTTTTGAAGCTTATAAAATTAAAATAAATAAATTGTTGAATGACACCAGGACAATAAAAATCAATTAAAATATGTTTAGAAATGAAATTGAAATATTTCCGACATTCAGCATGGCCAAAGGGCCATAGCAAGATGTGGCATGTGCTGATCGAGCAACAGTTCTTCCCTATATTCAGTTCGATAGATTTGCTGATTAATCAATTAGCGGTTGAGCGCTGTTTTCAAGTTACCCTAGCTGTCGAATGGAAACTTGTGCAGTTTCAATAATATTACATTTTCAGATCTCAACAGCCTTAAAGCTCTGACGCGGACTCAGCAATAACTCAGCAAAAATACACTTTAAGGCAAACAATTCCCAGAACGGGGTTTGATTACATTCACTGCACAAACGCAAACACTGCACAAACTGGGAAATAGATTCCGAATCGGTTTCCAGTTCGCACATCTAAACTCAAGCTTGGTAATAATATGCAAATTATAATTATGGCCCCACTCCCACGCTTCCTCGCTTCCACTTTGGGTGTACATCTATTGGAGGTCGGAAACGGCAGAAAGAGACCAGAAATTGCAATGTTTATGCTATGCAAATTTTGTTCCCTAATGTCGAGCCGAACTTCTGAGAATGCCCCACCGAAAGGAGTGTAATTCTAGTGTTTCGCCGGAGAATGAACATCGATCGACCGAAATCAACTCCGCTCTCATGAATAATATATGAACTTGCGCCTGGCACGTTTGCCTATTGAACAATTGGGTACAAATTAACTGAGGGCGTACATATGTGATGGATGGATATTTTAATTACTCATCTGGCTTACGATGTGGCAAATTGAATGTCCCATAGCTCTTGTTGCACTTGACCTGAAGTGCAAGAGCGTCGTCTTGCCAGTGGAAGACTGTCAAACTCTTGTTTGACTGGCAATTATTGTTATTTATTGTGACATGGACTCTGGCTGTCGTAGTCAGAGTACTTTGTGTGGACTGTGCAGAATTTTGATTGGATTTGTACTTTCCTCGTACTGGTGTGGGCCATGTGGTGCCACAGTACCCATGTACGAGTGTACGTTGATGGTGATGTACTCAGATTTGTCTTGCCTACTGCCACATGCATATGACACTCAATGGAATTAGCCATATTATGCTAAGCCAAGGCAGCACCAGGTCCAGTTCAGCACTGTGTGAGTCTGGTCTGGGCTTAAAGCATCTGGGCGTATTTGCAACAATAATTCAAATTTGCTCAGGTCTTGAGTCCGGACTCGACAACAATTGCAATCGCATCAAGAGTTACTCAAAGTTCAGAAGTTGGTCAAGCATTTTGCAAATAAGCCTCTGCCCCAGCTCCGTCCATTGCGGCCATTCATCTGCGGACCAGGCCAACGCATTTATTACTTATTCAAGTTTTCCTCGGCCTGGGTCTGGGCCTGGGTATCGAGCAGGATGCAGGCTCGAGGCGCGGCAAACTTTTCATTAGGCAGCTCGAGGGCCAGGTAAGTGTGCTAATTGTTCGGTTGAGAATGGTAAATTTTTTCAGCAGTTGCCCCTTCAGTGGCATTCTTGGCGGAGTCCCCAGACTGCGAAGAGATTTTCCATTATTGGCAGCGCTATCCAGAGATCGCATCGCACTAATTAATTACTACTTTCGAATGATATTTAAAGTCGAATTTGTTATTCAGGGGGGAACTCTGCTCTGCTCCGTCCTTTCTCAGTGTAATTTGGCGGGAATTTATTTAATTTATGCAAACAATCAATTATGTAGCTGCACGTTTGTAATTTCATTAAATGCGCGTTTATTAATGTCAACAGAAACAGCAACAGAAACAGCAACAGCAACACAAAAACAATATAAGCGGAAAGCGCATAATTAATGCCGTTAAATGTGAATAATTTTGCAAATCTACGGACAGAAACACCCAAACATTGTAGCAACTCCGGGTGCGGGACTTGTGGTGGGGGGGGGCCAGGTGACTGAGTAATAAATTCTTCCCACTGGCATATGCGTTCCTGTGTCTGGGTGTGTGTGCCAAAGGATTTAAGCTTTAAGCTCTTCGCTTTATTAATTCTCATATTTTGTTCAATATTTCAAGGCACCCCTCTCCGCATCGCACTCGACATAAATCATTCGCATTAAAAACTGGTTGATACACGGTACTCGTGGGAGCTCAGGGGTATGCCAAAGGCGGACGAAAGTGTTTTCGATCAACAGCTGGTATCGGATCTCGGATCTCGCAGTCTATAGTCTCTAGAACACTCCATCATACTCCTGGGAAGATCATTATGGAGAAATTCCAAGATAATTACTAATCAGTGGGTATCGCTTTGTCCGAATCTCAGATATAGAGTACTTATTTCGTTTTTGTTGTTTCAATTTAAATACTGAAACAATAATTTTGCATTTGTTGCAATCATAAAACAGCAACGGGGGCTCGAGCAGCAGCTGCTGGAGAAAATACATATTTGTCATATAATAAAATAGTTGAATGGGAATGTGTGTTTTCGCGTGTCGTTTGTCTGACAAGGTCTCTCATAAATGGCAACAGCAGTAGCTTGAATAACGTTTAAGGTTTAAGGTCGTTTTAAAAAAGCAAAGCTCTTAATTGGAGAAATTTGAGAAGGCACTAATTGGATTTGATTTACAGACATGCATAAATCATACAATTATAAATACTATATACTCTGTTTCAGGAAACGGGTATCCGTAGTTTTCCTGAATGTAAGCATATTGAACTTTAACTGTGAAACGGAAACATAACGCAGACAACAAATTGGTAGGGAAATCGGTTGAGTCGGGAAAAAAGATTTTCGGAAATAAGAATCAGCCTGGTTCCGGGATTTAATTAAAAAGTTCAATGGCCTCCGGCCGGGCTATGACCGGACAGTCCAATAGTTTCACTATGCATATACGTACTCGTTGGTTCGACACCCATTCCGTCTAGAGAGTACATGGAAAATCTTTCATGAACTTCACTTGCACACAGTGAATGCAAAATTCCAGTGAATCTCAATATTTAAGTAATTAATTTGAGTTATCCTCGGAGCCCGTTGCTAAATGAATCAATTTAAATAAAGCTGACCGCAAGATTTGCCAGTGAATTATATGAGGAGAGGCAAGCCCATCCATGCTGGCAGTTTCCTTAGTTCCTTAACGCAGTTCCAAGAATACCACCACGCCCGTTTACATTCATTTGGGGAGGCAACTGGCGTGCCGTTTACATGCTGAAAGCATTAAATTAGTACGCCCCGAAGTACACCTCGGTCTGTAATAGAGATTTAGAGCGGACAATAAAGCGGGTGGCACTGCTCAGCTCGTGACATCAAAAGAGATTGTTCCCCAGATACTTTAACAGGGCCAGGCAAATGCTGTCTATCCTGCCTTCCTCACTACCTACTCCCTCTCGTACGGTGGGGATATAGCCATGCTCCAGACTCTCATGTACGTATGTCTGTCTATCTTGTGCCCGTCATCAAAGTGAACCATAAAACTTCTGCAAGGCATTGAGTGAGGCCAGTCGGACAGGCGGAGGCTAATTACGGAGACCCTAATGAAAAATCCAACACTCATGGCCAAAAAACTTTTGCTTTTACATGCGTGCGGCATGAGGCATCAGGCATGCGGCAAGTTTTTAATTAAATAAAGTCGCTTTACATTTTTTTGGCTGTTCCCTTGTCAGGGCCAGAAGTTGGGCGCGTAGTGCGTTTGTGCAACGAAAAACTTAAACTGCAACTTCGAATCAAGTTGGGGCCCAACATTAATTTCCAGGCAGTCCTCTGATGCACATCCACTCTTAAGGAACGATTCGGAATGTCCTTTAGCTGGCTCTGGATTAACTTTGGCTTACTTCATCAAAATGCAAACATTTCTAGGCCAGGCCCAAAGAGAGTGGGGCGGGGCAGGGGGCCGAACTAATAACAAAATATAAACAATTTGCGGCCACATGAAAACTTCCTTTTTTTGGCGCGGGAGGAAAGTGGAAAAAGGGAAATGGCTGCAGGTGGAGTGTGGAATGTGGGGTGCGGTTCTGGCCACGCAGTTGGGGCTTGAAAAGATAGGTAAACAAAATCACGTTGGGCAAATATTATTCCGTTTGCTCGACTCATGAGTCCTGGACTCTCCTGGTGCTCGCCTTTCCCGGCCATCCCGCCTTTGCCGCCTTTGCCTCTGCCTGGGGGGGATTTACTGGAGTTTTCTGTTTTCATTTTTGTATCAGAAAACAAATTTAAATTTTGATATTTCCAGTGTCTCTGTTTGCTGTAGCCATTGTCAGACAGATAATGATGAAAACACAAAAATCTGTGCTCTTGTGGAGCAGGGACCAGGGAAAGGAGTGCCAGAGTTGATCCACATGAAAGTGAAAAACAATTGAAAGCAGAGGGAAAACTGTCCAGTTGCCACCGTAAAGAAACATTTCCAAGCCCATAGAAAATATTTAATTCTTGAGACTTAAATAATACCATAGGAACTGTGTGTGAGTTTTATATTTAGCCACTCTTTTGCCTCTTTTGCCGGTTTCTGTGGTATCCATTACTTTAAGGACATCAGCTTAAAACCCACTAAAAATTCTTCAAAATATCGCAATATAAAGCCTTCCAACTGGTTTAAAATTGGAAATTTGCTCGTCAAATTGGACAAATTATTGTGAATTCAGCAATCGGATTCCGTGCATAAGTCAGAAATCATAGACGAGCATTTTTATGTCATGTCAATAAGTTACCCGAGCACGTTCCACCAACACCGGGTCTTTCCCTCTCACTCTTGACCCGCCAACCTCTCTACCCGTTTGACAATGCGTAGAACGTACAATATTTTGTCGTATTTTCGATTTTTGCACAGCTCCGTGCTCACACAGAGCAGATGTCTGTCTGTGTGTGTGTGTGTATGTGCAGTAAGGACATCTTACTGTCCGGCCATGAGTTATATTTTTGGTATGCCAACTCGAAAATCCTGTCAAGCAGCTGTCAGAACGGGTTGGCGTTGGCAGTTCGGGCTGCTGCTGCTGCTACTGCAAGTCCTTCTGCCTCTGCTCCTGTTCGTGGTCCTCATTTTGCGCTGCATTCAACTGTCACTTGGATTTCCAGGCACAGGCACAGGCACACGTGTGCACTTTTCGTTCAATCTTCAGTTTTATCATGCGGCAGAGGCATAAAGCAGACGCAAATACGTTCAAAAATGGCTAAAGAGAAAAGGGCAAGACACAGATGACAGATTGCCAGCTTCAAATGCCAGCCCGTGAGTCGTTTAGTTCTGAAATGACCAACGTGGAACAAATGACCAAAATGTAGTTACTTGATGCTCTTTTGTAGGATCTTAAGAAGTTAAAATATTATTTCTCCATCTTAAACTAACAGATATGTATTTGTTTTACGACCACTTTATATCCTAAGAGGGGAAATAAGGTTGTTATATTCAAAAACAATTTGTTAAGATTCTGTGGAGAGGTATTACATTTTAGATACTTTAAGATATAAATTCGATTTAGAAAAGAATGTCTGTCTTCCCATTACCCATGAGCAGTTGTTTCACTTATTTTCTCACAACCTGATGTCATATTCCGAAGGGAGACACTTGCCACCCCGTGGTAAGCAATGCATTTGGCCATCCGGTGCCCCCTTTTGGCTTAACATCTCCGTTTCTAAGCGTCTAAGCGCATTACACATACGCACCGAATGCCAATGGACGCTGCATTGTAAAGAGCATTGATACTCGTACTGCTCAAAATCACATTCGTTTCAATTGCTTTCTATATATGTACGTCTCTCGACTATTCACTCAAACGGGGGTTTACTCCCCAAAGAACAGTCATACAGAACTAATGCCATGTAAAATGCTTTGAAACTGTATATTTCTCAGCAACTGCAACAGCATGAAAGGGTGGGGCATGGACTTCCACCAAGGGATAGCGGCAGCTAGTGGCAGAAACGTCTTCTAAGCTGTGGAAAATCCTTGGCGCTTTATTTTAATTTTGATTGCCTTTCAAAATGCCGTTCGTCGAATGGAGTGCAAAAGTGTGAAAGCGCAAACCAAAATGTTGCTACAATTAAGAAAGCCAGACAAAGAGAGAAGGAGAAAGCGATGGAGAAAAAGGGGAAGCACTGCGAGTGAGAGAGAGAAAAGAGGCGGTTAGCTTTCGGTTTGTAAGCTTGCTTTTAGCCCTATTCGAAGTCTATCCGTGCCTTTTACTTCTGGCCTGAGTAATTTAAAACTCGATGGCAGTTGACTGGTAATTTTAGTTTTCCTTGAAGTTTTCCCTTAAATATTTTATATCCTTGGTTTACCACGGTGGTAGCCTGAAGGGGCGAAGGGGAGGCCAGGGGCCGCCCGCCGTCATAAATCAGCAACTGCCTGTCTGCCTGGCGCGTAGAACACGATGGGCAACAAATTGTCGGTCTCTGCGGCTGGTTGATAAATTTGCTCGACAAACTGCATGGAGATCCGCGCCCGTCTTGGCCACGGCCACTGGTACCTCAGTCGGCTTAATTATGGCCAACTTGCCGTCAGCTTCAAGCCCAACCACAATGTAGCTCTGCCACGAATTGTCTCAGACACACGAAGAACTTGTCGGAGACATTCACCTGAGAGAAGGCCACCTAAAGTCACGAACACAGCCAAAACAGCCCACAGTCGGGCTGAAGTGCTACTCTCTCACTCACTCCACTGCCAACTAATACTAAAGCTACCGGAAGTGAGTAAGACAGGCAGATAGACAGACGGAAACATAAATTCGGTGAGGTTCGCCATGGAACCACTCCAAAGGCGGACTGAAACTTTGAATTAGTGCGAAAATCGCGGGCGGACAGGCCGCGGGGCTGCAAGGAAAGTGGAAAGCAGACTCCAAGTGCCACAGCGGCATTAAAAATTATGCAGCTCGGATGAAAGAAAAAATGCACTTTTATATCATTTTGTGGCGATGGCGCGAGTGAGGTAGGGCAAGTGCCAGGGCAAGAGAAGCTGCTGGGGGACGAGAGAAGTGATCTTCTTGTGCCCTCTCGATTCGAGTGCTAATTGCCGGAAATAAAAATGAAAATCGCATCCTGTGCTTCAGCTGGCGGAAACGACCACAGCCGCCGCCGCCATCATCGTCATCATCCTCGTCGTCGTCGTCGTCGTCCTCTCTGCGAATGAATTTTCAATGCGTCGCGAATGAATTTTCATTTTTTCATTCCATGTTCTTGTTGCTGGTTTACTGGCTGGTTCAGGCTTTCCTCCATTTGTTGTGCAGTTTTCCGGTACGTTTACGACGGCATTCGCAGTGCATAATACAAATAAAAATAATAATAATAATAATAATAGTCGGAGGCTGCCGCAATGGGGTTACCGCGTTGAGTGGTCGGGTAAAGCTCTTTAGTTATTTTTCGTTCTCGTTGTTTTGTTTGTGAATGCTGCCTGTGTGCTGTCGCCTAATTTATTTCGCTTCTGTTGGCTGCTATGCCACGTATTGCGTATCATTTTTCAATGTAAAATGCAAGGCCGGTCCTCTCAGTGTGCTTGCATAACAGAAAATCTTCTCTGACATTATTGGCTCACGCACAAACGAATCCGAAAAAGCAATGAAGGCTTTAAATACCTCTGGTTGTATGGAAAATTATAGACAATTAGGGCCTTGTAGATATAGAATATGGCAGTCACCTTTATCTGAAAACTTTTACAATTTTTGGTCATATGGCGATTCATTGAGAACTAATTGGAAACAAAAATAAATGTTGTGTTCCGAATTTTTCAATCGAAATTCAAAGCAATAAAAACTATTTTAGTTAAGTCTGCATTTAACGAGAGTACGAAATAACCTTTTTGCTACCCTCCTTTCGTGCCACCCACTGGCCGCTCCACAGCCCACACTCAGTTCAAAATTGCGTACACGCCGCGTTGCCCAATCCTTTTGGCAATCGACTCTCCATTTACGAATGCTGTCTGGGTTTTGCTCTGTGTTTACTCATTGCCTAATTGCATGAATATTTTTGTGCATGAGCGGCATTCGTTTATTATTATTCTTATTATTGCCATTGCCATTGCCGTTGCCATTGCCGTTGCTGTTGATTATTCGGCCAAAATACTATTTAAAGACCGAATACCAATGAACTGTGCGACGTTTTCAAATTTGCAATTGAGTTAAATATTTACACTTCATTTGGCTTACTGTTTGCTGTTAATTAAATATACATAGCGCCGTCCGCCGTTTAATGATGAGAATCAGTAACATGGTGGAGCTAGTTCAGAGCATTTATGTAAATTTAAAATTGATGACATATCCCCTTTTGCCTCTCTGGGCTAATCTCTTTGAGACTAGCTCCTGTTATTATGCCATAAAAGGAGAGCCAAATAGAGTTGGTTTAAGATAGACCCTGGCCTGTTGACAGCCTTTGAGCTCAAGTCGAGCGGACATCTGAGTGGCCTCTGCCTCTCTTAGCTACCATGCCCTGGCATCGACAGCTGGAGAGTGTCACTCTATACCTCCGGCTGTGCATCCCTCTCCACTTCTGCCTCTATCTGCGTCACTCCCCCTTTTTTTGTTCCCCTGGGGACTGGAAAGTGCATTTTCCGTATAAAAACACTGCACCGCACCGAGTTTGCTTCACTCACTCATGACCCTTGTTGGCTGAGGCCAACAAATTGCTTCTGATTTCCTGTTTGGCTCCTCTTCCATTCGTATTTTGCCATTTTATCCGGACCAACATCTTCTATCTGTCAGTAGGTGCATCTACAAATGTGCCCTTTTATTTAAATTAATGCCATTAAAGTGTTAAAAGCATTTGAAAATGTTGGCACGTCCACTGGCAAAAATTTGTTAAAGAATTAACTGTGCGTGAGATGATTTTTTGGTTCACAGCCAAAAGAATAAAAATAAATGAAATTCCTCACGTATTTAAGCTAATTTATATATGAGGCATATAACCTCATTAGAGCGTGCATGTGTTCCATAAAATTCAGTTTTCGGGTCGGCGTTTTTAATGGCTGTTTTTTGTGAGAGGAAATTACAGTAGAAATGAAATGATGATGCTGGAAATGAGGCTGAAAAGTGTTCACTCATCCAGCCCAGCCCCAGCCCCGGGGGTCCTGGCAATGTCATTTAATTGTTTTTTACTTTCCCTTTTCATTTCGCATCTGATCAGCATTCTCACTTAATTCCACCCAGAGCTCAACATTTTTATGGCATACTTTTCTGGGCGAATTTAAGGAGCCATGAAAAGGCAGAAGAAGAAGGATTTCTCTGTTTATATAAACGTGTGTGGCAACATGATGTGCAGCTGTCTCCGTGGCAAAAACGTGTCAGCTATTCGCATATGTATATATACGTACATATATATATGGCCTGCTCGAAGACGCCTTCATGTCTGTGTCAAGACAAAGCCATGCATAAAATATATATGGTAAAAAACATTCCAAACGAATATCCGCTAGATGACGAAACTCAAAATACCCTTTAACACATGAGGATATGAGTGGCAATATGGCAGGATTTTGTGCAGATTATAAAGTTTCAGAATACTCTCAAGAAGCCTATGAAATGTATTTAAAAAGTTTCCTAATGACTTTCATATCTGAACTGTAGTAGCGGGATAGTAAAGGAGTTTCTCTCTCGAGAAATTGCCTGGATTTTGCATCTGAACCATAGCAGTAGGGGAATATATAAAGGAGCAGTCATAAAGGGCTAGACTTACTCGTAATTTTTCAAAGGGTGGATTTTTCTGGTGTACTGCAAGCTCGTGGCTAAAATTAGAAAACCCCCTAATATGCCAGGGTATGGAAATATGCGTCGGAATACTCGCAAATACCCGCAAATAGATATAAGTACATATACACTTATATAATTCATTACAGGATTCTTTTGTCTACGATTGCGCTGACGAAGAGTCTGCCCCGGGCTTTCACTCCAGAAATTGCGCCGTAAGTGGCCTCGTCAGATGCATATCATATCATAACTCCCACACACTCGGATGGAATCTACTTTTGTATGTTACTTTCCACTGTGGCATGTCTCCTTGACCTTGATCCTTACCTTTCCTTCTTATACTTTTTACTCGTCCTTTGCCATTTCTTTCTGTTCAATTTGGAAAAATTTCATGGTCGTCTGTTTACTTTTCCTCCTACTTTTTGTTTTTGGCAACATTTCACGGCCCGCAACAGTTGAGTCTTTAAGTCAGGGAGCAAACAAAGCAAGTCGAAAACTTTCTCGCTGCTTAATGTAAAGGACTAATTGGGCATCTTACAAGAGTTTTCCGCTGTTCCTGTGTACCAGTTGGCTCCATTTTTTGGACTCATTACGGCCGTTAATTCAACAGCAGTGACTTCATTCTTTTCCGCCCATCCGACCCTGTCTGTCGACTAATTAAGCTTCGATTAACTTTGCCACGAGAACAATAGAGCACTCTGACAGCATCAGGGCCACGGCATCACCCCACCCAATCATTGTTGGGCATGGTTTTGGCCTACAGAAAGCGTCCAGGCAGGGGAAGAAATGTAGAATTCCGAATTGGAATCGCTTTGTATATAATCGAAATATGAGAAACACTTCAAGTGCTTTGGCCAGAAGTTTCCACCCCCCATAACCACACGAAGCGGTGTCATTTGAGTTGAAACTATGCCATGGCTATAGCCATATAGCCTCAAGTGCTCAAAAGTTTAAGATTGTGCACAATTTCAACAATCGAATAAAAGTTTCTATGTTAAATGGGAATTAGAGTAGAAAACGGCACTAGAAGCCTCGACAATGTTTGTGCCGTGGGCCAAGTCAATGAATTGCAGTATGGATCAAATATTAAAGAAAACTTTTGGGCGAAACCAAAAAGCGTTGAGTCCTTACAAATGAAATTGCACCGGTTGTATGTGTACCAAAAAATATGAATTTTTATTCTCTTTCGCTGAGAAAACTACTTTTAATCTTTAAATTATTCTGTGAATTTTGTAGGTCGACAAATATGCCGAATATCGTATCATTTTGTATTCAAGGTATATCCAACCAGAAGGGCACCAATGGACTGTACCATATCAGTTTGTTTAAAAAAAACATGGCACATTTATTTGTTTTGGGTGGGTGGGATGAGATGAGGCGGCGCTGCGGGGGCTTTCAGATCGTTTTGTCCACGACACCTATGCCAATTTCAATCAATTCAATTAATGCCTCAATTCATGGTTTTATCGACCAGCTCTCTGTCTGTGTAATGCGGGAGAAAAAAAGCAAAGCAAAAGAATACTGAACGGAAATCCCGAAACAAACCACACTGGCCGACGGCAGACAATGCAAATTGTTTGAGTGCTGCCACCCTCATTCAACCACCTTCACTCTCACTCTCACTCTCTGTATCCGTATCTGTTCTGTAGCTGGTGTATCTGTATCTGAATCTGCATCTGTATTCGTATCTGTATCTGTAACTGTGGTTTCCGTTTTGGTCTTATTTTTTTGTGTGCTTTTATTTGCATGTGAAGTATTTGAAGTATTTGCGCACTACGCTCGAATGTACTCATTCTCTTTGGGTCGGTGTTACGAAGCGTAGGGAAGGAGAGAATTTAATGTACTTGCAGTTCATTCCGTATTCATGCACTTTACAATTTCTTGTTTCCGAAGCCACTGCTGGCCACACTGGTCGACCCGGGGACCAGAAGGATGTGCTCATTCGGTTTCGTGTGGGCAATCATCTACTCTTGGGCGCTTGAGTGGTCTTTAAGCTATCTGCATGCTTATGATGGATACTCGTAGACTTGGGAATGGGGATTCGGCTGGGGGAACTGCAGCTGTAGCCATGATTTATGTGGACAACTTCTCAGAAGGCCACCGAAGCAAAGAATTGGGTTTCGTCCGATACAAATTTAAGCAGAGCTTTAAGCACATTTATGTGCAAACTCAGGGGGTACAATGCACGCCGTCGAAGGGGAAACACGTGCAGGCTGGCGACAATCATTACACGGACGATGAGCATAGGCGACACAACAGAAACATCATGGCGGACGGAAACGCAAGCACAGCACTCGCTCACACAATCTCGCAATGAACTGTCATCGGAGTGTCTGTGTGTGTCTGTGTGAGTGCGGCATTTACATACCGCAGCACGTGTCGCTGTATTTGTGTCACAATTTATAAAGAGGTCGGACACATACGACAGAAAAATCTCCCATTATGTCAAATGTTTTGTTTGCCTTTTATGGGACATGTCAACGCCCGTTGTTTCCGCTCTTCCACGCCATAAGTCTGCCTGCTGCAACTACCAGCACGTGCCTGTTGAATTGCTAGCGCCACGATTTTGATTTAGTCCGCATTTTTACGGGGCAATCGAGCACAAATTAAGCCCGGATCAAAGGCTTAAGGGTTCCACAAAGCCACTCCGTTCACCGTTCACCAATCGCTGGGCAAGCACTTCGGGCGACTCTTTTCTACTCGAACTTCTTTCTCTCTGGCTCAACTTGAAGCCAAAGTTTTTCTTTCGTCCATCTCTATCCCCCCTCCCTCTAGCGAGAGTAGTAAGAGCCAAGTAAGTAACAGAAGTGAGCACAATTAGGTCAATACTCTGCCAAATTGTTTGTGCTCGAGCAGTCGAGGAGGGGAGGACGTGGTGGCATCAAAAGGCCACCAACTAATCCTGGCCCAAGCCGAGATCTTAAAGCTTTGCAACTTTAATATTCGTTGCCTTCCATTAAATGTTGTCTTTGTCATTGGCCATAATCGATACACCGAAGTGGTTATTAGTCATCCAAATTGGTCGACCACTCCCGCATGGCACAGCTCCATTGTTCGGCAGTGTAATCAGCTTATTATTAAGGCTGCCTCCGTTCCGTTCAATTAAAATCGTACCACAACTTTTATCTCAATATTACTCATACGCAGTGTGTGTGGACCACTGTTGTACCTCCAATTATCTGCGTTTCGAATGGTTTAGAAGTGGATTGCGGCTTCGCTTACATATATGGAACATTCAAGGGAGTCTTTAACTCAGAGCAGGCCTTAAGTAAGGTCTTTGTTAATAATTTATCTGAACAATCTAGGCATACATTTTGAACCGAATTTTCGAGGAAAACTGCCAGACTGCCACCGAGGCAGCCATGTTGATGGCAATAAATCCTGAAGTTCATTAAAAAGTTTATTTAGATTTCACCTGCTGCGCGGGAAGTGTCATGAAAATGAGAGCCCGGATTGCCGACAAATCTTTGTTAGGCTTGACCTTGACTGATGGCATCCCATAAGAAGGGAACCAGAGAAGGGGAGTTCCCTCCAGAACGCTGTTAACGTTTCAACAGAGCAACATAAAGCAATTCACGATAAACAAGATACTCGTGCACAAATAGCAGTAGACTAGAGGGCGATTGGGAGTAGAGATATGTTACGAGTAGCCATCATTATTATGCAGCTGTTGGCAACAAACTCCGATGAAATTTTCCTGAAAAACAAACTGCATGCCCAAGTTCTACTCTTGGTTAATTAATACCAAAATAAGAGACAAAAACAAAATCGAGAGAGAGTGGTATCTATGCCCAAAAATGCATATCCGTTATCTGACTGCATTCAACTAAAAAGTGCTTCCCCATTGAAGTGACAACCAGAGCGACATCAGAAGGAAGCGCTCCAATAAATTTGAATAGCATCAGGACGAACAAACATACTAGTGCGAGTACGAGTCGTATCTGTGTGCATCCTATATTTTATTTGTATGTATAGCCAGAGACAGTGAGGACCCGACTGTTCTTGTGTTAATCCTTCAACCACAACCAGAGCTGCCGAGTGTTCAGCTCGGGCTTTAATTGATGTCCTGCACATTTTTGTAGGGATGTGAATGCAAATTGAGTGATAACAACATAATATGCAAATGGTTCAAGCTTTAATGGCTGCGAAATGATAATTTCATGACAATATTTACTTGCTGTTGTCAATCAATTCATGCCTCATTTATATTTTATTCATGCAGCTGCGGAAGACCGAAGACTCGAGTCAATTAAACATCAATGGACATGCATCCGGCCACTCACCCAGTACTGATTGGCTCCATTAGTCCTGTAGATTACATACAGGACTAAGAGGGAAATATAGGTGATGAGTACGAACAGGAGGGCTATGATGTATACGAATTTCCAACGTTGATCGATCTTGTGCCGCTCCAGGCTGATATTACGGCGCGGGAACATCTTGATTGGAATATTGCCAATTGATGTACGAGTATGTCAAATATCAAACTTCTTTGCCTCCTTTTTCACTTCGACTCTAAATCTTGCTTTGGAATCTGTGCTTTAATTGATTAGATTGTCTCGGCCAACCAGACGACTGGCAAAACAACAGAATGATAACATTTTATTGAAATTACTTAACCGACTCGCAAACAGATTCGTCTCAACGGCAAAAGTTTTGGCTAATTATTTAAGTTAATTGCCCTTTGTCCGCAAAGAGCCACTGCTGGGGTTGGGGTTGGTCTTGGGCTTGGGCTTGGGCTCGGGGTCAGGCCTAAAATATTTGCTAAGAGCCCACAAAATGTCTCGCAAATTTTGTACAAATTATTTCAAACACAACAAGAGTTGCCACAACTCTTCGACGTCCTTACGAGCGGGCAGTCGGGAGCTGGCAGCAGGCAGCAGACAGAAGGCAGCAGAATTCCATGCATAAATAAAGCCATCCCAAGGCCCACACGGAGAGGATGGGCGAGGAGGGTGAAGTCCATAGAAATTACTTTGTTTGCGGTTGAGAGATGAAAAGTCATTTCTCTCCATTATTTGGAAACTAATTGGTTGTAGGACTTTTGTGGAATGGCTTGCCCACAGAATATGGTATTTTGTAAGGTGCCAAAAGGTCGGCACTCTTGTCTGTGGTCTGAGTACTGGTGCATCCATTATATGCAAATGGGCCAAATGAAGAATGCAACTTATTAAGGCAGCTGCCACATTAAGTGCCACTCAATATACACAACAGATCTGACTGGCTGGCTGACTGCCTGGCGTGGGTGGGATTGTGATTGGTCTGGGGTTTGAGGATTGAGGCCGCTGTCCCATGTGGCTTGGCGCCTCTCTTTCCGATGCCGATGCCGCTTCAATTTCAGTTTCTGTTTGATGTTAATGAAAGTTTCCGTCGTGCAAAAAAGGCCAAAAGCATGGAAATCAGTGAAACAAATTGCAATCTGCTTTTTATCGCCCATCGCTGCATGACAAGCAGCGAATGGCTGCCGACTGCTGGCTGCCTCCTTGGGCCATCATCGATTGCCTTGGCTCGCTGCGTGTTTTTATCCTGCGCTCATTCCTTTCCCATTCCTTCCCTTCCCTGTCCCCCTTGCTATACGCTGGGCAGGCTATTGACTTGCTCATTATGGCCCAGTCTTGATGCTGACGGCTCTTACTCCTGCTTCTGCTCCTGCTCCTGCTGCGGACTGTCTGTCTCGCTGCTCGGTTCGGTTCGGTACGGTTCGCTTCACATGGCTTCGTTTCATTTTCGATTCATTTTCAATTTGCTGCGAACGGCACAAAGCATAGCACTTTTCATTCCATATCCGTATCCGCGTACGGAATACGCATCGTGGCAATCAGACTCAGAGACCATAAATTGTTAAAATATCTTAACGGATATTCAATTTCCCATGACTCCCCGGAATCGCCCCCCAAAATGCATTAAATTCATAACAAAAGCTAAGCCGCCTCAGCCCGACACTTCGCTCCTGCTAAAGATGACAGAACTGTTCGAGCTCGAGCATTCTATTATTAAAAATTCAAAGTCGCTATAGAATGGCAAACTTTCTCAGACGGTGGCTCCGGACATAATAATAGTATAGGGCAAAAAAGAATAAAAAAATAATAGAGCCAGAACAGTCAAGGCAGGGACAGCGAGGGGACAACCGGCAGAACTATGAGCCATAGCTATGAAGAAACTGAAAAGCTGGCAAACTCGGAACTGAGAAACTAAGAGACTGCGAAACTGAGAAGTTGAGCGACTGAGAGAGACTCAACTATGCCCAAGTTGTCTGTCCAACTGTTTATTTTCACTAGAGTTCGCCTTCCACTGGCTTCAGCCCTATTACGCTTGGTGGCGCAACCCATTATCTGCATGGCTGGCGGGGGGATGGGTGGATGGGCTCGGGGCAGCAGACAGGAGGCAAGTTGTCAACCAATTTTGCAACAATAATCGCCTACGCCAGAGAGGCAACAGCAGCAGCAGCAGCAGCAGAAGGAGCATCACAGCAATGACAGAACTGAAATAGCAGCTCGTAGATAAGGAAAAAAGCTCTACAGTCGCTATTCCGACAATTGAATACCCCCTGTACTCAGATGTATGTCCTTTTTAATTAAGAAAGATACCGTTGAATTGGAATTGGAACGTCTTTTGTATTATAGGTTGGGTCCTCTAAGACGACATGGACACGGCCAGTAATTGCTGAGTATCATCTGTTTAACGCACCATTTTTGTCCACGAATACTTCGTGTATACCCCTGTTGTACCCTATGCGTACGGGGAGTATGACCAGAAAACAATAAGACTTTAGGCTGACTTTCATTCTGCCAGCACCACCAATGCACTGCGACTTTTGCAACGTTTCCCCGAAAAAAAGAGAGAAAGGTCTTGAAAGGAGCAAAGGCTGTGCATATTGGCTGAGCGCGAGCCAAGGATCCCTTTAGAATATCAAGTGGCTCGGCACAAAGGCGTGATTACTTTCCTTTGTGTTTGGCCAGAGAGAACCAGAGGTGGCAAAGGAGTGGCTGAAGAGAGTGCATATGACATAGCTGGGATACCAGCAAGAGAGAGCGGAGGAAGCCAACTTCCTGGGTGAGATTACTTATGGAACTTAATTGCATTTGAAGATTTTTATCCATGGCCAACTTGCAGATTTAATAAACTCCTCGATTGGCTCTTAAAATGGCAGCCATTGTCTTTCCCCCAAGAGACACAAACATGGCAGTCAGAGATAGTGTGCTTGGCATATGTAGATTTCCTGCTAATTAAAATTAGCATACATATGATTCCCTCTCCCCGGATGAGCGTAAAAGGGGGGGTAGGGTCTGGTGTGGTTCGTTTGCTCCACAGTCACATTATCTGGCTTCCGCCCCAAGAAGACGGGGAAAAACTACGCGTCGAGAGCTGATTAAAACCGAAGGCTAACAAGCGTTCCACATCCACAATCCCCATATGGCACCCGGCGACCCCGGGTTCCCCCACTTCTGCCATTTGCTGCTGTGCCATTTCGGGCACCGACTTAAAGCCGTAAAATTTTATTATATGTAACTTTTTCTGAGCTGTAGAGCTCAAAAGGCATTACGCCTTTTAATTAAATAGCTGAAACGTGTATCAGACCTAAAATAAAATGGAAAATATTAAATAACTTACATATATATATGTATTTAAATTGAACATCCCTCGAGCCCGGAAAAGAAGAAGGGTCGATTACATGGTTTTATATTAATTACGATAATTATGTGCAAGCGTTGGCTGCTAGCGTTTTAATTGCTCATACGCCGCGTTGCACATTTAATATTAAAAATGAAAGGCAACGAAATATATATTTCATAATATAAAAATTAACAATAATACAAATTAAAATAAAAGCACAAGCTCCCATAGATCCCCAAGAATCAGTATGTATGCCTTCATACATTTTCGGAGCTTCAATTCCACTTGGCTTGTTTTTGGAGGATGCATTGTCCATGGCCAAGTCGAGTGGAGTCTGAGTCCGGTTCGGAGCCCTTTCTTAATTGCCGGAAATGCAAATGGGAGAGGCAGTGGCAGAGGGGCAGAATGTGGGAGGCAGCCATTTCGACCATAAATGATTTCCATTTTAAATGCGTGGGAAATGCTTTTCCTTTCTCCATTTATTTACTTTGGAGGTGAGCTGGCTTCTTTTTCGGGACCACTTTGTACGCAATTTCCTTTCCTCTCTCTTTGCCACTTTCCGTACCCTGGCAAAGGGTATTACGATTTCGACAAGATGTTCTGTAACGCTACAGATTTTGTTGTTGATATCGGACTAATCGCAATCGGTTAATGTATTAATTAAGCAATAAATCTGTTAGATGAGATGGTTTTTAAATACATATTACTTCCATTGAATGGATGGATCGGTAAGGGTATCTTAAGCTTCGGTCAGTTAGATCAGCTCTTGTTCTTCCTTTTTTGGGATGATTGCTAGTCTTCACTCCAAATTTGATTTCATTCGCAAGACGCTCTTAGGTTAAATGGTGCAGAAGCTCCTGTTGACAGTCCGAACAGCCGCCGACCCCAAGTTACATCTCGGAATGAATTTAAAAGCCACTTCCCGGGGCTCAACTCACTCAAGGAGCAGGGACACCCCCCCTCTTCATTCGTTTGTTGTCGGTCTATAAATAAATGTCACGAGTCTTACATTTCGATCCGAATGCCCTACGTACGCGTATCCTGTCAATTTGTATGTTCTCTGGCGCATTTGCATAACAAAATTGCCATGCATCTCTCATCCAGCTCTGATTTTTTCAAATATACGCTTTGAACTTTGCAGGAAACACCATCGCCATCGGAATCGAAGTCGAATGCGAGTGCGAGTGCGGAGATGGGGTCGCAGTCAGTTATCCATTTGGAGCTGGGGGAGTTTTGACTGCAGAATGTCAACAAAATAAATGCATAAATAAGGAGATCAGCGTGTCAGGGCATGGCCCTAGTACTTGCCCCTCAAAGCGGATTCAATATAACGAGAAGATGAAAAATGTCAGAGCTTTGCATTATTAAAGTTCTGCTTGGCTGGCGCCGGCACTGGCACTGGCACTGGCAGTTGGCAACTTTTCCCGTGCTGATAAATGGCCCCCAGCTCTCCAAAAGAAAACTATTCCATCTTACTCCGGGTGTGAACATCCTTCAATTGAAATATATCTCCCTTTCTAAGTATACACATGTGGATTTGGATGCGGATGTGGCTTTGGCTTTGGAAGCGAGTGTGTGTGTATGTGCATGACTAGGCAGAGCTCATGCAGCCAGTGTAGCATACTTTTCAGGGCCGATAGGGACTGGGCGAGGGCGGGAATGAAACCATCCCTCAGAGTCGATTACTTAGAATCGGCTCGGATTGAGTTCTTCCTGGTAGTTTAATTAATTACTCCATGCTCATGAAGTCTTCCTCCCGCTATGCTCACAAAATAAAACTCCCAAAGATTTATTCCGTAGTTTTTTCTGTTTTTTTGTCGAGTTTTTTCTTTCACATCAATTTATTTATTGTAAAATAGGGCCGTGCCTTCTGTTTTCTGTTTCCAATTCGAGTTTCTTAATGTACAGGACATAATGTTAATGTATACCATACATATGTATATAATATAGTTCATAACTTATGTTCTAAATGCAAGTTTTAGCTCGTATGGTTCGCCCTTCTTTCACTTCGTTTGTTTGGTTTTTTGGTATATGCAAAACTGCAGAAAATAGTTTCTTGTTTTTTTTTGTTTTGTTTTGTTTTTGTTTTTTGTTTTGTTTGTGTGTATAAATTTGCATACTTTCGTAGGTGTTTCGGTAACTATTTCTGACTTGATCTCTTTGGCATGCGACTCCGTTGGTTTGGGGGGTGGTTCGGGGGCTATAACTCTGAAGCAAACACTTAGAAAGCATTAATGGGGGATCCACATATGGTATATAGACCCAACATTATACATATGATACAACAATTACAATTAAAAGTACAGTTACCAATGCTATATATAGATATATGTATATGCATATATATATATACATATATATATGTATGTATATGTACTATGTATGACTGATATGGGGGGCCCTAAGCTTATCCTAAAACTGCCGCGAAAGTACATGTTTTCCAATTCTAGTATATTTATTATTTGTCTGAGATGAGCCTTAACTAGAGTAGATCGATAGCTGATGCTCTTAATGGTTATAACTAATTAGTGGCGATTATGTCTAGACATTCACTCGGCTTCTTCTCATATGATATTCCCGCACTCTCTCTCTACCTCTCTCTCCTTTTAGAGCTCCGTGGGACTAAAGCCTCTATGAGATCTGCTTGAAAGACCAAAGAATTGAATATTTATACGGTTTGCTTGGGTTGACGACTGATGGACCGACATTTTGACTACGGATACGTCTAGGGTAAGCTCCATTCGACAGATTAATGCTACAACTTAGGGCTGATCGACTATGTACAAGGACTCCACGTCCACTTTACACTAACATAATTCGGATTAGGATTAGGGATCTTTTAGAGCTCCAATTCCATTTCCGCCTCCGCCTCCGTCTCCGCTTCGGACTCTCACTCCCACTCCCACAAACGATCAGTGCACTCCCAACTATAGTAGGCCTGGCTCTGGTGGTTCACTGTAGCCGTTCCCGGTTCCCGTTAGCCCGGTTCACGGGTGGGGGGGTGTTACAGCTCACTTACGCCTGAGCGGCGGCAATGAACTGCACCACAGTACTGGGCGTACTGGTGGATGCCGTCAATGCCACCGACGCCTGAGCCTCTGGGGTTGTGGTTGAGGTTGCACTTGTCGCGGGCGCCGGGCCCGGGCCGCTCGTTCCTGCCTGGCACTCGGCGGCGGGCAGTCGCTTCACCAGCATCCGGCTGGACTTGACCGCTATCCATTCGTTGCGAGCGGCGTCGAACCAAGTCAGCCCCAGATTGTAGCGCCCATTCAGATTGGCGTGCTGGCAATGAGAGAACCACCAGCCCCCCTCATAGTTGGCAGCGCAGTGCGTCTGTGAGATGTCGCGGTCGTCGTCGATGGCCGAGAACTGCATGCCCTGCTGGTAGTTGAGCGCATCGGAGGCGTTCCCGCTGTACTCCCCGATCTGCAGGCGGAAGCCATCGGCCCGCGACGAGATGTAGAATCGGGCATATTCGGCCACCCACACGTTGTCGTAGATGTCCTGCATGTGCACCCGCAGTCGGCTGCAGTTGTCCAGCGTTAGGTGGTGCAGCTGCTCGTTGCCGATCCAGAACTCGCCACCGGGGGTCCCGAAGCCGTGGGCGTAGTCCGCCCACGTGCGGTTGAAGTCGGCACTGCCGTCGAAGCGACGCTGCACCGTGGTCCATCCGTCGGCGGTGCAGTGCGACATCAGGGGATGGTGCTGGCCGGCGGGCGCAATCAGGTGGAGGCCATCCGCCTGGGTGTGCACCTCGCTGCAGTCGTGGGGCAGCTTATTGATGATGGCCTCGTACTGTGCCTCGACGTTCTCCAGCTCGCTCACGAGGGTCTCCGCCAGGGCCGAGTCGATGCTGGCCTCCTGCTGCGTCTGCTGCTGCTGCTGGAGCTGATGGTGCGGACGCTTGTGGGGCTTGTTCAGGTGTGACAGCTGCAGAAGAGACAAGACGAGAGAGAGAGAGAGAGAGGTATATGTAGAGTGTGTGCATGGAAAGGCGGTCAATGTCCGTCTGAGAGATCCGGAGGAGGAGCAGGACTCACCTTATTCTTCAGTTCATCGTTCACCAGCGACTGCAGCCTGTCCACATTCGTCTGCAGACTCTCCACCGTGCTCACGAGCTTCCGTATGCCCTCACGCTCGTCCTGCAGCACGCTCACGCTGACGGCCATGGCCTGTAGGGAGCGGGCCGCATTCTTGCCCTCCTCCCGCACCAGGCTCTGCTCGGAGGTGATCTGGGCGTTGGCGAACTCCAGCTTGGAGATCTCGTGCCGCAGCTCCGGTATGCTCTTGTCCATCTTAGTCTGCAGCCCCTCCACGTCCTCGAGCAGCTCCAGCATGGAGGTGTGCAGCTTGTCCAGCGAGGCGATCTGGCTGCTCAAATTGAAGTTGGCGTTGGCGATGCGGTGCTGCTCCACCTCCAGACTGCGCACCCGCTCATCGATGTGGTGGAAGCGCAGCTCGTTCACCTGCCGCCGGAGTCCGCGATGGGCCAGCTGCAGGGCGTGGATCTGCTGGCTCTGGAACCGGCAGTGGCGGCGTTTGTGGTCGGCCAGAGTGACGCTGGAGCTGGAGCTGGAGCCGGAACTGGACCCAGAGAGCTGTAACGGATAGAGAATGCGTATGGAGATTAGGAGCTTGAAATCCCGAAATGGTTTTTAGTTTTTCTAAAGAGGAGTACTCCTAAGCTCTTCTAGCTCTTTTGTTGTCTGGGGAGGCGCTAGGGATTGGGCGTGTGTGTGTGCGTGTTTGTGTGTTCGGAGGCGTCGCTGGCGGGGATTATGTGCTGGGAATTGAATGCTAAATCCATTTATTATAAATGCATTTCATAACCAGGCACCAGCAGCGGTTGCCTGACAGCAGGTGGGCTTGGGTTACGTTGCGGATGAGGCAGCAGGATGGCGACTGAAAAGCTTGCAACAATAATGTCAGCCCCGTCACCGTCCCCGTCCCCAGCCACAGCAAAAGCGTGTAAGTCCCTGAAGCTGCTGCTGCTGCTGCTGCTGCTCCTCTGCGGAAAAAAGAAGCTGCATAAATTTCCACATACTCGTACCCGCAATACGAGTATGCATAGAAATAATTTCGCAGAGTGACAGTCTCGCGAGCAGCTGTAAACTAAGGTAATGCCATTTGGGTCACATTCTACCATCCTACCATCTCCGAGTATCTGCGACTGAGTGTCTGCGAGTGCAGTGAATGGATTTGCGTGGCCGTGATATGTATCTGTCTCATTCGTTTCGTTCTGCTTTCCTTTCATTAGATGGTTGCTTTTCTCCGCTTTCTCAATGGACGGCCATGATTAATAGAAAAGTCTCTCGTAATTGACTAATAAAGGACGACGCTGTTGGGGACAAAAACCGACTGTAAGTGTGCTGCTAATGAATGCAATGAATGTGTCAACCCTGGAGGGGTCCTACCTGAGCCAGAATTATGGTATATGTGGGGTGTCTGCTTTAAAAGGGTCCAAATCAAAAGAAAAACGAGTTCCTTTTCGCTTCTCCATTCAAGGATTTCCTCTGCTTTGACTTTGAAGATTATTTTCATGAAGAGTTTTCTCTGGGCCAACAATACGTACAAAAAAATTCGCATTTCTCTTCTTTATATTTTATACGTGAAAAAAGTGAAATTCCGGAAATATGAGCTTTTTCTGACTCCAAATGACTTTCTGACTGGAGAAGGAGCTCCACTGAAAGGAATTCTTTAATCGGAGAAAAGAGATTTTCAATATGAGAGAAAATAACTTTCTTCACTTGGAAGCCTTTTCTCGCCAAAAAAATTACTGGCACTCGTTTATCCTCCTCTTCATATTTTAATTAACAATAAATCCGTGCAGAACCCTTAATCAAGCAAATGACATTCATAGCCTTTAAATTGGGGCACTGTTTGACTCTTCCCGAAAGATATACAATGCCGGACTTTTAACACACATTTTATTTTCCGTAATTTGAAGGCATTTCTCTCCTCGAATTCAATTAGTCGCCGAGGCAAAAAAAAAAACGAACAGAAAGCTAACGAAAAATATGGAAAATATGTACGAATTCATGAATATTTATGCCAAAGTTGCGTTTGTGCCTCATCGGGGTTCGAACGATTCGCGGCAGCTCTGGAACGGGCGGCCACATTGCTGCCACTCGCACTCCAGACCGTGGGGCTTCTTCTCACTCTCCCTGCCCCCCTCCCTCCCTCCATCACTCCTTCTTTCTGTGTTTGCTTTGCCCTCACGCACGTGCCGCAGAGTGGTGGAGCAGCGGTGCTGCACTCGCTCTGGGCTGTGGGACGTGGAAGCGACGTTGTTTTATGCGAAAGGTCACGAACGCAGCTAATACGACACGTTCGCGTTTTATATGAACTCTGGACGAGACGGGAAGTGGCCATCAAAAAAGGAGAAATCCCCAATACATACATACATATATACCACATACATATACACGTATATATAGATGTCCGTGTCGGTGAGGTGGCATATAAATTCCGGCCATCAGCGCTATAATTAAATGTGATTTATGCAGCTCAAATTTCTCGCAAGGAGACAGGTTGTAAGCCCCGAGACTAGGAAATGATTTCTTTTCGCGATGGCTCGCCGATGGTCGCGTTAATTGAAATCGAAATTGAAGCATAAATATTTTAAATGGAAAGGGGGTGAGTGGTGGGCAAGAGTTGTGGGCGGGAGGAGCAGTCAACTAATTAATTTCCAGGCGCACACACAAAGCGAGGATGAGGGCGAGAGGCTAGAGCATGCCAGATCCCCAGCTCCTTTCGTGGGTTTGTTCAAGGATTAAAAGTGAAAATTTTACATGCTGTACTTAAGTGAAAGCTAACAAGGATTTGCTATTAGCGTGACAGCTATTCCAGTGGGGCTGATGGGGGGCGGGGGGGCGGTATATGTGCATTGCAAAAGGAAAAAGAGGAAAAATCTGCTCATGCTACTCCGCCTTCAGGCTCTGCTTCGGCTACGGTTTCGGCTTCTGCTCTACGGCGAATTGTCGTAAAAATTTAATAGGACTTTTGTGCGATGCTTGAAAAAGTTACGCTCGGTCGAGGAGGAGAGAAGGTGGAGCAGTTCTAGGGAAGCGGGTGCCACAAAATGCCATTAGGTTAATGCGCATTTGGGGGCCCGGTGCCAGGACGACCTCAACCTCCAGCCCGACCTCAAAGGCAACGTCAACGACAACCTTATCCTTGGCCAAAAAAAAATGGCAGACGTGTGCATAATTTTCCAACTAGAATTATTCCCACAAATATTTCGCTAAAAAGCACATTTAAATTTTCTGTGTAAAATACAAAGAGCACTCGCACTCTCAATGCAAAAAACTCTTTAGAAATTGAAAAGCAATTCGAGTCATGGAGATCCCCCGCTGGGATCATATTTCCATTCAGCCAGAACCAAGCCCCCAACACCAAGGCCCCCACCCACCCGAATCGAGTCCCAAATGCATGCCAAAAGTTTCAATAAAGATAATTCGACTCATGAAATAAATATCAAGTTTGTACAGCGTAGGTGTACATACATGTGTTGGGGGAGGGGGGACAGAAGCAGGGACAGAAGCAGGGGCAGGGGCAGGGGGCACCTTAGGAGCAGCAACAACCTCTTGAACAATCAAACAAATTGCCAACAGCAGCAGCACGAGGAGCAGAGGAAACAGAAGCAGAAACAGAAACAATAGAGGCTTCAGCCAGTGACAGGACGGCTACACTGAGAGAAAATAGCACCAATTGGCACCAAGTTTCAGTTGCAAAAGAGAGGTCTGCAAAAATCAAGCAATGAGGAATTGAGGATATAAACAAAATAGAGCTTATTGGAATATTTCAATGTTGGCTTTCCTTAGAACCTGCGCTGAATCTGAGAACAGGTTACATATTTGTTCGCAGTGTAGCGAAGGGGGAGAGCACGGAACGTATCATGAAACAAAAGCAAAACAAATATCAACATAAATAAGGTAAAAATGCCCGAGAGCGGAGTGTGCGGGGGTGGCAAACGCCGCATGCCTGTCGCCTGGAACCGAAACCGGATTCTCCGTGTCTCAGGCCTGCCATGGGGCTCTTTCTGACTCACTCCGGTCCTGCTGGTGCTTCTGGATGCTGCTGCTACTTATATATACACATGTCTGTCTGTCTGCCTGTCTGTCTGTCGGCCTGGCATTTGTTTGCCTTGCTAATTTAACAGCAAGTCCCTCCGACGAGCAGGAGCATGTACCAGATTCTATTCTTTCCGACTCCTTGTGGCAGTTATGGTAGCATCAATAACCAATGATAAACATTTGCGTTTTTTTCGGTTTCCTCCCTTGCCCCACAGACTCCCTGGCTATCTTGCCAACTGTTGCCAGTGACAGCTTTCATCAAAGCGATTTGTTATAGAACATATGTACATGGATGTAAATCGAAATAGCCGTGTGTGTGTGTGTGTGTGTGTGTGTGTGTGTGTGTGTGCTTAGACATATCTTTGGCAGAAATTTGCAATTAGAGTTGTTAGATTATAGTCAATGCCAGGCTGTCACCGGCAGATGTGTCCCTTGTTCGCGAGGCGTCGACTCCTGGCCAGGAGAATCGATTAGAGCTCAAACGGCATCAGCTCTAATGGCTAAATGGGTGCCGGGTTACGAGGTCGAGAGCTCCCAGAGATTGGGCTACCTCTCAGAGAAGTTGACTCCTATCGAAAGAGCAACCACAGACAATTCGAAGGGAATTTCATTTAATTAATTATGTATTAGATTGCTTCATAATCTGGCCCTTGGGTTACGACTGAAAGTGCCCTTTAATCTGCCGAGCTTTGGGTGCTTTCATCTTTTCAGCCACACACTTTCTGCCACTTATTGTTATTTCTATTATTTATGGCGCTTTTCTATTTATTTTCTCTTAACATCTGACTCCGTCCTTTCCCGCAATTATCCCACAGTGTGCCGCCCTAATCCAAAAAGGGTCTCTCCAGGCTTTGCATATTTTTCATAATTTGTTCTCTTCCGTAGTTTCTCTGGCTTCTCTGTCTGCCACATTTTCGATGTAATCAAATAAAGAAAAGTTGATTAAATTTAACCAGACACACAACGAATTTGTAGCTTTTTCCCCAGCCACCTGAGCAATTTTATTGTTTGCATTATTTTTATTTATTTTTTGTTGGTTCTCCTTGAGCTGCTTTCGGTTCTGCAGGTGCCATCCCATCCCATCGCATCGCATCCCATCGCATCCTCTTCTCTGGTTTCGTTTCTCCGTTCTTTGTGAGCTGTTGCCTGCTCTTTGTTCTAATTTAACCTAATTTCTGCTTTGTTGCGCTTCTATAATAACAGTTTCCAAAAAAATTTCTCGAGGTCCTTGGTTGTGTCTTGTGGAAAGTTTCAGGAACAGGTTTCGATGGTCGGGTCCTGCTCACTTCCACCGATATCGCTTTTGTTTCTGTTTTTTTTCTGTCAGTTTGTGGGACAAAATAAAGCAGACAAAAAGCGAAGCTATTGATACCCTTTTATGTCCATTTATTTGTGCGGTACATAAATGATATTGTAGTATAATTGCAGTCCTTATGGGTGCAGAGAGTGTCCCTCAAACACCTTTCGCTGGGCATACCCTTGTAAGGAAAAGGAAAAGGATCACATTGTGCTGAAGCATCGCTCACATCCCATCACCAGGGTATGGATGCTGGGGGAAAAATGAGGCAAGGCAGCGAGGGAGAGAACTGATTATCGGGGCATTTGAGAGCATCTGCCGTTGCTGCTTTCCCTCCTCCCAGTCTCTCTCTCTCTCCCTCTCTCTATCTGTCCTTCATTTTTTGCAACTCCCTGTCCTTCTTCTTCTGTCGGCTGCCAAAAGTTGGTAAGACAAAAGACGGCAACAACAAGAGTCGCCCCTCTGAAGCCAGTTTCTGGAGCAGCTGGCCGCTGGACCACTTGCCACTGGACCAGCGGGACCCCACGGTCCCTCATATATAGCCCCCCTCCACTCGCTGTTTCCCCCTCCCGCCCTCTGTGTTATCCCTGCGTTTCCATTGAAGGCGATTAAAAGGTGATTTCCTGCTTTTTGTTTTGCAATTTTCAGCAATTTCGTTTTATATTTTGGCAAAGGTTCCGGCCCCCACCCTATTAATGATACACATACACATCCACATCCACACACATACACATGTAGGCCATGTGAACAGCCGCATTGATGCGTGCGTGTGCGCTGAAGGTCCGACGAAAGCCGCTTAAGCTGCCTGGCTGAACATTTAATCCCCCATCGAATATACCTCGTGCTCGAGGAGATCCAGGGTATATGGGTTTCGATTTGATGCGTCCTTTTGGCGCGTTGTAGGTCAAACCTCAGAGTTTTCATAAGAGTTAGCGGGTATGCCGCGGGTTGTGCGTCGACCAAAAGTGTTCCATCTTGTTGTTTCGTTATTATTTGGCTTTAAAATTCTATTTCGCCTTTGAGTCACGGGTAATTGCTTCAGCTCAATGAAATTTCTCGGCTTTTGTGCGGGCGGACACAAAAGGAACACAAAGTATTCGTCTAAGCAAGCAAATTTCGTTTAAGCCCTACTTCAAAGTGAGGCGGGCTGGGGGGTTTAGCCACAACCACAACTGCCTGAGCCACAACAACACCAGAAGAGATGGCCAAAACAGGTGGCAGATAAACCAGTTTTAAGCTTTCCCCATGCGAGAAGGGCCCCACTGACATATTTTGCTGACGGTCGTACGACGCAACCGCATTCTCATATTGAGGCGGACCGACGCATAATCCTTTTAATGAAGCAACTTGGGGAGCTTGTTGCCCCGTTGCCTCGCTATCGTGCAGCAGCAGCAGCCAGGATGCCTGGCTGCCTGGCAGCCCCTTTACCTGTTAGCAGCTGCCTTTTTTGCTTTGCCATTGTTGTTCCCTCCGCGGAACTCCGTTGCCGTTTCTGTGGTCGATGCTGCCTGCTGCCTGCTGCTGATGTTGGCCCTTTATTGACATTAATTATAATTAACAAGGTGCAAGGAAATCGACTATTTGGAATCGCCAGCTCCATCGACGTAGATTTCCAGTTGCATCGATTCCCGCCCTCTGGTATATCGAGATTTATCGGTCTCCTGCTGACAGATCCCATACCCCTAGAAGGTGTGCAAAACGATCCCAAATGAAAGATCTCTAGTTCCAGGCATCTCTTTAAATGATTCACATGGCCAATAAGGCCTCATTGGCTTAGTGGGGAGGCTGAGTGCCAGGCATTAAATATTAAATACGACCACGTCCTGCGGTGCGTATGAGTAATTTGGGCAGCGTATGTGCCAGTGCCCCTGCCGAGCCATTAGAACGGAGGCAGAGGGCCGGGCCTCGGCTCTCGACCCCAGTCAATGCGAACCGTTAGCACATCGTGCCGCATGATGATGGGGCACGCCTCACGCCACACGCCACCCGCTCCACCCCACCCGAGCTGGCTCCGAGTATAAAATAAGGCATAAAACGGCAGATAATGCCCCACCAGGTTGGTGGCGGCTTTATGGGCCCGCACTTAAAGCAGGGCCCTAAACCAGGGCCCTTCACCTGGCCGAGCCCTGCGTGCTTATCTGATCATTAGCATAAAGTGTGCACCCACCTCCTGGCTGCTGCTGCTGCTGCTGCTGCTCTCCTCCTCGATGCTGGCGGAGTTCGGCGTGGAGTGTTCCTTCTGCTGCTGTTGTTGTTGGCGGCTAAGGGCGTGCTGGTAGTCCTCCTCCTGCTGGAGCATCTCCTCCCGCAGCTCTTGCACCAGCACCTCTGTCTGCTGCTGTCGCTCGTGCTGGGCGGCCAGCTCTAGCTTGATCTGCTGGAAGTCGCTGCGGATTGTGGCCAGATCCTCGTAGCCGGCGCTACGCTGCTGCACATCCTTGGCCACGTTGCCGGCGGTATGCTGCAGCTCCGCCAGCTGTTTGCGGATCTCGGAGATGGCCTGCTGCAGCCACTCGACGGTGAGGCGCTCCTTGTTTCCGCCCTGGGAGCCGCGCAGGCTGGCCACCTCCTCCCTGTGGAATACACAAAATCGAAAGTTCAAGCATTAAAATCTCTCTCTGAAAATACGTTTAATTAGCCACGGAGGCTGCAGCGTGGGCCATCTGCATAACGTTATAATTGGAGCTCTGTCTGGCCCCACACCCGAAAATCTAATTTAAATTGACATTTTCAAGCGGACAGGCGACCTAATTGCCTTGCGGTCCGCTAATGGGATTTTAGCCGCCATATAATCAAGCTCCAACACTCACTAAATCTCTCTGTACTCCCCCGATCGTTGCATTTTCATGCACATTTTCAATTTCCCATTGCGGAATAAATTCAGTCATGGGCAGACGGCGCCCCACCTCCGGTGCAAATGGAAATCACAGAAGTCATCTAACAGAAAAAAAGCAAACAAGCAAACAAACTTTAACCAAAAATCCACAAAACGAGCAGAGAGTGGCAGCCACAAATGGCGGCAAGTGCTGGGAAAAACGTTGTTTAAATTTTGATAACGAAAATGTTGTAGCACTTGTGGCAGTTGTAGGCGAAGAAAGAAAAGCTTGAACGCATTTTTGTGGCATTTCAGACAATTAAAGAAGTCAGCTGGAAGGAAGCGGAATGAGCAGCAGCAGCAGCCGGAGTCACCGCAGAAGAAGGGGCAGCAGCACAACAAATTCAAAAGTGTAGGAAAAAAGTTTTGTTTTGGGCACAAGCTGCAGCTTCCTTTCCGGCCTTTCCCTGTCCTTCCTGCTCCTCCCCCTGATCCTCTTGATTTCCTCTGTCAAAGAGCAAAGCTACATAAAATTTTCATCAAGAAACGCAGGACACAAGAACAGGGTAGGGGTGAAAAAAGAAAAGTTGGTCTGCCCTGCTCCCGTTCTCTGGTTTGTACATACGCACATCATATTTGGTTGGGATTTTATTTTCGCCTGCGTATACGCAATGTTTCAAATTGTTTCCGTGTGTGTGTGTCTGTTTTTGTTAATTTTATGACTTGCAAAACTTTTGCTATCCATGTGGTAAAAGTTCTGCTACCAATTTTGTATTATTTTTTATCATAATTAGTTGAGTATTTAATTAAAAAGCGGGCGGGAACGTGGAATAGTAGAGTGAAAGTGTACAAAAGTTTTACGGGAACGGTAATACGGCTTTAAAACTACCAATTTCCAATTTTGTGTAAAGTAAACCAAAAGCAGATTCGCTTTTTTAGCCCCCTCTGTACTCGAAAACAAAGGGTGGAAGTAGAAGAACCCTTACGAATGGAAACTGTTGTAATGTCAAACAAATGGGAACATGCATTGCTTTTTTCGCCTGACTGCCACACGGATTTTCCATCAGCCACATCAGACGGGATGAAGATGTAGAAAAACTCCCAAACAGGGCACGTCATTCAGGTGAAAATTGAAAATGCTGTCAGTGACAAGCGAGCAAATTGAAAACGCAAAATGCTCCACACAGCAGCACTGCTTGGCTGTGCATGTGTCTGCATCTGGGAATGATTTGATGATGGCTGATGGCATCCGCCTCCACATCCACATCCACATTGGATTTCGCATCAGCCTCGCGATTACTGGTCACAATTTAATTACCAAAAGTGAGGGCCCGACTCCGATGCAGGGCTCCAACCAGCCAACGGGGCGTATGCTATCAAATCTACTCAAGCCAACAGGACAGGACAGGACGCACAACATAAAGGACGCTCCACACAGTCGAATCAGATAATGATGTGTGGGGTGGGGGGGCGCTGCTAGGAACTGGCTTAGTGTGTGGCCAGTGGATCACATAAACCACAGTTGACATGACGTTTGACTGGCGGTTGTCCCGGGGAGCTCCTTCCCTCTCTAAATAGCTTATACGAGTACGTTTCGTATGTGTGTGTGTGTGCGCGTGTCCTGAATTATTTACGGTGTCACTGACAAAGTTTACGATGTCCACGACAGCAACAACCACGGACTAACCGTAGCTATTTGTACAGTAAATTAAGAGTGTGTTGTGTGCCGTCTTTACGTATTTTTTACGCCGTATACGGGCACCACCAGAGGACAAGAGAGAGTCCAGAGAGGTGGGGGACTGATGAATGTGTGTTCTGCTCGATGAGACAATCATTATTAGTCAGCCTCAGTCCCACGACAACGAAACAAATCACGAATACTACGCAAACTTGGGCTGGGCTTTTGGACAGGCACATGGCTCGTGGCTTGTGGCTCAGCTCTGATTAGATTTCCTAGCCCCTTCCCCACGACAAGATTTGTTTGCATTAGGAGGAGACAGTTCCCCGCATTCCTTTGGCATTTCGCCCAAGAAACAGACACAAACTTGGGCAACTGGAAAAATTTAAACTCAGCGCAACATGAAAACTGTTGCCTATTTTGGAGGGCCACTAATTCCCCCACTAGCTGCAGGTGGGGAAAAAGTTACCCGACGAAGTTCTGCGTGACTCCGAGTCTCGGGGACTCGCGGAAAGTTGGTTCAAAGTTCTCCCTCTGGGGCCACAAATTAATGGCAAGACATTGACCAACTGCACGGACTCCTAATTAACAATTCAAATGCAATTTAGAGTTCTCCCCTAGAACGGAGACATGGAATGGTTTTAATGATCATCCTACCTGAGTTTGTTCAGTTCCGTCCGCATATCGGCATCGGCGCTGGCCGCGTCCGTGGTGAGCCTCAGGGATTTGCGGAGATTGTGCTCGAGCATCTCGTAATCCTCGCGGCGCCGCATCATCAGGGCATTGAGCTGCTTGGAGAGCAGGCGCACCTGATCGCCCAGCTTGATGGGGGAGGTGGAGTCCGGGGTCTGGGGCAGGGTCTGTCCGCTGGAGAGCATTTCCAGGGAGCCGAGGCTCTCGTCCTCGCTATCCTCGCCCTCTTCGGCATCCTCCACGAAGCGCAGCAGCTCCACACTGGAGGGCACTGCCTGCTCCTTCTTGTCCTTTGCCCTCGCAGGGTTCTCCGAGGTGGCTCGGGCGGCATCACGCAACATGTTGTTCACGTCGCTGAGCACCACGCCGGCGGTGGCAGCTCCAACCGCGGGACAGCTCAGAGCCGCCGCCAATAGAATTAGCCGCAAAATGTTGGAGGCAGCCATTGTTGCAGGGGCAATTTAAATGCTTATTTATGCGAAACTTTCTCTTTCTTCTTGTGGTCTCTGAAATGCCTGGCAATTTCTCATTCACACCGCGAAAAAAACTCGGAGTCAGACGTGGAATTTATGCAAATGGCTCTCACGCATGCCGACACAAACGACTTTCGGTTGGGGTAGGGTTGGGGCCGGGGAGACGCTTCAGGAGGGGCGTGAAAGTTAAACACCCTATAAAGGCGCTGGCAAACAATGTTACAATTATTCCTGCCGCCTGGCCCGCACTTGTTTCGCTCTGCTTTGCACTATGGGACACCCGAATCGAGGCGCAACGAAGTCCACGGAAACCAAATTACTGTACTCTTCACTCGCTTCACTCTTAATGTGTACGGTGTGTGGTATGTGTGGTATGTGGGGTCTGCTCCAAGACAAACGAGGTTGACAGCGCGGCGGTCGTCGAAGGACTTGGGCGCCGCGTCGTCGGCTCTGCCTTTTATACGCGGCTGGTTCGTGCCCGAAGCGGGGCGCACGAAGCCAGGCTTCGGGTGAAGGCTAAGAGAGCCGAGCCCGAGAGAGAAGTTATGGTTGAAGAGCATGCAACAAGCAGCAGTGTTCGGTTCGTGCCAAGGTGTATTTAATCAAGGGCTGGCATTTGCACAGAGAGCGCCTGTTCCGGCTCAACGACAGTTGGCGACTCGAAGAGCGGAAATTTAGGAATACACCTTTTGAGTGCACGTCCCTGAACAGCCGATTCCATGAAGCGCGGCGAAGAGAGCAGCTGCTGGCACACTTAAGAGAGAGGCGAGAAGAGCAAAGCAATCTAACTGCGAAGAGGAGGATTCTCATCATGAGAATCATGATCTGTAGAGTATCTCCCGTGCGGATTCACCTTCAAGGCTTCCAGCCAGACCTAGCCAAAGCAAGCAAAAATGGCGTTTGCATATGGCCCGTTCCTGGTCGTCCTGCTGCTTCTCCTGTTCCTGCTTCTGACACATGGCGCCCTTGCGGTGAATCAACACTCGGACAGGACAGCAACTGCAGCCGCAGCAGCAAACGGCAGATGTTAGGCCCCTGCCCCATAGGCAGACGTAAAAGTGCGAAAACATGTTGGAGTGCGGCGTTGGAGTGCACGGGGGCAGGGGAATGGTCTTTGGCCAGGTCCAAGCAGAGCTGGGAACACAATGTGAAGTGGTAACACGAAATACCAGGCTGTGGCTGAAATGCTCGAGATCTTTATAATAAAGTTTGAAATAAAGATTTGTTGGGTCAGAGGTACGTGTCTTCGGGTCCTGTGCATCTGAATAGGACCTCTTGTGCTGACTCTGTTCAAGAATCTACTTATACACTCCCCTACTTTAGGGGGCTTTGAATACCAGCTTCAAAATCAAGAGATATTTCAATAATTCTCTATTGTTTTCTATCCCATACCTTGTCTCTCCAGTTTTGACCGCAACCATTTCTGATGTGCCCCAAGCTCTCTTTCATTCCTGCGGCAATCTCTATTTTTCTGGTTTTTCTTTTTTCGTAGTTGTCAGAATGGATTGTTATCCTGGCAAGGATTAGTGGATGGCCAGATGTTCTCTTTTTCTAGTCAGTTTCAGCCATAAAAGCCGGAAAAGCTTTAAAGTGCAAAATAGGAATGCAGTTGAAGTCATTCGACAAAAAAGCGAGCAAAATGCCCAAAATGATAGGCTCGGGGCAGCAACATTGTTGCAATGGAGCTGTGTCGTCGGAAGTGTTGCAAAAAATATGCCAGAAATGGTGCCCTACGCATTGAAAAAGCGTTGCGGGCTGTGCATTCTTTTATTTCTCCTACCTATAAATGGTGTAGGCATGGTATGGGGGGTCAGATGAATGGAATCCGCGCATCGCTGCGCACAGATAGGAGTCGGGTCGGGTCGCCTCGGATCGGGTTGACGCGAGTCCAGTAAGGGACTGCCATTTTTGCCACTTGCATGAGCTGCAAAGCAATTTGCAATATTTTTTCGCTTTCGTTTTTACTTTTTAATGTACTTGTATGGGTCACGGCATGGGGTAGGGCATGGGTACGGGTACGGGTACGGTACGTGCTCTTGGACAACCCCTTTTGTGGTGGCCATCATCAATGGATGCATAATCAAGCGCTGACCACATGGCTATCTGGTCGGTCCCCCTTCGGTCTCTTCGGAGCTGTTTGCATATTTTGAGTGGACGCAGTTTAGTTTTTAATTTGATGCCTTTGTTTACTGTCATTCTGTTCTAGCTTGTTGCACACTGCCACTGCCACTGGCAGGGGTGGGGAAGTTGCAGCAGGGTGGTTCACCTGGGAGTGGTTGCTGCCGCCATTTGCATGGCTCCCTTCTCGGCCGTTACCCCCACCCCTACCCCTTTCACATTTGTTTCATTGTCGCCCGTTATTGTTGGCTCCTATGCTCTCTCCGGCCTGGCTGAGAATGGCCTGGAATGGCTCGCTCTATGGTCAGCACATTAAGGTAATGGCCTGGAAAGTCGGACTGGTCTGTTGGCAAGAGTCGAGTCCCTCTAGCATTTGCACTCATATTCGATGGAGATCCTCAACCTTGTACCAATTGGATGGCACCGGGCACCTTTTATGCTGGTTCCACAATCAATGCCGCCTCGAGGTGGACGAGACAGTGGGGGCAGCAGGTGTCTCTGGCCGCTGACCAATCCATTCCATTCCACTCCACTCCTTTCCCTCCCAAATGATGAGGGCTCATCAAACGGCCCAGAGCCATTGTCAGTCAAGCTGCACACACGAGCCGAGTCGACTCGAGCCGTGGACAGGTTCCAGTTCTGTGGCATGCAAGCAAAACTCAAAAGCGAGCACGCGATTATTTAGTCCAGCGACAGTTTTGTTGAAGCAATTGAAAATGCACTGGAAGCTATCAATTATTTGTATCCTCAAGATGGGAAACAACGGAACTGCTGAGATCCATGAGGGATTAGAGACGGAACGGATGATTCTATAGTTAATAATTCCTAATGAGGTCTCCCTGCTTTCATAAGGATGATACTGCTTCGTCTGTTTTTCTGCCAGTGTACCCAAAAAATACAGAAATACGTGCATGTCTCTCTTAAAGGAGTCTCGAGAACGCTGCGCAGGCGCAGTTCCAGGCTGCGCACTAATCATCTGGCTGACAACTGCAACAAGAGCCAAAAACAACAACAGTTAAGGAAAGCAACAGCTGAGGATGAGGCACAAGCACAAGCAAAGGCAAACCGGCTGCCGTTGCTGCTGCCGCTGCTGCTGACGGCAGCAGACTAACGGCAGGTGCAAAACATTTACCACTCGAACGAAAATTTCCTACCTGATTTAATCTGCTGTTGTTGCTGCTTCTCGCGTTGCTTATTCTTCTCCCTCTTGTTCTTCCTTGCCTCCTTCTTACTGTTCCAGGCTGTTGCTGTTCCTTGCTTTTGCTGTTGTCTGCGTTGCCAAGGCTTCGTTACGTGTCGTTTCAACTAGTTGTACTCGGGGCATAGCGTGCCATGTTGCTCCATGCTCCACTGATCACACACACACACACACACACACACACGCAGGCACAAGCCTCAGAACAAGAACAGACACGTCGCTATCACTCAAGGCTGTTGCTGTTGATGCACGGCTGCCTTCACTTTTCGCCGTTTCTCTCCCACTTTGGTTTCTCTTTGCCTTTGACTTTTCCCAACAGCAACAAGCATTAAAACGAAGAGAGGAATGGCATCCCAACTACAAGACACCCTCTACCCAGAAACTGCATATCTATGCAAGAGCTAGATCTATTTCACAGCTCAATCTCCGTATATAAATGTTCATTCCGACGGACTATATACTACATTATACATTATGCATTATATATTATATTTATGTATCTGCTGCATCGGTTATGACCTTTACAAATTTGTACAAACCGCTCCAATAATTTGGTATACCCGTTTACTCAACGTGTACGGGGTCCACCGACGCACCAGTAGCAGAAGCGCAGCCTGTGGTCTCATCTTGGCTTTGCTTTCTGCGCTCTTTTTTTTTGTAAGAGAGACCGGCATCGAGCGGGCACGCATTGACGGGCCATAAAAACAATCCCTACGAGCAGTCCACAAACAGTGGGAGGGGAGCTAATGGTCACAAACAAAGACGAGGCTGGAGAAGGACAAGTAGAAGAAGCAGCGACAGCTGCAGGGACAGCTACATCTGCATCCCACAAGCAGCGCAGCACAAATGCAGTCCAGGCCAGAGCAGTGCAGAAATGGGCGGAACGGAACGGGACAAAGCAGTATCCTAGAATATTTTGTGACGTCGCAGCTGTCATCCCTCCGCCTGGCCTTTGTGACGATTCAACAGATTTTCGGTTTTCGGATTTCAGGCGGTGCCTCATAGTACTTCGGCAGTGCTTTCAAATTGGTTAATAGACAGGTCGAAGTAGAGCAGAGTGCTCGGCACGAAACTGTTGCCGTGCCGCTTGTGCCGTGCACTTCTCCCCTCCTCCCTACCACTGACTGAAGGACAAACAATGCAGGAGTCATATGAGTATGTGTGCGTGTGCGAGTGCGTAAGAGCATGGAAGATGCCAGGCCGTGCAGCTGTCAATACCGACACCCCTCTGGGATTCTCGTTTGGACCTACGGCAGACAATGATATCGAATTCTGAGATGTGTCAGATTTGGGAATGACGGCCTCAGTCCATTCAGGCAGGGCCTGAATCTGTGCACATACGAGTATGTACGTAGACGGTAGTTAGTAGAGACAGTAGAAGTTAAAGTAGACTTTAAACTAGCCTTCCGTTTGGTTTTGTGCTTTTACCAACACTCCTACACCTATTCTCGGATCTAAAGAAATATCTAAAAACAAGGCTATCCTCATGGTTCTATTCACAGACAGAATCACACAACAAATATTCTCCTTTGGGTTTCCTTTGTTGTCGCCAACAATGTAAAGATGTACATAACGTGTCTTTTAACTGCAGATTTGATATCCTTTTGCTTCCGTGAACGGTTTTCGCACTTCCAACACACTCTTTAAGACCTTAAGACCTTTAAGACAGCATCTATAACCTTACAGTCAAGTCGGGGCCAATGACAAAGCACTTAAGACCTGAACTTACTCAGGGGCACATTCCGTATAACAGATGAAGGGAGGTCAGATCCCTGGTATTTAAGCAATTAGCACTTTTACAGCTTTTTCCATTTAAATCACAAGCCTCGCTGCCACATCTGGGGTCAGCCGAAAACGAAAAACATTTCGAAAGAGTTAATAACAAGCTGTAAACAATGCCAAGTCCCTCAGCCCCCTGCAGCCCTTCAGAGTCCCTGCAATCGTCGTCGAAATATTGAAAAAAAGAGGAAAGAAAAACAACAAAAAACGTCCCTGTTGCTGTTTCTGATGCTGTGTGCAATGCACAGATGTCGCTCAGATTACGGACTTAATTGCCCCAGTGCAGGATATGAAAGCCCCGGCAGTCCCGCTCCCGCTCCCGGTCCCTGAAACCGACCAAACCCATCGCAAAAACTGCGCAGATAGAAGAGAACAAAAAAAGCAGCGCTTGGCTAGCCCAAAGCTTCAGGGCAGGCCAACAATCTGGCCAAAATGTCGGGGGCCAAACATTGAATGCGAAACATTTCAGTTCGAAGCGAAATAGTAAAGAGCCTGCGATAGGAGTTCCCTTAAAAATTCCAATGTATGAGCGTGTTTGTGCGGAAAGCGGCTTTTGAATTTTTTATGAGACAGCTTTAAGCCATTTAGATCGAGGCAATGCATGTGCGGCTATAACGGAGGCCCGTTATTCTCTTAAAATATTCCAGCGATCCCACACATGAACTGAATGGTACTTTGGTTAAAACTTTAAAATTTATATTATAGATTAGAGCACTCTTTAGTGGTAAGCCAAACCGCTTCGAGCTCGATTGAATTTCATCGGGACAGGGGAACCGATTTAATTCCCTATTTAATTTAGTATTATATGTGAATCTTTTCTCCAAAAATTACAGATTAAGCAAGTGTATAGTGTGTACTGTTCAAACATCATTTCGCTATCTCCTTGGAAAGGTTATTCACTTCAAGGAACTGAAAGCATAATTTCACATAATATCAGTGACCAGGGATTTCTGGGATTTTCCAAGTCCATGATTGTCCTTCGATTCTAAATTTAGTTCGCAAAAAATACACATAAGTAGAAATGTATATGCCTGAGCCCACTCGTACATTTAAAGACCTTCAGTTTGTGGCGGTCTTATCGGCATTTGCGAGTTGAGTGGTTGAATGGCTCCTTTGCAATGGAGCCTGCATTTATCCTTTGTTTCGCCTGCCATTCGGTCCACGTAAATCTTTTCAATTTGAATCAGCCAAAGCGTTTGTCATTTTGACTAATGGCTTATCAAACAAACACAAACAAACGGGCCGGAAGTCGAAAAGATGTTTGACAAAATTTATTGTATCGTAAATTACGTACAAGAAAAAGAAGCGGGCAAAAAGTGAGGCAGAACAAACTGAAAGTGAAAACTTTTCTGGCTTACAGCTCGTAAATTCCTTGGAAAATGTATGCAAACTTTTCGGTAACGGGCTGTTTTCCTTTGGCGGCTGCCCAGGACAATTGTTGGACCCTTTCTTGCTTCCGTTCAGTTTTTTCAGGTGATTCGATGTGTCTCGGACATGCAAGAATGCTTCAACTCCAGGCGTCTGCAGTCTAATGACTGGCAGCAGGACTTGGAGCAGGACCTGGAGCAGCACTCTGAGCAGGACAGGTCATGCACAGGAGCTTCCCCCGCCACCAGGAGATTGTATTTGTAACCTTTTTCGGGTGTCATTATAAATTAAGAATGGGACTGAGACCAGAGCAGCGCAAATATTTCAGCGTGCAACGACTCCAGACACGCTCCGTTCAACATTCTCCACCAAATGGTGGGGCATTCACCATTTACCGTTGCAGGAACAATAAAAGTCGCATGAGACGAAGAAGAAGGAGATGCTGGCCTAAGGATGACAAAAGTTTCCGCTGTTGTTTGTTCGTTCATTCATTCCATTGGCGGCAACTCCTACACTGAGCAAAAAAGTTGTCAGATTGAGAGAAATCTGAAATCCCATCCCCAAACCATGTCAGTTTTGAGACCACTTTTACAAATGTATTACATATGTTTTTCCTGTGAAAGCCTCTTGGTGGAGTGCTCCCTTGGGCAAACCCATATCTAGTTTCCAGCAATTTATTATGAAAAGCCTAAGAGCTTCCATCGAAGGACTGTTGAGCACTGCCTCAAGTCAGGTTCCACCTAATAGGATGTGAAATAAACTTATGGAAACGAGTTTCTATGGTAAAAATTAATTGATTTTGATTTCAAAGTCCTTCTTGCAAAAGGACAACAGAAAATGTTCCCTACATTTTTAAAATTTAAGATATCGGAGCTCTTAGCAAGGTTTTGATTCCTTTTCTCTGAGTGCACCACCGCCCACCTTGTTCCTGCATTGTGTCAACTGGTCTCTCCACTTAGTCCTGTTCCCCTGCCTGCCCCTGCTGTGCCTTTCGCCCCTCCCTCGTGGGCATATGAAACATTTTCTTTGGGACAAGGAAATATGAATTGCGTGCCAAAGAACAAAAAGCAGCTAAGGAGGAAAGAAAAGTTTCGCTTTGTTTTGTTCGTCTCTGTTATGCTCCCTTTATTTTTTTGCTCTCTTTATTTTCTTTTCGTGTGCTACCCGGTAATCGTGGAGGACAGGGGTAGATTTTGCTCGTGGACACAAGATCTTGGAGACTTTATGAAGTAGAGCCTTCCAATTTATTGGGCAGTTTACGACTAGAGGGTGTCCTTTAGTCGAGATGTCGGCTTAAAACTATGTCTTTTCTTGTTTTCTTATTTTTGGGCTCCTTTGAGCTCTTGTTGCTGCTGCTTTTTCGTGCGCTATTTTTGTGTTTTTCTGCTGGCGCTGCTTGTTGTTTGTGATTTATTTATTTTGTTGTTTGCCGCTTTGTTGTCACTTTACGCTTTTATTGTGCCACCCCTCAGTCCCACAACCATTCTTCCATCCGCATCCCCATCCACCATCCTCCACCCTCCCGGAGGAGTCACAGCCGCATCGAGTATACGCCTCGTTGTGCTTTGCTCTAAGCCAGAAATCATAAAGTTAAACTTTGCTGATTACCCCTGCCCCGCCCTGGCAGGCCACTAAGCCGTGAGGATAATGGGTTGTTGTCGGGGCAGCGGTTCGGGCCGGAGGATAAGCAGGTAACCGGATAGCCCGTACCCAGGCCCAGAAGCAAAAGCAGAAGCAGAACCAGGCATCAATTGAAAGTCAAATCATAAGCCGGAAATCGTTATACATATCACCTGCTGCTCCTGCTGCCGCTGCCACAAAAGAAGAAGGAAACAAATGCCAGGATCAGAGCGAAATGTGTTTTTGCTTGAGGTTTCCTGCACATCCGTTCGATTTTGCCTAAAAGAAATGCGGTCGGGGGATAACGACTCTCGACTGTCAGCTGCCGGTGCTGAGCATCTCGTTTCCGTTTGCAAATAAAACATATGCTTGTTCCTGGCCCGATTCCTGGCTCTCTCCCCGGGCCCTACTTGCGTGCCCCCATAAAAGGTAAATTGAACAGAAGGTAAGGCAGTCACAAGCGTTTCGCCGAACCTAATTTGATTGCCACTCGCTCCTTCGTTGTCAATACTTGGGCTCAGCACTAGGTGTCGTTTCAACTGACTGCCTCACCTCCTCGTTAACAGAGCTTGTCCCCTTGTGTGCTGGTTCCTCATTCATTTCGATGCCACATATTTCCTGTATTTATTTGAATAGCTAAAGGGCTTCACAAGGATACCGTCCACCGTCGAGTGGCTTGATTTTTATTTATTTTTAATTATGAACAATTTTCAGCAAAATATTGCCGTGGCAAAAAATAAACAGAGAGAGGTATAGGGCCAGATAGAAGGGAAAAGAGAGAGAGGTGGAGATAGAGGGAAATGACACAGAAATCACATATTTGTTGACTCTGAACTTTTGATTTATGCGTTCGGGGCAGAGCCTGAGGGAAGAGGCAGCAACTTCATCAGTTGGCATCCGGGTGTGGCAGCCACATATCCACACCCACACCCATCCATCCACCCATCCACCACACGCACTGCTGAGCATGCAAAGGATGCAGCCCGGCAGGCGGGCACTCGCTTACCGCATTGTCCTGTCAGCGTCATTGAGAATGAAATATGAACAGGAGCCGGAGCAGGAACAGTGGCTAGAGGAGGGGCTAGGGCTGGAGCTGGGGCCCGGGTGTGGGGTGGAGGCCATGTGAAAAGTGCGAACATTGAGCGGCAGTCTCTGTTGTTCATTTCCAGGATTGCCACAAACACAGAAGCACTGCTCCTCCTCTCTTTGCTGGGCAGTGTGTGTGGATTCAGTGTGTGTTTTGTGTGTGTGTGCCTGGCCAGAAGGTGGCACTGCAAGCGGCAAATTGCATGCGGTCCCAGTCATGGAAATCATTTAAAATGTTGCATCCGAAATGAATGGACCCCACCGCAGACCAGTCCGGCTCCACCTGCTGCATCCCCCTCATTTGTTTCGGTCACCGCAATTTAAACGTTGACAGCAGGACAGAAGGCGGAGCACGAGGACGAGCAGGAGCCACGAGGAGGCCGCCCCGGGGAAAAACCATCGAATTATGGTATGAACAGGCAGTGTAAATCGCTATTTAGCTCTGGCCTCAATTAGTCGGAAATCCAGACCAAAGATGATGCCCACTGGCCACTGCCTGGACGGGGGTTTCGCTTTCAGGTCGGTGGATATATGTATGTATACTCGTACTGGTATATTTTGTTCGCTTATTATGTTTCATTTTTTGCTTTCCTTCACATTTTATTGGCGGCCACACGCAAAAGTTCCACTTCGTTAAGCAAAAAAACGGCCAAGCGAACATTTTATTGGGGTGCCAAAAGGACTCTTGACTCGACTTGTCATGTCCGCATCTCCGCGAGGGATAGGGGGAGGCGGACAGACCCACGGACACACACAGGCACGCAGACAGCGTAAACTTGGCATTTGTCTAGCTGCCCTTCCCTTCCAGCCCAGTCAATTTCTGGTATGGTCTTCTCTACCACTCCTCCTTGTTCCGCTGCTTCCTCTACTCCTCTACTGCTCTGCGCCACTCATCTTCTGGTGTTATGTTTGCTTTGGGATAAGCAAAAGAATGATGGGAAGGAGCGGGGGCGAATCTCCTATAAATTCCATCAAATTGTAACAAAATAAAATCAATATAATGGGGGAGTAATGCTCATCAAATTTAAAGAGCTTGTTATTCAATTTGTGACTCTGGCGAATGATGGAACGAAATTAATTTGAAACTGGATGAATGGAAATATTTGTGGAGTAATATTCATAATTGAAAAATATAATTCAATTGCCTACAAAATATCCAAGTTTTACAACTATTCAACTTACATGAATGGAGAGAAGACTGGTTCCATTCAGTGAGTGATGTGAATCATGTGAAGACTGCCTTAAATTGGTATTTTGTGCTTCATTCAACTGTACTCCACTGTAATCTCTCTGCTCACATTCAGACCGTATACATCAATGTTTTCTCGAACTCCTTGGATCCAATTATACTGATAATCTTCCTTTTATTTCTGTCTATTCAAAGCTGTCGTTTGCCATCTGCTTTAGTAAGAGTTTCAGCTTGCTGAAAATCATTCCCGATCATCTTTTCTGGCTTGTCCATGGACCCAAGCCCTCAGATGTCTATCGCAGACACACATTTCGCCGTTTTCAGCGGGTATTCAATTAAAATGAAAGAAAAAAGGAGCCCAGTACCGGCAGATCGCATAACCAGGGACACTGAGACGCAGAGACAGGACCATTCAAGCAACCCCTAAGCGAGAAAAGGGAGCAGCTGCTGCCCGTGGCATTGCTTTGGTCCTGCTTGAATCCGTACAACAGTCTGTGGGGACTGTCGCCCCTCCTTGGGACTGGCAGATGCGGCAGGAGCTTCATTAAAATTAACAAAACTTAATTGCAGCTTTCGTGGCACGTAGCATGTTGCAAATGCGTGTTCCAATCCGTTTGATGGGCTGCCCAATCGAGGGAGCCCAGCCAGCACCTGCTGACGATCGGCGCGGCCGAGCTGCCAAAGAATTTTGATATATTGCTATTGGGGCCGATCCTGATACTGGGATCCTGGCTGATTGCAGCTGCAGTCGCTTCGGGCAGGATTATCCGGGCCTGGCAAGTCCTGCTTAGCCTGTCACCGCTTGTAATTCTGAAATGGAAATTGGCTAACTTTTGTCATGTCATTTGGCATTTGCATCCCCACACCCCCTCCACCCTGTTACTCTGGTAACCCTGGTAACCCTGGTAACCCGCCCTCAAACAATTACCCAAAAGTGTACCAAAAGTTCATTGTGCCTCGGCGGACATTCAATTCCTTTCAGCTCTGACATTTGTCTGGTTTTTGCGCCTGCCTGCCCCTCGGACAACTTTCCAAAACTGCCATCAATTTCTGTGGCCAGGCTGGTCATTAATTGAATGCCCCATGTCCTACGCTGCAGTGCCCTGAATAGCCCGCTGCTGGGCCTTCTCCTGCGGAATCATATCCATAAATTGTCGGGTCACACTTGTGGCCAACTATTTAACATAGCCGGCCGCATATGGCGGAGTGAGCTGACACCGACGCCGACGCTGACGCTATCGCTGTCCCTACCGCCCTGTGTGTGTGGTCGGTGGTCGGTGGTCTGCGGTATCGATGTCCTGGCAGCAGCTCCAACAGCAGCGGCAGCAGCGGCAGCACCAGCACCAACAGCAGAGCAACCGGCAACAGCAGGAGTGCGGCAGTTGGGGCTGGTATGGCAGTTGTTTGAAGTGTGCCTCGATAAGCGGCCAGTTGGTCAGCAGCACAATCGAGCGATCCGGTTTCAAAACAAAAGTTTATGGTTACACCCGAAGCGCATCCATGTGGATGATGATTAAATGTTGGAGGGAGTCGGAGAGAAGGAAAGCCACTCGGCCACTGCCACACCCCATTGTCTTACGACTCGCATAATTCCCGCATTAATGACGTCGATTTCAATAAAAACAGCCAACATTTTATGCCTGAGCGAGCGCGTTTTAATGCAAAAGTCAAACAGACACGAGATAAAATAAATATAACTCATACGCCCTGTCTGCAGCAGGAGCCAGGAGCCATGAGCCATGCGGCATGCGGTATGAGCCAGGGGCCAAAGCAGCCACAGAAAGAGCAACAGAAAGAGCAGCTGCCCAGCGTTATTTCCGGTCCCAAACGGAGCAGTGCGTGACCAATGTGGAAGGGCCGGGCCACATTTGCGGACCAACTCCCAGGGAACTGCAACAACTGCAAAAAGCCAGGGAATGCACTGGAAGAAAAAAGTTAGCTGCAAGCAGCCACTGAGAGGAACTAACATTTGTACACCAAGATGAAGCCTCCCGCACATCCGACCGAGAGGCGCTGCCGCATGACGAGCGACATTCGATTCAATTGAACTCTTAATGTACAATAAGATAACAATAAGCCTCAAAATGTCGCACAGTGTAGGGAAAGGGAGGGGTTAACACGGCGAACAGTGAAAAGTCCGTTGAGTCCATTACAATAATAGCGGTAAACTATGTCGCATACGCTCTCTCTCTCTCTCTCTCTGCCTCTTCCTGGCGACTATTTGCATGGAGCATTTTTCGCAGGGGGGCTCAGCGCAATGTAATTTAGATCGTCAGATAAACAGAACTAGAATAAACTAATTAAGGATAAAATGCCTGCCTGGCCACACGTGCAAATACATAGTACAAACATACGTATGTACCGATGGATGAATATTAATGGCAATTTTTCTGCTGGTAGGACTGCTGTCCAGACAATCCATCAATCAATCAATCAAAGTTTATCAATAAAGGAACATTAAATGAGCATTAATCATTAAAACGCTACCAAGCACTCCAAGTGTAGCGCATGGGTGGAAAAACGCACGTCTAACCTTATTTTTCTGTTAATTAAAATTCAATGGACAGCGAAAAACTCTTTGATGCAAGCAGCGAATAAATGTTTAAGCACTCGTACGAGTCTTTTCAGCATGCTCGTTCTTTATACCCTTGCAATAAAATGCTCCCATCTTTTTGAGACAGATCGGGACACCGTTAAATAGGATTAATTTTTGTATTTACTTATTTTGACTACTTAGCCAAATGTGCATATTACACAGTGGCACTTCAAACTGTACATCTACAAGGGATCCAAAGCCCCAGGCCTTATAACATAGCCATGACTCCTCGCTTGCTTCTGTCCACTCCTCTGCCTTCCGCTCTTCCGCGCTTCCGTGGGTGGCTGTAAATCAAACAGTGGCCACCCACGCGCCCAAACACCGCCAACCTGCGCGTGTGCCCCTTCGGTCTGGTCTGGCCTTTTGCATAAGCAAATACGCGCAATTCACAAACACGTGACGCCTCTCTTCCACGCTTTTCCATCTCCCTCTGTCGCCCGACTGGGCTGGCTGCCTGAAAGAGTGGTCGAGTGGGTGAGTGGATGAGTGGACGAGTGAATGAATGAGTGAGTGAGTGAGCGATGGCGATGGTGACCAGTTCATGGTTCAATGACAAGCAACTTTTCGTTGGTTCTGGTTCTGGTTCTGGTTCCTGGCCATTCCTCTACACTGCCCTTTCACTCTTCTCCACAGTTTTGCTTTGTTTTGCGTGTGCTAACTGTTGGATCTCCATCTCCCCTCTCCCGTCTCCACTCCCATGCCACTCCACGTCCGTGTGTCCAGCCATCGACTATTTGCCTGCGGTTTGGCACTCCCACTACTGCCACGCCCACCTGCATACACCCGACGGGCTCTTGTTACATTTCTGTCTTTCTTTATTTCTTTTTTTTTTGTGTGCGGCTTTTGTCTGGACAATCGTTTAATTATGCACAACATTTGGGCGGGCAGGGGGCGGTAGTTGGGGATTATGCATGTATGGGTATCGGCAGACCACTTTAAGTGATATAATTCTGTGATGTAATTTACTTTGGGGGGATATTTGAGCCAAGCACACAGCTCATAATTGTATGGGTAATTTTTGGGTATCATGGTAAATACCACTATTTAATGTTTTCTAAAGTGAAGTTAAGCAAAGATTAACAACCAAATGAAAAGCCTCATATCACATTAGCCAATAGACAACGTCCAGTGGATGGAAATCTAATCTGAATTAAGGGTAATGGGGCTTGAAAAAGGATTAAATGTGCTATCAGTAATATTTTCCCCCTTTTTCGCTCGAAATCAGTGTTCGCCGAGCTTAAATACCAAATGAATAGACTAATATCGCACCAGCCAATTCCAGCACTTTCGATAGCATTTCAAGCACACATTCAATCTAATCTAATAACCAATATTGACCCACAATTAGGCGCAAAGTAGTTTCCCCCGCTCCTGGCCCCACACACCGACGATTCCAACAACGATTTTGATGTTAGTTAAACACGCCAAGTTTGGTACTTCAACATTGATTTGTGCCCCGCAGGACAGGATCGCAAGATACCAGGATTCCGGGGGTAGCGCGCAGAATATTACCCGAATTGGATCATATAAACATAACACTACCGATTTATGGTCGATGCAATTGCCCCGCCTTCCTGCCAGAAAAGGCATTTGCATAACGAGCTGGCCATTTTATGTGCCATATAACCCACGACTATTTCCTGCTTTCCCAGCTATCCCGCTTGCCACGTGACAGAAAAGCGTTAAAAGCCATAAAGGACTATGAGTGCGAGGGGGGCGGCAGTCCAAAGTTAATTGAAAATGGCGGCGGAAAACAAACGGAGCAAATGGAAGAACCTGTTTAGATGCCTCAGAGCTCCAGCATCAGCTTTGGAATTTTATTTCCTTGGCATATTTGATTGCAGGCTCCGCTCTGATACGGCGCACGTACACACACCCATTCCCAAGCCTTTGAATATCAGGTGTCAAAGACTTTCCTATCAGAAATTTTTGCAGCAGTTCCATGTCAAAGCATTGAAGCGAGCGGAGCAAAGGAAATCATTGAAACGTATGTATATCGTATCAGGAGATATTGCTTCAGTTTTCTCGCAATAGTGCATCTCCTGGCCGTAGTATGTCTCTTGGATCAGGGAACACATCCCGGCACATCCCGGAAGGTCGCGTTCCTGTGGCGGACACGTGAAACCATCATCAATCTAGAAGCACTGGCAACGACACTTTTAACGACTTCTTGCGGATTACTTCAAACAAAATAACCACTTTGTAGTAGAAAATTTTATGTTGCCACGGTTGGTGTTGATGGCTTTCGGCTTCAGCTTCAGCTCCTGCTTCAGATACGTCTACGGCCACGGCTTTGGCTTCTGCTCATGATATTTCACTGCATTTTTGCCAAAGTTTTGCTGCGTGCCCCGAAAGTTTACACCTTCCCCCTCCCCCAACCAAAAACATACATATCTACGTGTCAGTGGGCAACCGCAGTGCAAATTGTTGGACTCCGCCTGGCTTAAAGGAGCAACAGCCGCAGAGTGCGGCAGATAAATATTTATTGATACTGCAGCAACGGTCCGTAATTTGCATACATTTATGGTTATGGTCCATTTAGATGCAGTAATTTTAGGCTGAGGACCTCCTGCAGAAGACGGCAATGGGTGGCATAAATGTTTTATATAGAGAAAGTTTCATGGGGGGAATCAACGGATTTATGCACAGCTGCAACTGCAAGTGGCTGTAAAATCTCGCATGAATGTTTATCCTGAGATAGTTATTAATTAGCTAATCATCCCCTCTCAAAAATGTATAGTCTATTACTCGTACTAAAAACATGAAGTGGATAAGTGTCTCCAAGGAAAAGGATAATATCTACATGATATCTTCATCATTGTGGCGCCGAAAGCTCTTTCGCGTGCACAGTTAAACAGGAGCTTTCTTTGTTTTCGTTTATGGAGCTTTTGAAACCCGTTACTCTTCACAATGTAAGCATTACAAGCATCGTTTGAATGTTCATCGGAATAAATATAAATTTATATATTTATTATTTTCTACAGCAGCCTATAAATCCGTATGTTCCCAGAGGTTTTCCATCGCCCGGACTAATGTTTAGTCGAAGATACCCTCCTCGGCGGCCTTGTTGACCAGACCCTTCAGGCCAGCCGCAACCTCGACACCGACCTCGGTGATCTGGTTGGAGGGCAGGAAGAAGCCGTAGGTGCCCTTGTCGCGCAGCTCTACGGTGCAGGTGAAGGGGATGTTCTTCACGCCGTAGGCCCAATCCTTGGCAGCGCCAGAGACGACATCTGAAGGTGAGTGTTGCGGTCAGTTGGGAAATCGAAGGGAAAGCAAATCGTAATACTCACAGTTCAGCAGACCGCTGGCGCCGTAGGTGAAGGCTGAGCCGTAGGGCTCAGACGCAGCATCGGAGAAGGCGGCGGCGATGCGCTTCATCTGTTCGTAGTTGGGGGGGAACTCGGTGTTGCTGTGGCCGTAGGGCAGGAGCACGTACTGGCCGTAGGCGTGGAAGGCCATGTAGGACCGGATGTAGCCGTCCTCGAAGGAGCTGACGAAGGACTGCAGGCTGAGGATCTCGATCTCGGTGTTGGGCTCGTGGCCGCCGAACCAGTGGTCGCAGGGCTCGTCGATGTTCCAGCCGGCACCGCCCCAGTGGTAGTCGAAGTTGCGGTTCATGTCGATGCCGTAGCAGGGGCCGGAGGAGTTTGTGGCGCCATTGGGACGTCGGTTCTTGCGCCACAGGCGCTCCACTTCGTGGGTGTAAACGAAACCGTCGGGGTTGACCATGGGCACTACAATCCAATCGTACTCCTCGCTCAGGCGCTGCATCTCAGGGTCTTCGGAGTTGATCAGCTCGTTGAGGAGGAAGGTGACGGTGGCCGAGGAGATCCACTCCATGGCATGGATGTTGCCCTCCAGGAAGATGGCCTTGTTGCCCTCGCGCTTCGACAGCCTGATGCTCTTGATGTCGCGGCCCTCGTATGACTGGCCGATCACCTTGCACTCCAGGTAGTCGTGGGCGGCGCACTCCTTGTCCACCCAGTCGTAGATCGTGTCCAGGGTGTGATACGACTCCCACTCCATCTGAGAGTCCTTATCCACAGCAGACTTATCCAGCAATCTTAAGAACAGAAGGTAGGTATTTTAGATATGATCCGAATGGAGATCAATTACACTTACTTTTGCAGATCATCGACAATCACTTTAAAGATAATCTTCAATTCATTCAGTTTACCCTCAACGTACTTTTGGAGCAGGGGACCCACAATGATGTTATAACTATGACCAGGACCAGCGAGCTCGTTGAGGACGTGCACCTGGAATGATATTCGGATTTCACTGAACTGTTCTCCTGTAGAACACACACGATGTTCTTACGGAAATGTCTTCGTAGATCTCCTTCAATTCCTCCAATTGCTGTTCGTTCTCGATGAACAAACTGTAGACCTTGAAGTAGTCGTAGCGAATGGCCAAACGGTCCGTTGCCGACGACTTGGGCGCGGCCATGGCCAGCGGCAGGATGGCGAGTAGGAGGAGGAGCAGTCTCATGTTGGTGTCTGGAACGGTCGAGCGTTCACTGTGTCGCCAGTAGATCCGGACAAGGCTTTTATTTGTCTCAGGAGTGGCCACTCCAGATGGCGTTATCTAAAACTGATAGGTGTATTGAATGTGGGAATAGTGGAAATAATTGATCAGTCATCTGGCGTGTGTCTCGCCCGTGCTTATCTGGTACCTTACCCTGTCCAACCTACCACAAAGTAAAGACTGAACTTTGCTACTCCCGGATACTTAGCAAACTGCGTTCTCCGCTCCGATGACGTCTCCTTCTACCCCCAGAGTCAAGTCTAGTTAAATAATAAAATGCACCAAACGGGAAGACAGACACTCTCGTTATCAGGAAGTGCCACTCGTCGCTAAATATGTCAATTTAATTGGATACTCACAGGCTCTGCTGATCGTCTGCGCGTGAAAGAGTACTCCTCATAGAATGCACTCGGCACTGGCACCGAAGAAATGAGAGAATTTATTTAATCAAAAATTGCAACTGTTTATGAAATAAGTGCATCCTATCACCAGCAATATAGTAGTTGCTTGCATTGGCCGATTTCCTTCATTTGAAATTGTCTTTTCACCGCGCCACACTTAGTGGTGATGCCCATTATGATGGACAGTCCATAGAGATGGCAAACATCTTGTCAATTGCATTGCCACTGTCCGTTTGCATTGAACTCGTATAGACTTTCTTTCAGTTCCGCTTTTTTGGTGTCAAGCTGATTTGTTTATAGATCAGTTTTCAGTAAAAGTGGTCAAAGGCGTAAGGCGTCAAAGTGATTAACAAATTTTTACAATGTGCTCGCGGGCGGTACAGAAGCCAGACTTTTTTACTGCCTCTGTGATAAAAACGGTGGCTGCACTATTTGAATTTGTGCCGCCCCGTTTCTCAGCACCGCAGCTACCTAGCCCAGGCTTCTAGTTCCCAAATTAACGTGCCGACACCTGGGTTTTTTTTTACCAAATAATTACTTTATTGGTTATTTATTCCCAAAGGTAGTCAGCTTCATTATATTTTATAATATCTATACATATTTACATCTCAGATCACTGTCTAGAATTGAATAAATTCATAAGTTAACCAAACGCAAGTAATGGCTATTTCAATATCTATTTCAGTTTCGCAAAGGTTGTTTTCTTGAAAATATCAATGACTTGCTGCTCCATCACCAGTGCCACCAGCCGTTCCAGCACCCAGCAGAATCAGAGCCGATGGACTCCTCAAGCAAGCCTAGCCATATCCGCTCTGCATAATTCCAGCCCTAGAGCACAGCCTGAAGATCGTTAATCGTTACTAAAAAGAATATGTGAAAAGCTTTGTAATGTTGCCAAAAGGGGACTAGTTTGCTCAGACTTTACTTGATCAATGAAATTATCCTCTTGGCATTCTCAAATTCTGGTAAACGTTCCTAGCTCATTGGTGTCCAGATGGCCCTGATCATTCAAGTCCAGTGTTGGATCCGTTTCTGCAATCCCAAACATACCCGCCAAGAGATAGCCGCCAGCCATTATGTCATCTGGCTCCAGTTTCTCCGGCGGAGCAATCAGGGCATCGTCGCCTTGATAGACATAGGGCAGTCGGAGGATCCAGTAGGCGCTCTGCGATAATCGGGGTGGGACCATGCTGCCTAAGGTGAATGTGTACTTGTCCTTTCCCATGCAGACTTTGGGGTCGACGATGATGTTGACGGGAGCCTTGGGAGTGACCACATGGATACGCATTAGCTGGGCCAAATAATTATTTTGGGATCGGCAAGGACAAGGATAGTACAATGGCATGTTGGTGTGCACCATCTTGCTGCAGGTGTCCCGCTCGATGTCTGCTCCGCCACGGAGCACACGGTCCGGACGGCACATCATAAAGCGATGTCCGCGAGAGCACTCGTACTCGAACCCCACGAAGATTTTCAGCACCATCCGATCGCCGTGCTTGCGATATCGTTGCTGTTTCTTACTCATATGCGGCTGGTGGGAATTGTGATAGTGCTTGGTGGCGTGTACAAGCCTAAGCTGGACGTCCCAGGGCAGGAGGAAGTTGGCGCCGGAGAGGAAGCCGCTTTGGAAATGCTCCTGTAGGCCCGTGTTGTGGCTGTATATGGAACTGGGGCCGACACAGGCCAGTGACCAGCTGGGGAACAGAGGCAGGAGTCCAACTTTACTCAAGGTGTGCACCAGGCCAGGGAGATATTCTGTGGTAGATGTCAAGCACATGCTGGGCAGAGGGGCGATCGAATCGGGATCACAGGATTCCTCATGCTTTTTGGCGGGTTCTTTTAGCTGCAGCACCAGCTCGTTATTTGACTCCTCGCTGGATGTGCCGCTACAGGTGGATTCCGCTTCAGAGCTGGAACTCTGATCGAAGCACGGTTCTGATTCGTTCAGCGAGACTCCGAAGCCGGCTATGGACATGTTCAGATCCGATCCAAATGTGGGGGACAAGGGCTGGGAACAGCCATTGCTCTGAGTGATGTGCTGCTCCTCCCGCTCTCCCGTTGGCAGTTCCTCATCCTCCTCGTCCGGGTCTAGTTCTGCGTCCTCGGCCAGACGATTCTTCCCGGCGTGCAGCAGGGGAAATGCAACCTCAAATGCCGCTGCCCGGTATTCATTGTTGGTCGGTTCGAAGATGGGAAACTTGAACTGCTTGACCTTCACACAAAGATTGCACATTTTGACCATGTGCTCGTAGAACTCATAGTTGGCCTGCCGCAGGCTGAAGGGGTCCTCTCTCCTTCCCTGAGTCCGGCCACAATTGCAGCTGGAAACGTGGATCACTCCACTGTTGTGCTTGTCATGCGGCATTTCCTTGGGCTGGGTACAGGGCTGGGATCGCAGGCTGAGCTGCTCACACTGCTGCCTACCATCCTGCCAGTGCCTGAGACAGGTGGCCGTCATCTTGGCTATGGACGCCTCAGCCGGTGGTCCGCGTCCCTCCTCCTCAAAGGCGAGGGTGGCTTCGGCCAGCAATTGCTGGTGCATTGAGCTGCCGTAGATGGCTGGGGCAGCCTTTTTGTAAGCCTCTATGCCCATCTTGAGGCCAATCTCGCACAGATGTTCCCAGAATCTGAAAAGCAATCAAGTAAACAGGAAAAATCCCGAGTTTAAAGGATTCCTGACTCACTTTTTTTCATAGTTTAGGCTCTCGTCGAAGGACTGCAAAAAGACCTGCTGCAAAGAACCAGAATGAATAATTACGCGCTTTACGCCGTCTTCCAGCCACCAACTCACATAATCCTCGTTTCGGATCTCGTTAAGTGATTCCTGTGTTCCTGCACTGCTCACCAGCAGCTTGTGCAATTCCGCAGTGCAATCGTGCCACTCCTGGGCATTGAGCAACTGAAGCTGTCCCCTTTGTGGTACCTGCTTGAAGGAGCCCTCGTCGAAGCAGCCTAGCAATGCGTCTTGGACGTGCCTCTGCAGAAAGTGCCAGGCGGTGTGCTCTGTCTTGTACTGCCGCTCCTCGTAATTTGTGTTTTCGAAGGACTCGCCAAAGGACTTGACGAACCCGTCGAAGGGGGCTAGTTCAAGGACTTCCAGATCATCGTCCTCTTCTTTGACATCTACCTTGCGCATGTCCAAGTTTAGGAATTCTATGGATTGCAGAAGTCTGTCCGCATGGAGCTGATCGTGGGCATTGTAGAAGACAAACTGCTTATTGTTGGGCAGAGCCAGCAGAGAGCTCGAACTGCTGTTGGTAATTATCTGGTGGTGGCGCAGGAGCTCATAGATGCTGTCCTCCGTTTGAAATTCGCAGGCAGACACGCATTCCCGGGTCTTGCCCTCCTCGTTGGTAAAGTTCTCGAAGAGGAACAGAATCCTGGGGGTACACAGGCGGCACTTTTCGCCAAGCAGTCTCCCAGCAGGGGTCTCCTTCAAGAGACTGGGCAGAAACTGTATCAGATGCTGTTCTCTGCCGAACTTCATGAGCTGAAAAATGGTCACCAAAGAGAGATCAAAGGTCTGACCTGTCTCCACGTAGACTAAAATGTGGCAGACGTGGAGGGCCAGTAGCATCATTCGCACGAACCGGCACTTCATCCGTTCGTAGAAGCCATCGAAGTCGAACGGGGCCCCGTCCTGTTCCATGGTTTCATCTATCTGCTGACCCAAAATCGCATCGTCGAAGGTCGTTTCGAAGTGCAGCAGCAAAGTAGAGGTGCCTGGTTTATAATAGCACTGCAACTGTCCGTCAGTCGGCTCATGGTCTACAGGTGGTTCCATCCCAAAGGCCCGCATTTTGTTGGCCAGCACACATCGTGATCGGCCAATAACTCCAACGACCACGAGGGACCGGCCCAGCTGGTCCAATTCTTGGCTAATTGAAGATAAGCAATTGTGTACAGTCGAAACTGGAAGATGCAGTACTCTTACGCCACATGCTCAGGTATGTTTGGAAATTTCCAGGTGTAGTAATCTTTCAATCCCATTTGAAAACAAAATTTGTAAATTGTGTTTGGAAATCAGCTGTTTGCTGTTGGAAACAACGATAGTAGCAGACTCTGCGATAGTATCGAAAGTTGGCGGCAGATAGTGGGCATTTTGAATTATCCTTCATATCAGCTTATAGCCACAGTGACTTATATGTCTTATTTCGTTCGTATACTTATGGAAAAATTTCTAAATGGGAACTAGGTGCGTGACTAATTTTATGATCGAATTTTTTAAGCATTAATGTGCTAGGACTGTTATTTATAGGGTATACAAATGGCCATACACCGGTTGCAACATTGACATGACAGCATTGCGACTGTTTTTTTGTTGAACTATTTTGTTTAAACCTTGTTTTAGTCAAAATACAATAAAAGCAAGGAATAAAAACTAACCAATTGTGTAGAAAATTTATTCATTAATCGTATAAAATTATGTGGGCATGGCTAAATGTGCTATATATATGGTAATATTCTACGGAAGATAAAAATCGAGGAAATTGGAAAACAGAACTTGAATTTGTCAGTATATTTACGGTATATTTTTAAAAAGAGACGGTATATATTTTTGAGGGTCAGACCGTATATTGATAGCAGCAAATAGTGATGTAAATTTGAATGAAAACATCGATGTTGATGTCCATCGATGTTGTCAAAATCAAACATCGATGTTGGATTGATACATCGGATTTATTCTTCGATGCATCGATGTATGACCGCGAAATTAGGATCTGAAGACACGGTGACAGCCTCTGATGATTGCGATGGGAAAATTAGTGACAGGCAGTTGTGGTACTGTTTCTGATACTGAGTTTTATTGAACAAATAGATCTTCTTATATAGCTAGCAGTGGTACACTTATTGTATGGGAAGGAACGCACAGGCTCCATGTGAGTTTATTTTTAGATAGGATAGACTTACTCTGTGCGGGGCTTACAGAGTAAATAGTTTATTGCTTCGCCCTTTTTGGTGGGTTCGAGTTTACAAGTGCAATTGTCTATTCTTAGTTGCTAATGTAATTTTCGTGTCGTCATATTCATTGACATGAAGTGACATGGACAATTGTATTTATGAGTATTTTTGTATGAGATTGTACTGTCTATTCTGTAATATTAATAAGGTATATGTCTGTGACTGAACAGTAATCTTCCCAAAACACACAACGGGCTGCCTTCGAATGATGTTAACGGCGTTCGCAGTTTCATATTTAAACAAACATCGGTAGCAGCAAAAACATCGGAAAACATCAGTAAACATAGGCAGAAAAACATCGATGTTCGAAGCATCGAGGTTTTTTTACATCACTAGTTCACACTCGATAGTATCGGGCTCATATATTAATATTGAAAAAGTCTTTTAACGGCTATTTTTCAAGCGAAATTAAATAAAAACTGTTCAAAATGAAACGTTTTATTCATATTATTCCTCAAAAACTATGAAATGTTTCATAAATAAGTCTGAAAATATAAATTCATGACGTTTACTTTCCAAGATAAGTTCATATTTGTAAGTTCAAATTAAAAAGTAAGCAACAAATGTTTCAAACATTAATCTTAGTCTATAGAGATAATTCGCTTATTATAAACCGCTTATTTGCTAAAATCAGGTTCATTGGTAATCACCAGTTGTTATTTAAAAACAAAAGTTTGTTTGAGAGCGGACCTGCGCTCCGAAATGATCTGCCCAGCTTTGGAAAACATGCGCTCTGATTCAGTCGATGTTGCGGGAACTTGTCCATTGTTAACGATTTCAGCTACCATATATATATACAATAGCCAAATTCAAAGTATAGATGGGCAAACGACAGCTACAAGCTCGATGGTATCATGAATAGTAGCAAAACCATCGATAGTAGCGAATGGCACCAAACCATCGATACTATCGATAGTGCCATTGATTGTTTGACACCTCTAATTCTCACATTTTTGCCCGACTCGCGAACAAATTTTTAATAGTTATTAAACGCTCCCGCACGCGCCTAACAGTTAGCAGTGAGATATTACATTACCTGGGATTGACAGAGTACGAAATAACAGCACAAACTGTGGAACAGATATGCATTTGGCATTACATAAGAAGCGAATGGCTAAGCGAAAATAATTGGGAATCGGACAAAGATTGACTGCAATTGAAGATATTTCATCAGCCATTTTGGAGCGCAGCCACAGCAAGAGTTTCGGACTGAAGAAAAGTCTTGTACACTGGGAAACAAATTAAGGGAAAATATGTGCTGGGCAACAATAAAGCTAAGGCAGGAGTGTTTCAACTGTAGCAGCAGCAGCAGTGAGGCCGCCAACAACAGCAACAACAGCAACAGCAGCAGCAACCAGAACCGCCGAGAGTGTGCGCCTAGCAACAAGATCGAATTGGCGAGCGAATTTCTTTGATTTGCGCCCATGTGTCCGCAGCATTTCTCAAGCCAAAGAGTGTAAATAGTAGTACATAGTTATAGCACAATTCACGCGCACAGTGAACTCTGCAAAAAGGAAAACTTAAGATTATAGCAGTAATACAAAGATACAAGAGAGATCGATCCCAAAATGAATCCCAGCGGACCAGCTGCCACAGGCAGTCCTAAGAAATTCAATGTTTTGGCCCACTTCAAGTACGAGCATCTGGTGGCCGGAGTGTCCGGAGGAGTAGCGTCTACAATTATACTCCATCCACTGGACCTTATCAAGATTCGATTTGCTGGTGAGTTACATTTCATTCATTTTAAGTAGTTTCCACTGTACTTGGGGCTGCCAGCTGCTGATACTGAACCCCACAGCACGTGCAGACGCCTCCACAGCGTCGCCAGCTTGGCTGGAGATTGCACTGTTGTGCCTCGGCGCCCCGTCCCGCCCCGTCTCTCGAATGTGGTTGCGCAGTGCATTTGGAAAATTTCCATGGAAAATTTGAAACGGTTGCTGCCTGAGGTTGCAGAAAGGCTTCGTCAGTAAACTGAGACGATGCCGGGTTTGGATGATTCTCATTTATTTAATGGTTCTTTTTCTTTGCTGACGCGTCCGATAGCTGGTCGAAATTTATTGATTTGTTGACAATTCCGTATGACTGATTATGGCCCACTCCACTCCACTGTTGGCTAAATTTACTCTAATCTAGAATTCTCGAGAAGCAAATAAAAACACGCCCTCAAACTGTTTTTCGTTGCCTGTCAAAGATCGATATTAACCCAACAGTTAACCTCAGTGGGTGCTATGGCCTGTAATTAGCAGATACAATTTCAGACGAAACGAACAGCTGATTGTCATTCTGAATCAGCTGATAGTCGTTTTTTTTCGCCTCCTTTGCTTGGCTTGTGGAAAAACATTCAATGAATCATTTCCCAACATACATGTATAAATGTAGTTGGCCTCGTTGGCGCTTCATGCGCAAAATATGTGTACACGAGCAATATTTCCGTATAGTTGGGTTCAAAACAACAACAACCGGAGCGGGTTTGTTAAATATTATTGTTTTGTTGCTGCTTGAGATCAGCGCTAAAAGGCGACCAGCGTAAGAGTCAATATGTAAATTCAGCGGAAAAATGTTGAGTAAACAATAACCACAATGGGAGTCCCAGCAAATTAGGTTGTTTATGCGAATAAAATCACACCATGCGAAATTTCGTAAACTGATAAAGCAGCTCAAAGACCCAGACATACGAGCACACTGGTAGATAGCAGCCCACAGCTTTCTGCTTTCTGTTCTTCTATTTCCATTAACAATGTGTCTCGGAGTAATTCCAGCTCGGAAACTCGTCGAATCTTATCCAGCTTCAACAGCTGTTTTCTATTGACTTGACTTGCGCAAGGCCTTCTACTTTTCTGCGATGACGCATTTGGCTTACACGCTCGAAACTTGTTTGCTTTTGCTCTTTTGCTCACGTGACCACGCTGCTGCCTGGTGCTGCTTGCTGCTGACTGTACATTCGCTTTGTTAACGGCAACTTTCGGCCGCTGACAGACGACAGCTTTGGACACTGTCCTGTCCGGTTTATGTGGCACAAGCAGCCGCAAAACGAGTTCCAGCCTGTTGCCAAGCGGGAAGTTCGCTGAATCAGCCCCCGCCACTTGTGACCTTATCGGGTGCTATCGAGTGCACCATCAAAAACTCATTACTTTGCCCTAAAACTCGATGTGTCAGCAGATAGGCGTTTACTTAATTTATAGATCATCATCCGGACTTGCCGAGCAGCAGCCAGTTAGTGCCATCGCTCAAGGTCACTCATGGGGCAACTAAAAATAGCTAAGAAATACAAAAATTGAGAATACTGAAAGTTCTGGCGAAAGACGAGCCCCCTTTCTGGCTTGTGGCGCTGTTGTCAGGCCAGCTCCAGCTACTACCGTGCTCGTACATACATATTTTCATATAAATAGATGCTAATGGACGCGTACAAATGTAGAGCTCATTTCGACTCTCCCTGCTTATCGCATCCGCTGGCAATTAACGCTATCTGTTGGGCGAAAACAACTTTGGCCAGGGCCTGTTAGAGTCAACAACTGATTTGCCGTCCATTCCGGGCCGTGCCGTACCGTACAGTTGCCTACGGTAAAGAACAAGCAATGGAATGACGTATCCTAGCCTTACCGTGCCCTCCTGCCCAATTATCCAACTATATGATGACACGATTTTTACTGCCCTGTCTAGACGTATTTATCACAGCGGGTTTTCCGTTTCGATTGTCTACTTTTAGTTAACGATGGACGGACAGCGACGGTGCCCCAGTATCGTGGATTGGGCAGCGCCTTTACCACCATATTCCGCCAAGAGGGCTTTCGAGGGCTCTACAAGGGCGTCACCCCCAATGTCTGGGGATCGGGCTCCTCCTGGGGGCTGTACTTCATGTTGTAAGTGGATCTGAACTTGCATTTGTCTCGAAGAAACCATCCATTAAAACTTCCCTTGTCACTTGCAGCTACAACACCATCAAAACATTCATCCAGGGCGGTAATACAACAATGCCACTGGGTCCCGCCATGCACATGCTGGCTGCCGCCGAGTCTGGAGCCCTCACCCTGCTCCTAACCAATCCCATTTGGGTGGTAAAGACGCGCCTGTGTCTGCAGTGTGACTCCTCGGCCAGTGCCGAGTACCGGGGAATGGTACATGCTCTGAGCCAGATCTACAAGGAGGAGGGTGTCCGGGGATTGTACAGAGGGTTCGTTCCCGGCATGCTGGGCGTCTCACACGGAGCCATTCAGTTCATGACCTACGAGGAGATGAAGAATGCCTACAACGAATACCGCAAGCTGCCCATCGATACGAAACTGGTGTGTATACAAATCAGTGGAGAACAGCATCACATGACCAGGTTGCTCGTGCCGTTGCCATCCAATATAATATATACATGCAGATATAGTATAGGCACATCCATATCTGTATATATCCGGCTGTGGCTGCTCTTTGGTGACGTCTGAGCGATTTGGCAGCTGTTCAAGAAAATTTCTTTTCGCTCGCATTTCTAACCGTTGATCGCTTTCCATCCACAGGCCACCACCGAGTACTTGGCCTTTGCAGCCGTCTCCAAGCTGATTGCGGCTGCAGCCACATACCCGTACCAGGTGGTGCGTGCCCGCCTGCAGGATCACCACCACCGCTACAGCGGCACCTGGGACTGCATTAAACAGACTTGGAGGTACGAACGCATGCGCGGTTTCTATAAGGGACTTGTGCCGTACCTGGTCCACGTCACGCCCAACATCTGCATGGTCATGCTGATCTGGGAGAAGCTGACCAGCTAGATAGAGTATTAACCAGAACCTAGGATCTAGCATCTAGGAATTATGATCTAGAATCTGGAACAGAATTTAAGCACCTAGAATACACGAATCTTTCTAGTTTCCTCCAATGTGCAGCAAACAGCAACAAAAATGACAACATGTTTTGTATTATTGTTATAATTCGATTAAGAACAACCTAAATACTAGCCCTAAGTTAAATCCATAACTAGTTTGTTTTATATTCTGCGCATCTTCACGTTGAAAGTTATTGTGATGGTATGTAAATTCAAAGATGAATTTCTTGCACACTTCACCGAAGCAACACACAGCCACACACACACATTTAGTTCATAGTTTAGTTAAATTATTTATTTTGTAATGGATTGGAATTGTAAACGCAGCTGAAACCAGTTTCTAGTTTAGTTGAGACAAAATTTCGTTTTGGCAAAAAGATTCTTCATAGTTTCGCAAATGGTTTACAATCTTAAGGATGAAATTAACCTTGACACTTATGTAAATAAGCATAAAACGCATTGTGAACCACCAACTAAGCTGCTGAAGCAGAACAATCCCAATCAAACCATAAAACCAAGAGAAGAAAATACAAAACTAGTTACTTACCTATATTAAAATGCCATGATGGCAATCCAAAAGGACACTAAAAAAAACAACAAACTGAAGAACGTCTCGGGTCCAACCAGAGTCTTTTAATTTGGCCAAGGGCTATGGGCTTCAGCTTCAGCCGTACGCTATGTTGTAAGTAGTCCGTGCTCCTCTCTTTCTATTTCCAATTCTCGTAACTTGTGCAGAATCTCTTTGCTAAACTGAAACAGCCAACGCGTTGTACTGTAAGTAATTGTAGCCACCTCATCACAGTCACTAACCCCCTATCCATGTTTCGTTTCATTACAGATTCGAAGGCCTCAAAGGCTTCTACAAGGGCCTGCAGCCTAACCTGACGCGTGTTATACCCGCGTGCATGATCACGTTCCTCGTGTACGAAAACGTATCGCATTACATGCTGGCCAAACGGAAAAGTGCCGAGGGTCAGACACAGGCCATAAAGAAGGACAATTAAATCGAAAACTTACGATTCAGGATTCCTCTAGTTTATAATTAAGAAGTGTACCTCTATATCGCATTACATTATACCAGTAGTCGCAGGGCAGCTGCACAAGTGTTGAGCACTGGAAGCAGTTCCCATTTCTAATGGTGTTGAACGATTCTTTAGTCTATTCGTACATCTGTTGTTCCTACGGTGTTTAGCCACTTGGCAGATTTGGCTACGTCTGACAAACCGTCAGTGATTGCTGATACCCAAACAAACTAATTATTTTGTAGTCCATTATTGAAATATAAATGTAAATAAATGTTGGAATAAGATCAAAATGCAACAGCCTCCATCAGGCATCGTATATTGTCAGGGTAAGCTAATAAAAACTAAAACAAAACCGTCTGTTTTGAGCTTCCGAATGTCAATCGGAAGCTTCGTTGGAATCGATAAACCCCAAAATAATCGCTATTTAGATTATCAATCGCTGTCAAATCGGCGGTTGTTTAACGGGTATTTGTATAGTGCTTACGAAAGCTTCGTGCGAAAGCTTTCGAAGTTGCCCATGCTTTCGATTTCGTTTGTCTCTCTTGCTTAACGTTCGCCCAGTTCATTTTTACCGTAAAAGTTGTGGCTGGCGGACGTTGACAGCTGCACTTTGTTATGTTCGTCGCTGTTTGGTTGTTTGCGTATTTTGTTCGTGTGTGAATTCCAATCCATTCCGTGATATAGAATTAGCGCCAAGAGCCCCATACCATAGCGCAATCCGAGCACAATCGAAACCGTTTAAGCTTATGCAAGAGACTAGTTGGTGGTGACCACCAAAACCAAAAGTGCTCCATTTCTTCCATTTGCATCGTCAACGAAACCAGTTTCGCCTGCACTCACGCCAAATACACAAATAAATTGTCCAAAAAAGTGCACAGTCGAGTTCAATAAACCTCCCCCTGCAGCGATAACGACAACCTCTGGCCCCATCAGGCCCGAAATTGCAGTGAAATCGAGTATAAATACCTGATAATTCTTATAAGTTCAAGTGCAGACATAGAGCTTTGTTTACCGTTGAAACAGAAGCGAAGCTTGCGACAAAGCGCGTGCGAGCAGGAGACGGGGGGCAATTAGAGCTAGGAGAAGAGAACCACATGTTGCCGCCGCCAGCTTGCTGATATGTGATACGTGTGTGAGTGAACGAGACAATCAAACAAAACACTCGAAAATCCACTGAATAGTTGAATAGACAGAGACGAGGCACAGAACGAGCGTGTGTGTGAGCGACCTTGACTGTAGAGGGAGTGCGATAAAAGTGCAAGAGCACGAGCAAGCGAGCCCGGTCATTTTCCAAAGTCTAAAGAGCATCTATCTGCATCTGGAGTTGCATGGCAACCAGCGTCATACGGAGCAGTGTTGTCTCAACCTCCGCCGGACGCCGCAACATCTGCGACTGCCTGGCCAAAGAGTCCTCCGGTCTTGGAACTCTTCCGCTCAAGTCCCAGTCGTACAGCCATCTCGGTGGGTGTGCCTGTCTACGTTGCCACTACCTGGCCAAAGAGGTAATCGTGACCAGCACCACCAACTTTTCTGACGACACGTTGCCCGTGGAGCATAAACATCATCCCCTCAGTGCCATTTCCCTGGGCACCCTGAGCACCAAGGAGTCGCCCATCTTTGTGCGCCGCCAGCACTTGATCCTGCCCCAGGAGGAACAGCAGCCGCCTGCGCCTGTCATCAGCTCCCCCCCGTTCTCGCTGCGCAGTGCGTCGCCCTCGTATATCGAGCGCCAGCCGGAGATCGATCTCTGCGCCGTCGAGGCGCTTCCTCTCGCATCGGACATTCCCGCGCCCACACGTACCAGCATGGACATCAACCGAAACAACGGCTACCTGCACAACGGAGTGAGTATCTCGATCAGGCGTACAGTAGTCATGCCGGGGCACGTTTATTTATGCGAACCACATTCAAAATGCACGCTTAAGCCCAGCGTTGGGGAATGGGGTATTGCCCAAAAATAAGTGGACCAAGTTTAGAAATGAATTGCTTTTTGCTTGGTCAGCCCGTAAGTTAGCGACGCAACTTATGGCTTGTACATTACTCTCATTTGGCACTTAGTAGTCCGGAGAACTCGGTAAACTCGTTAGCTGCCCCCCAGCTGGGACTTGTAACCGAAACAGATGCCTGGAATAAGGCGTCATCATGGTATTTCCCGCAGCTTGAGGGAATCGAATTGCTGCGTAGACAACAAGCTTATATCCAGTAATTGTAGGAAATTGTATGTAAATCAACCAAGCATTCTTCTGCATCGTTGAAAGTATCGTTGTTTATAAAACTGAAATATATCCTAAATATCTTATAAACTGTGTAAACATTCTATCCCTCAGAATTCAGTTCAGTGTTAATGTTGCCCACATCGCGTTTAGCCGCGTCGTTTTCGCAATCGCTTTGTGTCTTATCTTGGCCAATACAAATGCCGCCTCCCCCCAGCCATTAACCGACCAATTAAATGGAAATGAAATTGAATTCGTTGCCACATTTGAGACCGAACGTGGTATAAACAAAGCGATGAAATCAAAACAATACCGAGCTGAAAATTGTCGCCGGTACTGGGGGGCGAACCCAAAACGGAGCACCACAAAAATTTCACTCTCGTCATGGCATGCCCCATACGCAACATCGACGGACAAGCTGTGGCAGCGACAGACTCGAAGACGAAGAAGGGGGTGGGGTGACGGGGGCAAACCATGTGGGTGTGCTTGGCTACTTAAGTGATTGCTGGTTGTAGCTAGACATAGACATAGATATCCGCTGGCTGCTGATGAGAAACTATAATGGGAATCGGAATGAGAATGGGAAGGGCTATGGGTATGGGAATGAGTTGCTACCGTTTAACATATCGTCACGTTTTAAGGTCAATTATTGAACGAAGCAAGCGAAAGTGTGGAGGCGGAATCGCACGTGGAAGTGGATGGGGCAGTGGGGGAGTGGGGGAGAACCTTAATTAATGCAAGACATTCAAATTGTTTCAATTATACATTACACGCACACACACACAGAGACACACAGTTTTACGAGTATCCCAGTCCATGAATCACAAGGTTGCAATGCATTTTCGGTACAATCTAATCAGACGTTGCTCATATTTTTGCTGGTGACTCCTCCTCCGCCTGCCAGTGATAAGATATGGGCTGCCTGGCACTCCACGCCAACTGCGATGGGACTTGGAGCAGAGGGCTGCGTGTGCAGAGTCCATTGAGGAATGGGGCGGACGCGTGGTGTCCGGGGAGATATCATCTCCTTATGTAATCTCTCTCGCAGTCGCATCGCGGATCGCTGGCTAAGGCAATGCACTTTCTGTTGTGCTGCTGTGGCGGGCTGATTTCATTTACATGACAATTGCCAGAGCAATCGCGGCTGATAAGCAGCCTCCAGTATAATAATCCATAATGGCGGAGAGTCACATCAATATGTCTGACCTGAAATCACGCAAGGTGAAGCGCGCATTTCGAGCTATCTTTATATCTCCGGGTAATATTATACCGTAATTGAGATGCAGTTACCCTAGAGGTGTTAAACCCGCAACAAATTAATCTAATCAAACAGAAACGACTCTCGCTAAACGCCCGTTGTATATATAGCCTGTGAAATCGTGGTTTTTATAGACTTTGTAGACTTTATGCACTGTGTACATCGTTTTAGGTGACTTACGTGCTACATTTTTCATAAATCTGATAGACATACATTCAATTTATAATATAGTTAATTGCAAGATCATAAACTCTCACACACCCGCAAGCTAAGGGCGCAAATTTCTATGAATATTAGCTTTGGCTACACACAACATCTACATGAGAACTACATGGTACAGTACAAAAAATATCACAGCATACATTCAGGCTACCAAATCGGTGTAAAATTCGTGTAGATTTCATTTATATTTTCCATTTGGAGCCCATTTATGTGCCATTAATTAGTCCCCGAGGTTGGGGTTTATGAATGTGTCACTTGATTACAAACTTCATTTCAATCTTGAGCGCTAGCAAAGCTTCTGTTTAAAATTGTACATTTGTATCTGAAACATGGACATTAGACGACAAAGAAATGCTAATCCTAAGAAAATATTTCCATATCAAATCGATGTGGCAAAAGGTTTTCAAAAAGATTTAAAGAGTGTGTTTTGAATATTGTATAACAATTAATTGTTCTCACTTTGTAAACTATTCATAATAGTCTGCAGGAATTTATAATGAAACTCAGAAAGTAGGAAAATTTTAAGATATTCTGTACGTGCTCACGTGTCGTGCGGCATGCAACTGCCGCCCCTTGCAGAAACTTGCCCACGTGTTTAGTCCTTGTTTTATAATACAAAAGCATTTGATGGCTGAGCCCCTGGGGGCGGGGGCTCCTGGTTTGGTCTTTGATTTCGACGTTTAGCCGAGCTCAGCCCAACCATCGCCTCTGGCATCCGTGTGGCTTTTGTGCGGAATGGGGTCGTTGGGGTAATTGCAGACTCCTCACATGCCTATGCCCTGCTCCTGGAGCGGTCGATTGCGTGCAAACATTTGCATGGACAAAGGGGGACTCCGATCCCTCCTCGCCGTTCGACATTTATGTGGAAAGTGAATTTCTAATGCTTTCGGTTTCAATGGCCTGAAAAGCCGTAAAGAGGTGCCGTCGGATTCTCCCGACTCCATGCCATACCACGACCGGATCCCCATGAATTATGTAAGCTGTTGCCTGTGTGGGATTCGAGTGTTGAAATAGTTGTCCCCGATTTCAATATGTGCATATCGAGGAAGCTGTAGACAGACAGCACGAATCTACGCATTATGTATCCCATTTCCCATTTATTACACTGAGAGAAAGCTTTATTTTAGACTGAATCACACATGAGAACGATTTACATCGGAATATTTACATTTTTTGCCCCCAGTGAATACCTAATTGAACCGCAAAGGTGCCCAACACACGATAGAAGTCTGTCCTTCCATATAAGGAAGTGTTGTGACATCGGTCCCCAGTTCCGCATATCTGTCGGGGGAATATATGTAGATCTATCTCGATACGAGTTCCCCCATGTGTGCCATCCAGACTTCGCTTATGGGTTTATACTTGTGTAATCTTATATACCTGGGCCCCCTCTCTGCCTGCACTGCGGCTAACCACGTTTTGTAATAAGCGTAATTCTATATAGTCACGTAGCAGCAACAGCAATCATTCAAAGACGCCACCAACACCACCCACCCACCTCATTGATGTGTGTCTCCCACTTAATGCTGAGCGACTCTTTTGGGGCAAGTTGATGCGGCAAATCCTCAGCTTAAAGGAAGCCACCGAAGTGCGTGAATGAACACCTCTCGGTTGGGGCTGGCGTCTGGGCTAGGTCAGGTACGTCCACTCCGGAGCAGTCCATTCCATTTCGGCCCAGAAATGGACACTGTCATACAGTACGCTTGATCGACTGTGCTAGATGATTGAGCCCCCGCCCGGCACACATCGCCATAATTTCAATGATAGAGTCGATTGATTCGGGAGCATGGCCAGCCGGTGGACAGACAGGCGGCTTCATTCAGTCGGCCATTTGGTCGAGACGGACACAGACCTGGCTTTGTCCGAGGATTGCTTGATAAGCGGCTGCCCCAGACTCAATCGCGGCATTCAAAAGCCGCCGCTCTTCTCACGATCATTTCGCAATATTTCGACTGTCCCGGACCAGTGTTGGTAAGCGCACACACTTTGGCTGGTTTTTTTTTTTTGTGTATAACTGTAATGTAAAACCGACCACAAAACGGTGCTGTCGGGGGCAGGGGAAAGGGGAGAGGGACAGGCAGACGACTGGGCTTAATAAAATTTATAAAAGCCTAGACGTCAACAATTTGGATTTCAGTGCGCGATTGTTTTGACTGCATTGCGGTTGCTCAATTCGCTCAGGATATCGAGATCCCTTGCAGGATCCCAGGACAGACAGGATAGTACACGACACGACCCCATGGAAGTCTCCGTTTAGCCCCACGGCAGAGTCTCTCTTTGAAGAACAGGCCCCAGGTTTAGCCCTAGGTGAAAATATGCAAAACGTCGAAAAGCAGCGGGGAAAAGCCATACAGAAAGTGGAACCAGAAGCCGAATCAGAACAGTTGCCAGCGGAGAGCGAGCACTTGGTGGTAAGGAAGGACAGGGAGGAGGAGAAGGAGCAGAAAGAGGAGGAGGAGGACAACAGCTCCAAAATCAAGACCCGGTCACGCTTCTCGGCCGCCTTTCGTAGTCTCTCCAAGCCAAAGGCCAAGAAGGAAAAAGAACAAGAAGCCAAGAGCGAGGAGGAAGCCCCCACGCAGCTGGAGGACGTCGACAGCACCGACAGTGGAGCCGCTGGGAAGACGCTGAAGAAGAAGAGTCTGACCCGCCGCCTGCTGCTGGGCGGTCTGAAGAAGACCCCAAAGGTTCGACCACACAGCCTGGCCACCAGCGATGAGATCAGCGTGCTAGACAGCAGCCTCGAACGGGTGGAGACAGCTCCAGACGAAGACCCGGACCCAGGCACCAGTGCACCATCCGCCAGCAGCAGCGGCACCCTCCTCCAGATAACCATAAGCGGGAAGAAAGTCGAGCCGGCCAAAGCCAAGAGCCGCAGCAAGACTCGGGCCAAGAGCTCAGCCAGCGAGACGGATTACCTGACACCAACGGCAGAGGCGTCGACGGGCAAAGCCACAGCGGGTGGAAAGAAAAAGGCGACCACTACCACAACGGTGACTACCAAAGACACGAGCAGCACTCGGACGACAAAGCTGATTGTGGCCAAGAAGAAGCAACAGTCGACCCCCAAGCCAGCAGAGGCAAAGGCAGCGACAGCCGCAGCGACAGAACGACTCGCGACTGCTGCAGAGGCAGGAGGGAAAATCGCTATCACCGAGAGCACACGAGATACGCCGCCCAGAGAGCGGGCCCCGGCCAAGCCGAGTCGCGTTCAGGTTCAGTCTGCCAGCAGCACCGGAGCCGTTCGCAAGTCATCCTCCAGCAAGAAGCTGGAATTGCTGCAACAACAGCAGCAGCGCGGACACCGCCTTTCGAGACAAGTCGCCACCAACGCCACAACGGTGGCCACCCCAGAGAGCAACCAAGTGCCGGCCCTAGAGGCGCCACCCAGTCCAGAGCCGGAGCCGCCCACGTGCCCGCCCCCACCCCTGCCAGTCGTGAACGAGCAGTCTGCCGACGACGCCGTGTCCTCAGCGGAGAGCGCCCAGGCCGTCAATCCATCGCCCGTGGTCCGTTTCGCCGTAGGTAGCGCCGTGCGCAGTCCCCTCAGTGCATACGAGGCTGCCGTGGCCGCGTTAGCCAATCAGCCGCCCAGCTCCAGCGAAGAACCCAGCGACTCCAGTCTCCGGCGACTCAGCTTTGCCCAGCAGCAGCTCGTTCTGAGTGACCACGACAGCATCGAGGGCAGAAGGGAGACCCTGCACTATCACTCCGTGGCCAGCGAGTACTCGAACGAGGACTCCGTGTCCTCGGAGAGCGAGGAGCAGTCCGTCAAAGATCCAGCCCCTGCGAACCCCATGCCGGCCTTTGGTGACCTGACCATGGATCAGGAAATGGAACCGGTAAGGTGTCGCCCAACTGTTTACCTCGTTGATTTACAACCGAAGCCCCACAAGTGTCGTGTTGCCTCTGTGTGCCTGCCCTCGACGGCTGTTCATCGGCCCCCTTTTCGTGGGAGGCTCTGTTCGTGCGTGTGTGTGCGTGTCATTCAACTGCGCGGATGAGAGCTCTAGACAATCGACTATTAAATCACAGTGTTCATTTGAACGATAAAGAAACCGCTTTGCATAGCCCCACGAGGTTCGGATTGAAGTGAAAATACTCCGAAGATATTGTACATAGATTAATCCATAACATATGTAGAATAGGCTGTTCCGATCCGCTTGCTAAAAATCCATTTTTTTTCAATCTTTCCAGGCCATCATGACGTCAACCAGCGAGAAACGAGAACATCTGTACAAAATTCTAGTCATCGGCGAGCTAGGCACAGGAAAGACGTCCTTCATCAAGCGCTACGTGCACCAGTTCTTCAGCCAAAACTATCGGGCCACCATTGGCGTGGACTTCGCCCTGAAGGTGCTCCAGTGGGATGGCAACACGATAGTGCGCCTGCAGCTGTGGGACATCGCCGGCCAGGAGAGATTCGGCAATATGACGCGAGTCTACTACAAGGAGGCGGTGGGGGCGTTCATCGTGTTCGACGTGACACGCAGCGGAACGTTCGACTGTGTGAGCAAGTGGAAGGAGGATCTGGATTCGAAGGTGCAGCTGCCAGACGGGAGTCCCATACCCTGCATACTGCTGGCCAATAAGGTGAGTGGGGAGCGGGAAGCGGGGCTGAGGTGGGATGAGACTTTCCTAATTGACCCTTTGTGTTCGTAGTGCGATCAAGAGAAGCAGGGCATCATCACGAATCCGGAGAAGATGGATGAGTATGTGCGGGAGAACGGGTTCGCCGGCTGGTTCGAGACATCCGCCAAGGAGAACATCAACATCGATGAAGCGTCCCGCGCCCTTGTGAATAAGGTAAGAGATCTATGCTCCTGGATGCCCATACCCTGTGTAATGTGTCCGTGTCTCGTTTACAGATACTCATCAACGATAAGCTGATAACTGGCGACCTGGCCGACGGTGACAAGTTCAACCTGAACAGCACCAGCGATGCAACTGGCACGGAAACCAAAAACAAGTGTTCCTGCTGACCTGCCACCCAAAACACCAGAGGCCTGGCCAGCCATCTGCTATATTCAAATCATTCCAATTTCCCCTCCCAGTCTGAGCAACTTTTGTAAAGCTAAATGGAAATATGTTTATGTTCATTCCATGTTCGTGTTGTTGAAAGATAACCACGATATCTATGCTTAGGATTTCAACTTAACATTTGTCTAAGACTTAGCATCCTCATCGTGTTCCATCCATCCATCCACACGATCTTCTGTTTGTTTGCACCGAGTCCCTGTCAACACTTGTGTCCGTAAATTCTGGATAAGACGAGATCGGGGTCAGTGCGTGAATTTATATGGCCGCACCTTCGCATTCATACTCGTAACCTTATCATCAACATTATCTAGGTGGCGTGGAGATAGTGCAGCATCCCATGCTGCCCCTACCATTATAGACCCTATACATTTGTGTAAAATACGAATCGTTTTCTCGTTATTGTTTGCCTTATTTACTTTTGTTGGCGAGATTGTTTTATCTTGGAATTCTTATACACACACACACACACATTGCCATCTTTATTTGCATTTAATTTAGATAAAAATACGTACCGTACGTTTTATGCAATACGAAATGAAAAATAAAGTTTTAATTGTAGTTAAGCCAAAAGTTAGAAGTGTTTTTTTATTGCGATCATAGAAGTGGACGGATCAGGTGAGCTACGCTCGGGGTTTTGATCAAACACATCCATGTGCGTCCGGAAGTCCAATGTTTTCCTAGATGGAAATAAACGATTGTGTTTGAATTTATCGCAGGGCGCGAAAATTAGGGCCCTGTAAAGTGTTCGTCTGATTTGGTTCCTTTATTCTCTGGAACCACCGAACTGAACTGAACCGAACCATGTTGTAAGTGCGGCTGACTTGCGCCTAACAGCACCTAATTCTGAATATCATTAACTTTTGCTGCGGCATTTGGTATTTCTCGCAGTTAAGGCTACACCATCTCCAGTGTTGAAAAACGCCATCTTTTAAGTGCTGTGTTACCGATTACTGATAAATTGTTTATTGCAAAAATCTGCAAATAGAAATATTAGAACATTTAATTGGTTTTATAAGCGGAAATGTGCTAGATGTTTAAGGTGAGCCTCGAAAAACCCTGGAGCCGCACTCCAGAGCTCCATTTCACCAGCTGGGATCCATTTCCATGGCACATCGTCGTTTTACTCGTCACGTTAACTCCCCCTTTTCGGGTCTTTGTTGAGTGTAGTGCTCCGCGGCGTTGGCACTTCTGCTGGCTGATAAGTGGCAGGGCCAGGCGCAGTCAACTTAATTAATCAGTGCCCCGGCAATGGGCAAGTCAATTGGATATTTTGGACGCCGACCCGACCCGTGAACGAATCAGCTGAGCCGCGACGCCGCGCACCGACCGTCTATGCCAGAAATTCCAATTCAGACAAATTTTCCACACTCTCTCTCTTTCCCGCAGTTGGTGCAAAGCTGGAATTTAGTTGGATTCACTGGCGAGACAGCTGCAAGACACGATGTTGCCGCCCCGGGAAAACGTCGACCTGGAGTGCTTTCTGGTGACCAAGCACTCCTGGAAGGGCAAGTACAAGCGCATCCTCTCCATCGGCACAGCCGGCATCTCCACCTACAATCCAGATAAATTCGATTTAACGAATCGCTGGTCCTACTCGGATATTGTGGCGGCAGCCCCCAGCAAGACCTCAAATGTATGTACTGACTGGCCTATATGGCGATTTAAATGACCAAATCCACCAAAATCCGTTTTTCAGATACCCAATGAGTTCGTGCTGACCATCAAGAAAGACAAGAAGCTGGATACAATCAAATTATCTTCGGAATATCGCAATGACATACTCAGCTCTATATTGAAATACTACAAAGAGTTTGCCGATAAACCGAAAAACACTCAGGTTTGCCCAACTTCCGTTTATGACTCATGTCGTCAGTTATGGAAATGTTTCTTCACAGCGCTTCAGTGCGTACAAGTACCACTGGTCGGGCATCAGCCTGCCCACTGTGCTGGAGGTGACGCCTTGTTCTCTGGACCAGCTGGACCCCACCACAAACGATGTGCTCGCCAGCTACATGTACAAGGACATTGAGGGAATAATAGGTAGCTATACAGACTCGGCTCTCTTGCGTGATGTGCAGTTGTACTGTTTCGTTCTGTCGCCATGTTTCACAATTTTAATTCAATGTGTACGCTTTGTTTTCGGCTGTCCTTGCACTCATCTTTATGGTCTTTGTTTACGTTTGCGCACGTTTTAAGCAGGCATATCGGACTATGAGGGCGGCATTGTGATGGCCTACGGCGGCTTCAGTCGCCTGCACTTGTTCAAAGCCCTGAATCACCACGAAATCGTGCAGAATATTGCCCAGAGTTCGGCTCAGTTCCTGGGCATCGAAACCAAAATACTCAAGAGCCAGATAACACTCGAGCAGTTCGAGAGGCAGCGATTTGGCAAGTTCAGGTTAGACACAGGGAGTGGAGAAAGTGTGTTCATTTCAGTAAAGAAAGATTTTTCTGCTTCCTCCGTAGTGACGATCAATTTCAAACGTCGATGACCGAGTTCACAGTGCAAAAGATAACGTTACGCCATCCGGATCCCGTGAAGCGCATACTCTGTCTTACCGAAGTCACGCTTCTGGAGAGGGATCCCCAGACCTACAGTGTCTGCACTTTGCGCCCACTCACCGATGTGTTTGCTCTGGTTCGCGACAAGGACAGTCTGCAGCGCTTTAGCATCGAGTACAAGAACGGAATTGTGCGCAGTTATAGTACCAACGACCGAGACTCCCTGCTGGCCACTATGCTGGATGCGGTGCGCTCCAGCGGTAATCAGGATGTACACATACGCATCAGCAACACGCCCAGAGGCAAGAGATACGTCCCCCTCAGCAGCTCCGTGGACGAGGAAACGGAGGCCAACTTGTTGCGCTTGGTCATCAACAATTTCCAAAATCCCTCGAAGCGTTACGAGATCCTGGAGCGTTTCAATGCCAATGTGCCGCACAGTGGGCTCAACTACAGTGTGACGCAGGACGTGGGTAGCCCCAAAGGAATCGTTTGATCACCCTTCTCCAGCATTTTCATTTGCCATTTTAGAGTCTGTTTGCTGAGAACAAGGAGAAGCTCATATTGAGTGCGCTGCAGGCGTTGGCACAAAAGGAACTGGACAGTCCCACTGCACAGCTGAGCAATCTGGAGCTGGAGGCCATATTTCACGCCCTGACTCGTCTCCTGGCCAGCAAAGTCGGCTATGCAGCCTTCACCAATCTAACGGGGTCTGCATTCCACACAGAAAAGCGTCAATTTCCAGCTTTAATTTAATTTACTTTCATTTGGATGCGTTTCTAGATTTCGCGAGATCATTGGTACTAAGGTTGTGGCTGCTTTGCGACGCAAGGATCTGGCTGTTACATACTCTGCCATTGACATGATCAACTCCCTGATGCATTCGGTGAACACTGACCATGACCTGAAGCAGGAGCAGCTGAATAAATCCTCCATACTGTCATCGAAATCATTTCTGGAAACCCTGCTCAATATGTGGACAACACATGTGGTACTTTCAGCATGGCAATTCGCAACGTAAAACATTTCCTATCAACTCTTTTATTTCGCAGAGCCATGGCAGTGGAGCCCTTGTTCTGTCGGCCATGCTGGATTTCATGACCTTCGCGTTATGTGTGCCTTACAGCGAAACGACCGACGGCAAGCAGTTCGATACGCTGCTAGAGTTGGTCGCCGATCGTGGTCGCTACTTGTACAAATTGTTTCAGCACCCCTCGCTGGCGATCGTTAAGGGAGCTGGCCTGGTCTTGCGGGCCATCATCGAGGAGGGGGAGCTGCAGGTGGCTCAGCAGATGCAGGCCCTAGCCCTAGACGAGGCGGCCTTGTGCCGGCACCTGCTGGTGGCTCTGTATACGCCCTCCAATGATCCCACTCTGACTACGCATCGACAGCTGTCACGCCATCTGATTGGGTTATGGCTGACGGACAGCGAGGAGGCCCTGGAGCTGTTCAAGCGTATTTTCGTGAGTTGCTGTCTTCGAGGGTTCTGCCAAAATTATTTACATAAATCTATTTGCTTAGCCCGCTGGCCTCTTGACCTTCCTGGAGTCCGAGGACGGCGTGCCGGAGACGGATGTGGAGGAGGATAAGCTCAATTTCCGCGATAACCTCAAGTTTGCAATACAACATTCCAACAGAACACGCAAGAATGTGATAGAGAAGCATTTGCAAGGCATCAAGCATTGGGGCATGAATCTGATCGAACAGCAGGATGGGGCAGCACAGGCTCTGAAGAATCGTCCAGTGGTTCTGCGCAATCGCCGGCAGAAAAAAAAGACCTCCGATGCCATTGTGAATTTACCCTACTTCTTCTACAGCTTTGCCAAAGATCACAGTCTGCCAAATCTCATCTGGAACCACAAGGTGAGAGGAAAACCCATTCCCAATGTTTTTGTTCTTACAAGTCTCCTTTGCAGACGCGCGAGGAGCTGCGCATGTGCTTGGAAAATGAGCTAAGGCAGTTCCTAAACGATCGAGACTTGGCTGGTCAGATGATTGTGGCCTGGAACTACCAGGAATTCGAGGTAGCCTACCAATGTCTGGCAGATGAAATCAAAATTGGCGACTACTACATACGACTGATACTGGAGAAGGACGACTGGCCCCAGAATCTGGTGAAGGATCCGTAAGTATCCAGGTCTAATCGATCAGGAATCAGGGTAATAAGTGGCTCTCATTATTCTTTGTAGGATTGAGCTTTTCAATGCTTTATATCGGCGTGTTCTGTGCCGACAGCGAGTGAACGACGACCAGATGACCGTGTTCTCCCTGCAGGCGCTGGCCAAGGTCTACAGGCGCTACCACCAAGATATCGGAAAGTTCAACGACATGTCGTACATTCTGCAACTCAGCGACAGGGTGAGTAAATAAGTTATAGTTTTCATACGATATACTTCAACGATTGCCTCTACTCTAGTGCCTTTCCCCCTCAATGCGCGATGCACTGATAAACTTGATTTCCTGCCTGGTGCTGGAGAAATCCAACTGCCGAGCCCTCATCGATCACGTACAGTGCCTGGTGGATCTCATCACCCTCGCCCACCTGCACAAGGGACGCGCCCAGCTGAATACGAAAACAAATGTCATTGAGGCCGGTCCAAATATGGCGGCATACGAGGAGAAGGATTGGTATTACAACATCGAGAAGGACGGACAGAAGCCCGAGCGCCAGGGACCCATCACGTACTCGGAGCTGAAAGAGCTCTGGCACAAAGGACTAATCACACCGAAGACCCGTTGCTGGGCTATTGGCATGGATGGCTGGCGGTCTCTGCAGCAAATTCCCCAGCTCAAGTGGTGCCTTATAGCCAAGGGCACGCCGCTCTACGACGAAACGGAGCTATCCTCCAAGATACTCGACATTCTGATCAAGTGCACCAGCTTCTTTCCCAGCCGCACCCAGAACGGGGTGGCTGTGCTCATTCCAGGACCGAAACTGTCGCGAAAGCTCTCTGAGTTCATTTGCCTACCTCATGTGGTCCAAGTTTGCCTCACCCACGACCCCGGACTACTGGAGCGCGTGGCCACCCTGCTCTGCCAGATAATGGAGGACAATCCCGAGATGCCCAAGGTCTATCTGACCGGAGTTTTTTACTTTATGCTCATGTATACTGGCAGCAACATTCTGCCCATCACGAGATTCCTCAAGATGACGCACATGAAGCAGGGATTCCGCAGCGAGGAGGTAAGCAATAAAATACTTATTTGCGAATCAAACTGAATGGTTTCCCCACATTTCCAGACTTCGCAGTCGGGAATCATGCACCGCAGCATCCTGGGGCAGCTGCTGCCCGAAGCTATGGTCTGTTTCCTGGAGAACTACAGCGCCGAAAAGTTTGCGGAAATCTTCCTCGGCGAGTTCGACACGCCCGAGGTGATCTGGAGCTCAGAGATGCGACGGCTGCTCATTGAGAAGATTGCAGCCCACATTGCAGACTTCACGCCGCGTCTGCGAGGCCACACGATGGCCAGATATCCGTACCTGGCCATACCAGTCATCAGCTATCCGCAGCTGGAGAACGAGCTCTTCTGCCACATCTACTATCTGCGGCACCTGTGCGACACCCGGAAGTTCCCCAATTGGCCCATCTCGGACCCGGTGCAGCTGCTGAAGCACACTCTCGACGCCTGGCGCAAGGAAGTGGAGAAGAAGCCTCCTCAGATGACTATCCAGCAGGCATACCAGGATCTTGGCATTGACCTCAACAAAACGCCAAAGCCAGACGAGAGCATGATACGAAAGAGCTACTACAAGCTGGCCCAGATGTACCATCCAGATAAGAACCCGAACGGCCGCGAGATATTCGAGAAAGTCAATCAGGTAAGAGCCGAAGGAGTCTCAACGAGATCCTTATCCTAATCACTTTGCTCCTTTCACAGGCCTATGAATTCCTTTGCTCGCGGAACGTGTGGAGCTCAGGCGGACCGGACCCCAATAATATTGTGCTGATCCTGCGCACACAAAGCATTCTCTTCGAACGTTATCCGGATGGTGAGTGCTCCCATGCTCCCAGTAATCCATTGTCCCAGGGTCTCATCTTATCTGGTCACCTCTTCCAGTTCTGCGGCCGTACAAGTATGCTGGCTATCCGCAGCTGATCAAGACCATCCGACTGGAGACGCGCGACGATGAGCTTTTCTCCAAGGAGGCCCAGCTTCTGACAGCCGCCTCCGAGCTATGCTACCACACGGTCCACTGCTCCGCCCTGAATGCCGAAGAGTTGCGGCGGGAGGAGGGCATTGAGGCTCTGCTTGAAGCCTACACGCGCTGCGTGTCCATTCTGGGAGTCGATTCCAAGCCGGAATCGTTGCACTACCAGGTCATATCCAATGTGACGCGCTGCTTTGAGGTGGCATGCAACTTTGAGAAGTGCAAACAGAAGATCATCCAGCTGCCGCAGCTGCTGTCCGACGTGTGCCGCGTCGTGTACTTCAAGCACACGCTGTCTGTGAGCCTGGTGACTAGTCTGGCGGCGAACAACTACGACCTGCAGTGCAATCTGTCTCGGAACGGAGTGCTCTGGTCGCTGCTGCTGTTTATCTTCGAGTATGACTACACGCTGGACGAGAGTGGCGTGGACGTGAGCGACAAATCCAATCAACAGCAGTTGGCCAACAATCTGGCCAAGATGGCTGTCCTGGGGTGCATTTCCCTGGCCGGGTACAGCATGGAGTTACGCCAGAAGCCGATCACTGGCAGCGAGTCCAACTCGCCGGCGGCCAAGCCTCCACCAGCCATCAAGCCCAAACCAGTTGGGGGTGCCACCAGCTCGGCCTACACCCAGAACGCGCATAATCCGCTACAGAGCAAGCAGCTGGCTATCACAGGCGGAAAGGAAAAGGAGCCGGACACCTCATCCGGCAGCAGTGACACCTCCAGCTCCACGCCCACCGACAGCGATCAACAGAACCCGGCCAAGAGCAGCTCCAGTGCCATCCAGCAGAAGTACATCGTGGCGGGGGAGGCCAAGAATTCATTGGTAAAGCAAGTCCTCGACCGCCTTCTCACCCGCTACATTGCCAACCAGCTTGCCACTGCGCGAGACAGCGATGTGCTCAAGCTGCTCACGGCAAACACGAGGAATCCCTACCTCATCTGGGACAATGGAACCCGAGCTCAGCTCAAAGACTTCCTCGAGCAGCAGCGCACCTCCTCCGCCCGAGAGACCCATGAGGACATTGCCCAGGTCTACGAGCTCGTTTCCAGCTTCGAGTTCGATGCCCACAAGTGAGTCCCACCACTAGGTGAAGCAAATCAGCTTTCTTTTAACCATTTTGAACTCCTTCTTTAGAGAGGAACTGCAGATTGGCGGCATATTCATACGCATCTACAACGACATGCCCACCCACCCGATTGCGCAGCCCAAGCTGTTCATTATGGATCTGCTTGAGTACTTAAAGCACGCGTACCAGTTTCTGCAGTACAAGAGGAATCCGGCCGCCTCTGTTGCCGCTGCTAGCGCTGCTGCCGCACCCAAAATGGGCAGCGACGGCATCCTGACGCCCACACTGGCACCCAATCATCCGCAGCTGCAGATGCAGCAGCAGACGGCTAAGCCGGGCAGCACCTTTGACGATGTTCTCAATGCTTACAATCGGTCGAAGAGCCGAAAGAAGCTCGAGACTGATGCGCAGACGGAGCAGAAGCTGGCGCTGCAACAGAGCAAATATGACTTTGCCAGTGATGGGAAACTGGAACTGCACATAACCATGGTGCTCAAGGCACTGATAGCAGTAATCAAGGCGAACGCCGAGGTGGAAATTCAATGCATCGGAAATTTCGAGATGATCTTCGGCTTTCTGGCCAACAACATATTTTCCGACGTAAGAGCAGCGTATGGATTTCCCTAAAGCAGACGTAAATCTTCTTATTACCTTACAGAGCTCCACGGTTAAGTCGGTCGCCCTCGAGGTGGTCGCCCTGGTCTCCCGTAACAAGGAGTGCGTTTCCGAGGTGGCCTCCTGCGAGATTCTGGGCAACTATCTGGTGGCCCTCAAGGATCCGGAGCTGCGTGCCAGCCAGGTGAAGGTGCTGGAGACACTCTCGGGTCTGATGAATGTGCAGGAGATGATCAAGGAGGCCCAGGCCAAGGGCGCAGCCATATATCTCCTAGACATGTTCTGTAACTCGCGTAATCCGCAAATCCGAGAGATGTGCGCCGAGATTTTAGCCAAGATGACAGCCGATCGTTTAAGTGGTCCAAAAGTACGCATTACCATATCGAAATTCCTCCCCACATTGTTCATCGATGCCATGGTGGAGTCGCCGCCCACATCCGTGCAGCTCTTCGAGTCCATTCACGAGCATCCTGAGCTCATTTGGAACGACAATACGCGATCGAATGTGTGCGACGCGGTCTTGGAAGCCTGCGACAGGTGAGTGGCAGTTTCAGGTTTCAGCTTGGGAGCTATCCTGATATCCCCCTGTGCTTGCAGATTTTACCAGCTGCAAAAATCGAACCCTCGGCATGTGTGGAAAGACCCTGAAATACTTAAGGACATCGTATCCAATGAAATTGTTGTGGCAGGCGTTTACCTGCGCCTGTTTGTAAGCAATCCCGCTTGGACGCTGCGCAAGCCAAAGCAGTTCCTCTCCGATCTCCTCGACTTTGTCGTGGATCAGATAAGCAAGAGTTCCTCCGAGCAGGATGTCCTCGATCTGTCCACCACCGCGCTCGTGGAGCTGCTCCGCTCGCAGCCGAATCTGGCAGACGACATACCAGTGCTGGGCCACATACCAAAGCTGTTCAATCTACTCTCGGTGCAGCCAAAGAACACGCTATCAGTATTACATCAGCTCTCGCTGTCTGAGGTCAGTGGGGGGGGGCGGAAAATGTTGACAAGACAACCTCACTTATCTGTTCCCATTCCTTTGCAGTTCTGTGTGAGTGCCATCTCACAGACAGAATGCGTGGCGCCGTTGAAGAAGTGCATGGAACACAATCGGGACTGCATTGAGAAGGCCTGCGAGGCACTGAGTCGGCTTTTCAAACACCAGCACGTGAGTATTTGAGCCACCATTAATCAATCCATCAGTTTCGAGCAAGCATTCTCTGAATTTATCCCTAGGACTCATTGATCAGCCAGTCCTTGGAGGTGGGACTCATACCTTTTCTGCTTGGCTTGCTGGACAGTCGGCTGGAATTCGTTGACAATCCATCTGCGGTTAAAGCACAAATCGTTGCGGCCCTTAAAGGGATGACGCACAATCTCAATTATGGCGATCGGGTTACGCAAATCTTGCTCAAGCATCCTGTCTGGGCAGAGTTCAAGGATCAGCGCCACGATCTTTTCATTGCCGACACCAACATACGCGGCTATCTGACGGGTAAGTGGAGAATCACGAATCAAAAAGATTCACAGCTCTTGAGTGGATTTATATTCCAGGCATCAACCCAACGGCTGGCTACCTGACGGCAGGACCTGCGCAAAGCGTGGAAGTGCTCACCTCGCCGCCCCCTATCGATCGCGACGATCCTTCGGCTCGTCCTCCCATAGACTAGCGAGTTCTTCTTTGATATCGGTCTAAAGCTAAGCATCGCCTGTTTTTGATTAGCCCCGATTTCGGTTGGGGTGGCAACTGGACACGGACGACCATGCACGGGACTCCCCCATTATTGTATTAAACTTTTGCATATTTTGTATACACGCAGCAAGGAGCGTCGCGGCTGTCGTCAGCCAACATATTAACAAACTGTAACAAAGTTTCATTTTTTATATTTATAAAAGCTGTATAAATAATTAGAGAATAGTTTATACACATACACAAACACCCAACCTAACTTGAGCATGCATAAAGTGATTATATATATTATGGAATGAAGCATTAAAGATTCATTAAAAATGAAAGAAACTCTCATATGTACCCGTTTCTCTTCTTAAGGAAGTTTTTTTAATATAGCACTCATTTTCCGTTTACATATTAAGGGTATTCTATTGTATACCAAGTCATAAACCATGGTTAAGTTGAATTCATATATACATATATATAGTGTATACCGATATATATTCAACAAAAAACGTATACCACGGGGTGACCATTTACGGTTATTATTATGTATACATTATATACTTTTCTGTATATATTGACTTCGAAATTGAGTTGAAGGTATATTTAATGCATTTCTTTATATAAAATCAATTTCATTTGAAAAGATATATTAAAGAACATAAGGTATAAAAAACTATACGCAAGTTTGTTAAAGGCAATATCGAAATAGGGTATACAAATGTCCATACCACCGGTTGACAAGAAGTAAGTGTTCAAATAACGTACCATTCTATTCAAACTAACGTTGCATTTCTTTCCCGCTTACGTTTTATGATTTGACTTTATTTACTTAAGCCTTATTTTAGTAAATATAAAATAAAGGGAAGTATTTAAAGTTAGCCAATTTTGTAGAAAATTGATTCATCAATGGGATAAAATGATTTTTTTGGAGCTAAGAGGCCTAGCTAGCTAGTAATATTAAACCGAATATATAAATCGAGGAACATGATTTCCGATCAAGGGTAGAGAACGCAGTGCATTTTTGACCAGTGGTATTAAAATACTCTGCACGAAAATAATGAATCTTGAAGAATTTTAGCACAGTTCTACAAGAACAATTATTATTATTGGCATTATTTTCCGCAGCTTTAAATGGGCTATAAAAAGGGGTATGGACAACAGGAAAAAACAGCCGTGGAAAGTTGCAAGGTTCGTAGGAACCTCACCTTCCGTGCATGGATAATATACCTTGAAATCAAAAAGCCGATATTGTCTTCAAGGTATATTAGGCAAAAGAGGTAGATTTTACCTTGCATACTTTGAATTTTTTGGACCGTTTTGCCTGTTGTCCATACCCTCGTTTTCTTCCCATTATGTAGCAAATTTTTAGTAACCGCGTAGTTCTGCTTTTTCGGTCGCAAGCCCACACCCCCAAAAATTGTAAATATTGTTACCAGCTCGCGCACTAGCACAGTTGTTGTGTTTTATTTTCGTTTTTTCGCTGTCAATGTCGGCAAACAATGTCGCTTGTGGCAGATTATAGCGACTCCTCCGAATCCGACGAGGATAGCAGCAAAGAATCCGAAAGCGAACAGATAAATGGGTAACAAGATTCTATGACATATGTATATGGGAAGAAAAATAACAAAAACCTCGTACAGCACGCCGCCAACCGAGAAGCTGCCGCCAAAGTTGCCGAGCGCGAACCAGGCGCTGGGCCAAGCAGGCGCCAAGAAGACGGGCGAGGTGTTCTCCAATCCATTTCTAGAGGCGGAGCTGCAAAAGACAGCGTCCCTGGAGCGGCACGTTAAAATGGTCAACAACGACACACATTTGCAGCTGAAGAATGGACGCAAGATATGCTGGAACTTCAGGAAAGGACGATGTCGTTTTGGAACAAGCTGCCAATACGCCCATGACTCTGATTTGGCGATGACGGAAGAGACTCCTCCAAAAAATAGTTTTGAGCCAGTCCAGGCAGTCCAGGTGGTGAAAGATACTGGAAATACCAACACGCGCAAACGTCCCGGCCTGGGTGATGGCTTGGAGCCAGGCAAACGAGTAATGAAGTCGTACCAGAAGCAACACCCGTCTGGCCGCCGTTAAACCAGTCCAGCATCTGTGATCCGTAGCAAGCAAGTGTCTCCCGCAGGACCATAGGTGTTCGTCATTACATTTACCATTCGGAGGCCGTCGTCATCGCAGCTGTCGCCGCAGTCTGTACTCTCCGGTAGCTCCAGCGACAATCTCAGCGTACACACGGAACTCCAATATGAGCCTAGCATTGGTTTATTCGGCTGCCGCGTAGACCCATCACTGTTGCCATCCTCTAAGCCGTCATCGTCACAATTATCTTATAGTAGAACAAGCGTAGTATATAGAGTTATGTAAATAAATCTTCCTATAAACTAAAATGTACCTGAATCCTGAGAGAACGATATGTTGCCGATGACAAAAGCCACGCCCCTCACAGCTAACTTCCTCACTCTGCATGCAACCTCTGTCAGGAGGGAATCCCTCGTTCTTCGCATTTCCCTGCCTCGGTGGTCCACAAAGCAAGCGGCCAGGGAGTCGACCACAACGACTTTTGTTTTTAATGCAGCCTGGACATCGTCAGTCATTTGCTGATCGAAGGCTTTAAGTACTTCAATGAGCTCCTCTGATGTAAGGACTTCTACCACGTGAATGTCCGCCATAGCCTTCTCGCTTGTTTCCTGATCCACTTTACGCTCCATCAGCATGTCTTGGATCCTTTTGGTGGAGAAGTCTTGCTTGGTATCGATGAAAAGCACTTGCCGTTTGTGTTTCCATACAAAATTAAGAGCCAAGGTGTACATTAGTTGGGTCTTTCCCACGCCAGTCTGGCCACAGACTTCCCAGACTCTGCCTCGCCTGAACGGCTGCGCAATGGAGTCCAAAAACTTGTCCAATCTGAAACAGGCCGCTCAGTAAATACAACAACTCTGTTCATATTGGCCTTTGAACTACGCTACTCTTCTATGCCCGTTCCAAAGTCCAACTCATTAACAGTTTCCACAAATGTCTCCGACTGCCATGGCAGCATATCCAGCTCCTTCTTAATCTCTAGTACTGATTCCAGTTTGATGGCCAGCAGATTGTGCAGTTTCTGGTTCTCAGCATCGTGGAAGTCGAGCACAGTTTCGATATTGTTTTTTGTTAGTAAATTCAACTGATATTCGGATAATAATTTTTTGCCCGTCGGAGTTTGTAAAATCTTATTCTTCAGATCCATTCCGTGTTGTTTTTAGTGTGACCGGATTTATCGCCAAATATACGGTCTGACCAATGAAAACATATGTATGTACATATGTACATACATACATAGATTATAAGATGATTAGGGGCCAGTCACGCTTATTCCGGTTTCGGCCCGTAGAGGCACCGCTTGAAATCTTCCCAAGCGTTGTGAGATCCAGATGCTCTTACAAAGTTTGCCATCTTCGAGGGGCATAAAGTTGTAGCCTTCTTCTGCAGAGAACTGGAGGCGAGCCGAACAGATGTTCCACCGTCTCCTCCTCTTCATCGTCTCTGCAGCTCCGTCAAAATTCATTATATGAGGCAAGCATCCTGTTTTCGTGGGTGCCTATTAGCCAATGTCCTGTGAGGGAACGTACGATTGCGCTGGACCTTGCATGATTGGCGAGTTTCGCCACATCGTTACACAAATTGCCACTTATGGTCTATTAGTCGCTTGTATTGCTCTTTTGTGATATACGGCTGGCCATTGGCATACGGATATATTCCCTGTCGTCGCGAAGGGGTTTGTAGTAACAGATCTGGTAGGATAAATATTTGTTACACGAGCTCTTTTCGGAGCCTGGTCAAATACTGAGCAAACTCAGCAAATACCACGGAAAGCTTCATTGAGATTCGAAAGTTAGGAGGTGTATCACCTTATTTAATTTCATCACTGACCACACTGGAGAATCTGAGTCATGTGCGTCCTCTGGCGCAGGGGAGCCATATCATCGGGTATAAAGTAGATTCGCGGCAGTAGCAGCGACTCAAGCTTGAAGGTTAATCTTAATTTTAGATTTTCTGAACTTTTGCGAACTCCAAAAATGCCAATGTAAATGGTACATATGTATGTATGTATGTGAGCACAGAAACAAAAATCAAATAATCAACACATGCCAGCAACCGTAAAACATATATGTATGTATGTACATGCGGAATGTGATAATGCATGCATACATGAAAATACGCTGGACCTTCAAAAGAAAACAGAGACCAAATTCTGAAAACGAAATCGTTTTCGAAATGTTCGGTGACTGACCACATCTCTATACTGTATGGTCAGTGTCTGTACCCTCTCTCTAGATATGTTTAACGTAACGTAACAAAGAACCCAGTATTTAAATAATTTGCACAGTCAACATGTCGGGGCGCTATATTTTGGGCAATTAGGACCAGATCGCCGAAGGACCTGCTTTCCCAGGATCAAGACGATCCAGACTGTCGATCAAACCCTCGACAATGAAAATGAGGTCGATTCTTGGCAAAAATAATGATGCATCCCATCCCATATGTACTTTCGCAGACGCGCGAGGATTCAAAACTGAAAAATTAATTTGCAAAGATACAGAATGACAAGGCTAGATGTTAAGATCTTAAGTTGCACACTTCCGACCAATTGTTCTAACCAATTGACGTCACGTCAGTTGCTAACATTAAGCATTTAACATTGTGAATCTGCTGATATGCAACGAATACAAAAATGTTCATTTGTAATTAAAGCTTAGGCTAAAACTAATGAACAAATTATACAGAAATTAAGTATTTCAAAAGCCTAATGATTAAACTAGCACTCGATTACCCATTAATTAGTTGCACAATGGAATTAGTACTTAAATAGTTAAGTAAACAAATAGTTAAGTTAAATAATGAAGTCGTTTGTTGCTCAGAATACTCAACGAACGAGTGTGTGCATAAACTTCATTCAGATAAAGCACGTCGTCTCAATAAAAAAAGTCCCTCCAGATTGAATACAGAGCGGCGCTCTCTGTTTTCAAAGCTGACTCACGTGCGGGGATCACAGCGAAGACACAGAGATCGTTCGATATCAAGACTTTTTGTAACATAAATAAAGTAAAATAAATTGATAAATCGAATTAAATTTATCATTAGAAAATGAACGAAAGAATGCGAAACAGATGGTTGTATTTTATTAAAATTTTTTGATAGTTTTGGAATTCCCGCCCAGCTGTTTGGAGGAAACGTAATTTGCTAAAAGTTAAGTTCATTGAAGGAGTGAATACTTTTTCAGATTCATAAAATCGCAATGGAAAGCCCCTGCTAAGAGAGCAGCTGACACATATGAGAATATGTAAATGTCGTCACTTTATCTGAAATCGCGCCCACGCTCGTATCTGGGAACTCATTAAGTAATGAATAAAACAAAGTCTCAGTCGAGTGGCAGAAATGGACGAGGAACCGCATGCCTATGAAAAGCTGGTGGCCAAAGCAAGGCGACATGATCCTGAAACTACCAGCAGTAGCAGCGGTTCGAGCCAGATCAGTTCCATAGAGGCAACGATTGCGGCGGACCCTTCACCCGGCGTGTCATCAGTGGTCCAACCCTTGACTATCTATCTGCTGGAGCCCTTTATATTAATTCTTTTGTTCGCCTACAATTTTTCCTGTAAGTGTTCGTCTGCTTGGGAGGCTGTCTCATTGTATTTCCTTTATTGCAGCCACTGTATTGAAGAATCAAATAATCTATCAAAGTTGCACGGCTGGGTTCGGATACTCGGATAAGGTCTGCCTGCTTCTGGGCACCAAGAATGCCACCAACGAAACGAAGGTAAGACGAGGCCGATCCCTACAAACGTATACAATACTTTTTAGATCTTTGCCAGAGAATCGAAGAAGAGGTGCAGCCCTATGCAGCTCGGGTCGTTGTGGTCATGAGGATTGTGGAGTGCATTATTCCGGCATTCTGTGGGCTCTTTGCAGGAGCTTGGGCAGATCGCTACGGACGCAAGCCGCTCTTGATGTGCTCCTTTTTGGGTAAGTGCCTCAATCCACACAGATCTTCCAGTCTCATCTTTGGCGACAGGCTATGGCCTGCAGTATCTGATTTCAGCTGCCGTTGTCTATACAGCCATGCAGACTCATGGAATGGTCAGCCCCTGGTGGTACGTGCTGTCGATCGTCCCTCTATCGTGCCTGGGCAGCAGTGTCACCTACTCCTTGGCCGCCGTCTGCTTTATAGGGGATGTGTCCGAAGGAAAGGTTCGATCATACAGGTATCTAAGCAGTCTGACCAACGTATTGCCAGTATGAGTATGTGCTCCCTTTTAGGATGATTGCCTATGAGCTGGCAATATATGTGGGTCTCCTTCTGGGGAGCTTCGGCTCTGGCTACGCCTACGAGGCTACCAATGCATACGTTGTCCTGAGCATATCCGCTTGCTCCATTCTCGTTGCGCTCTTCCTGATGATCGCTCTCCTGCCAGAGAGTCTTCCCAGTACTGAGCAGAGCGCTTCACATAATCAGGCTGAAGACAGGGATGTCCTGGCATTGCTGAGGGATTTGTGGAGCAGTTGCTGTAGACACCGCGCTTATAAAGATCGTTCTATAGTGATCCTAATTATGTTGGTCTTGCTGCTAGCGGCCTTTGTCTCTGGTGAGTCTTTTTCCCAAACTGCTATTGCGATGACTCATCCGCCACATCCACATAAACCTCCACCATTCACAGACGGCAGCAACTCGGTGTTCTACATGTTCATGAGAGCCAAGTTCCATTGGACCGTGAAGGAGTTTACCGAGTACGAGTCGGTCAGCATCTTGGTGCCTGCTGTGGCTGGCTCTGGCGGAATGCTATTCATTTGGTCCCTGCGGAAGGTGAGATTAGCTCAAGTTTCAGCTGGAGGACAACTCATTTGGTAGTCATCTATCTTTGGCAGTGCACCAGCTCGGCGGTTCTCTGGCTGGCCATCGTCTCTCTCCTGAGTCATTCGACCAGCAGTCTGATGAAGTCCTTGGCTGCGGTGAGCTGGCAAATCTATGTCGCCATTGCCTTGGGCGTATTCAAGACTCTGGTGAATCCCATGTGCCGCACAATAATCACCAATCTCCTGCCGGCCGCAGAGAGAGGTATAAAGGTCTCCCTTCTGATTTTGTGATTAATGATTATCTCTTGGATTTCCGTTGCCAGGCAAAATCTTCGCTCTGCTGGGCATTCTGCAGACACTATCGCCCCTGATATCATCTAGCCTGTACTTTGCGATCTACACCCGGACATTGGACAGCGATCCGGGGATATTCAACCTGCTCAGTGCTGGCTTATACGCTCTTGGGATAGTACTCCTCATGTATGTTTTTTATATTTATCTTTCTTCATTAAGAGATATGTCTATCCCATATCGTTTTCAGTGTTGTGTGGCAAAAAAAGTCAACAAATCGGGAGTATTACAATCCGGTTTTCAAGTGAGTTAACGACTCTCTTGTGATTTTGGGCACCAGTGAAATAAGAAAAAATCTGCCTGTCATTCCAAACTTTCGAATATAAATTATACAGAGCTGCTAGCGCCGGGTACTCCCCCTACATTATAACCCTACAACAAATACTCATCCATACATAATTTCGTACTTGTTTAAGTATACGAGCTCAACAATTGAAATGTGCTAATTGGGGGGAGAGAGGTAGTATCATTCGACATC